>NC_080035.1:61434214-61743589 GCF_030020395.1 Manis pentadactyla | reverse complement strand
TCACGGGCTGCCGCTTGGACACCAGACCGCAGAAGGACAGGAGAAAGGCCCTGAATAATTCCAGATGCAAGATGACAAGATGAAGACAGCTGGAGTGAGAGATGATGGGGAATGTTTAATTTCAAACATAATTTAATGTGGACCCAGAATTACCTGTGGGCTCGATATGGGGCCAGGTGAGAGGAGACGAGACTGCAGAATATTATGAATTGAATGAGAGACTCGCACAAATGCCAAGTGGGCAGCTGAATATATGACTTCACAGCTCAAAGGAGATGCAAGGCTACATGTGTAAATAAGGGACTCATCCACATCCTTAAGAATTTAAACCATGCGATGGGATGAGATCACCTAACTCTATTAATTTCTCTTAGAAAGCCCCTCAAATTCATGTCATCCTCTCATTTCTGGTACCATGAGTCTTTGCTTCCCAGAAGCCCCCTTGCAGAACTCCGGCACCTGGAGTGCGGTCTCCTCAGCAGGCCTTGTTCCAAAACATGATTTATCTTCCTTTTACACAAATTGGATCATTCTTTTATTCAATGAAAACCCAGCACTCATGATATACAAGTCTCTCTGTTAGGTGTTTTGGTGATTCAAAGGATAAGGAACAGATTCTGAGATCAGCAGCTTGTAGTCTATAGAAATGACAGGTTTGTAAAAAGCTGTACCTCAGAGGCCAGTTGGAGGGCTCCGCCGAGACCCACAGCAGTCCACGGCCAGCAAGAGCCAGGGGTGAGGGAAGTCAGGGAGGACCAAGAACCGGCCACGGTCAGTGCCGAGAGGAAGGAGCTGGCCAGAAGTGGACTCCACCAGCCGATGCAGCAGGTGTACGAATGCCCAGGTGCCACAGGGGATGTCGGGATGGTCTGAGCAGGGAAGATCCAGGGATGCAGAGAAGAATGTAAAACTCGTGTCTGGACCCAAGGCTCATGTCATTACCGTAAGGACACACAAAGTTCTCTCTACCCAAATGCTGTCTTGGGGAAGAACACCATGTAATACACTAATATAACAACAATAACAACTTTTTTAATTAAAAGGAAAAATCTGAGTATCTAGACAAAAGAGGCTGAGCTAACCAACATGCAGATCATTCAAAATCAAGACACTGTTGGCTTTACTGGACATTTTTAATGTCCTGCCTTCACCATCTGTTAGGACAGCAAGGAGGTTCAGATCAGTAGCAGAAACAATGGTGTAACTTTTCCCTTCATCTAGAATTGATGAAAGTTAAATTGCCCTAAATACTCAGTTACAGAAATAAAATTAAGTTTCTTAAACTATTTGTACAAGAAGTTTTAATTTATAAAAGTATTTCATTTACTGGAGAGATTTTTCTCATTTTTCTATAGAAGCAAACCTAATTGGAAAAAAAAACAAACCCGCCTCAGTGCCCACTAATGAACAGGATGTGCTGTCTCCTGCCCGACACCCCGCACTGGGGGGCTACATCAAAGGTAAATTTCAGTCCCTGATGCTTCTGACCCTTAATATTTGCCAAATTCCTCTTCCTCTGGAATCTACAGAGCTGCCCAGCAATTTCATTTAGGAATTTTTGCCAAATGTCCTTGGGCTCACAAACAGTTTTAAGTGTACAATTGCAAAAAAGATAAACCATGTTAATCCTGCAGTTAGCTAACGCTTATATTTTGCTGTCTCATTTCAAATTTTTACACTTGCTAGAAAATTGTATACATAAAGATGTAAAAGACATTTGAAATATGAACCATCCACATACGTATTTAAGCATGTAAAATGGTGTTCTCTATGTTATGGTGAGAGATAATATAATGTATATAATGTAAAGGAAATTGGTACATAAACTATGAATTAAATCCCCATAGTAAGCTAGGTTTTTGAAAATATTTCACCCCAATTCAATGTGAGTCAAAAGCATAATACGGTTGCGAAAAAGACTCTTAGCACAAGAAACATCTTGTCACAAGGTACCATAGTAACTACTAGAGGAAACTAGTGCCTTACACTGTGGGAAACAGAAATACATGAAAATATTAACTACTTAAATGTGAATAAGTGAGGAATGTCACAAACAGCATATTGAAGACTATCTATGGGTAAAACTTCATTGACTATGCTTGGAAAAGTAAAAAGTAAAGAGCTAGCCTCGGGCACAGATCAGCGATATGGACTGAGAAAAATGACTTTCTCAAACCCTGCTTGGCTCTCTCAAGGGTATTTGTTTTTCACAATGTAAAAGGCAGAACAAATATTCATGAGAGGAAATTGACACCTCAAGTAGATGAGGGCATTGTAAGGTAGCATCCAGGCACTGCCAATGAATATATTTAAAATTTAGATAATTCTGACTAAATTAACTCAAAATGAAATCCCTAAATTATTGCTGTAATTTTTGAGAAACTATGAACTCTGAAGGAAAGGCAAGTGAACTCCATTAACTATAGACAGTAAGTTAAATATCAAATCTCAAATTATTAACATAACTGTGCATAAGCACTTAGAAAAATAATTTGTTTATTGGTTCATTTCTTTTTACTCTCTCTAGAAGAGCACATAACAGAATGCAAACACTAGTTAAGTACTTCTAAGCAAAAATTTTGAAAAGAGCGAATATGCTATTGTTCTGAGCAACAAGGAGAGAACAGTGCAGCCAGTGGAGTGACGGTTCTTAAATTAGACAAAACAATCTAGGGCTCTTGATGTAAGTGGTGTTTACAGCAGAAGACTGTTTTCTGTCCTTATCTGATAAGCATTTTTGTGTCTTGCTCATCTTTTTTTTTTAATGAAAAGAAGATAGGATCTCCTTACAATTATACTGGATGATGTGAAAACTATAAACTGTGCCCAGTTTTTTTTTTTTATGAAAAAAAGATTCCCTTTTACTGTACCATTTGTGAGGCCTCACGTATGACTTAAATCATTTTCCCATTATATCCTGCCTCCTGCATTAGTATTTTGATGTTCTTGCACGTTAACATTTATAGAAATCCCTATTTTGAGCTGCTTCTTTCTGTTGAAAATGTTTGCTGAGCTTTTTAAAGTAACACTGGTTACTTTAAACCACTTTCTCAAAATTCATATTTACTGGCGTGCCAGTGCCTCCCACGCAGAGATGAATACAAACTCCCAGCTGGACAATGAAGCCCCTCCCACGCCCGCCCGCCTGGCTCTGCTCCTGCGCTGACCGGCGCGCTCTCTGGGGCGTCAGCCACACAGTGGGTGCTCTTGCTACCTGAGACTCGTAGTCCTTTTCCTAGCACCCCTCCCCTCCCCTTTACCTGGTCAACTCTGAATGGTGCAGTGTTTCAAAAAGCAAATAAAAAGAAGTTTAGTTAAGTTTCTTTCTATTGTAAGTTACAGAAACACCAAAGAAAATTTAAGGGGACTTAACTGGCTTATGTAAATTGGAAGGTCCACAGTGGAAAGCCTGGCTCACGGGGTTTGAAGTATGTTACTGGGATCGGCGCCTCTCCCCGTCTTTCAGCTTTGCTTGTTCCCTGACGGCTCAGGCAGGCCACCGACCGCCCTGCGCGGCATTACCTCGGCTTTCCACAGTTCCAGCGAAGGAAGAGTGCTTCTCTTGACAGTTCCAGCAAAAAATCCTCTAGAAAAGCATTGACTGGCCTGACTTGAATGGCAGCCCATACGATCACCGAGGCCGGAGCCATGGGTACTTCAGGTGACCCGCCTGCGAGGTGGAAACCACCCCTGTGGTAGAAGATGGGAGGGAAGGGAGGGATGCAAATGACAGCTGACTGAAAACCAGTGAAGCATTCATGTGCTCTTCCTAGAGCTCAGTATGAAGCCCTAGTTGGGTCCGAAGTAAATAGTGTACAAACAAGAAAAGAAATAAGGCTTTACAGCTAAACACAAACAAAAGAAGAGGAAAATTTTGCAGTTGTGAACTGAGACCATGGTCTGCAGCATGTTGTAGCTACAAGAAAAGAAGAAAAAGGCAGCAGAAATGAGCACGGGTAATGCCTACATTGAAGAAGAGGCACACCTGGGTACACCTGGGCACATGTGGGCACAGGACGGAGCGGGGGAGGCATCAACTCTCACTGGACGCTAGTAAGCTGGAAAGTTCCGGAGAACCACAATGCCAGGAGGCTGGGCACTGATGTCCTAAGAGAGACAAAGGGTGGCCAAGCAGCGGACTGGAGCTGGCAGTCCTGAGATGGGGCATGAAGGTGTCTGACTCATCGCAGGTTGGAATTTTCACTCCACAGGCTGTGCTGGAACAAGGGGCAAGAGGATATAGGGCCTCATGGAAAATGTCCAAGTGCTTCTGGGGTTCACGCGGCAGGGGCTGGGCCATGGGTCCCTGCGTGAGGCTGAAGACGCAGGGTCAGGGGAGGGAGCATGGGGACAGGAGCAACGGGGTAAGCTGGAGTCTCTAAGTCCGAGCTGAGCTTCGACGTGGGTAAAATCCCTTTGGTCTTAGTCTGTTCCAGCTACTGTGACAGAAACACCGCAGACAGGAGGCTCATAAACTGCAGGCATTTCTCTTTCCCGCATGAGGCTGGACATCTACGGTCAGGTGGCAGCAGATCTGGTGGCTGGTGCAAGCTGCGTCCTTGCTCATAGACGGCTGTCTGATCGGGTGTCCTCTCTCGGTGGAAGGCGTGAGCTCTGTGGGTCCCTTTAAAAGGGCACTGATCCCTTCACGTGGGCCCCACCCTCATGACCTCATGAGCTCCTCACACCATTGTCATTGGGATTCTGACAATACTTGGAGGGCTAGTATTTCAGTATGTGAATGTGGGGGGCACAGACGTTCAGTGCTGTGGTATTGCTGAAGCAAAGTGAAAGAAACTGCTGGGTCCACACTGCCAACATCGGGTATTGAACTGGGTGTCCTCAGAGGTATTGAAGTAGCAGGAAATGATGGTTCAGGGTCAAAAATTATGCCAAGTGCCTAAGTCCACAATAATTTGAGGCAACGTTCAACAGCCTGGTCATCAAAAATGAAAATAAAATGTGTGTGAGGGTGAAATCTGAGGCCAGCAGGCTCAGAGGAGGAAGGTGACTTAGAAGTGGTCATGGACAGTCAGTGGCAAAGGTCTATTAATTTCTTACTGTCACTGTAACAAATTACCACAAACATGGTGGCTTCAGACAACAGAAATGTATTCTGTTACAGTTCTGGAGGCAGAAGTATGGAAGGAGCTGCCAGGTCCCATCACAGGGCAGGTGGTGCTGCGCTCCTGCCCCGCCCACCCCCTGCCCCTGCTGCTCTCTGGCGGACCTCACTTGGGGGTCTCCAGTTTCTGCCACTGACATCCTTGTAGCCTCATCATGCCAGCCTGCCTCCAAGGGTACATTGCCGCCTCGTCTTCTCTCTGCACATGTCATCAAATGTTCCTCTGCCTCTCTCTCTCTCTCTCACACACACACACACACACACACCATATAAGGTAGCATTCATAGGACCCAGATATTAGGACAATGCTACCTTTTGGGGTGCCTTTGTTTAGTCTACCATAAATGGTGAAGATGTCACAGCAGGATGCCTGGGAAAGAGCTGGAGTCTGCTTAGGCCAGGGCTGTGCCTGGCTGCAGGCCAGTGGCCGCCTGTGCACACACCGTTTTATGGGAGCAGAGCCGTGCCAACTGGGTTGCTCATCCTTGCCGGCTGCTTTCCTGCTATAAGGCCAGAGTGGAGAAGTGTGACGGTCACTATAGGGCCCTCAAAGCTGAAAATATTTACTATCTGGCCCTTTATGAAACAGTTTGCCAATCCCTAAGTTAGACCATGAGTGTGACAGAATCATCTTAGAGAGATGATAAAGTTTTTCATTTACAACAGATCAGTAGTCATGTGTGGATAAGAAGGTCCATGTGAGAAAAAGCTACAAGATGCCACTGGAATTTACAGTTGGACCTCAATAGTTAAGGGTTAAAATTGTTTATTAAAATGGTGATTTGAAAACAGTATTCAGACGAAAGTGATAAGAAAATGTATATTACTAAAATATTTTGCTATTTGCTTGATAAAATGTATTAGCCTATATTTTTATATATATACAAATATGTATATTGACTAATTACATAGTTGCTTTGCAACATATTCGCTTAAAAATATTTTTCTCAAAGTTTGTGTATGCAATTAAAGGAAAAAGTAAAATGGGAGTATAATAGTGTTATCAAGGTAAAAATAAGGTGGGCTTATGATAGTGTTTGATTAAGTCAAGAAAGATTTGAAAATGTAGACAAAAAGGGGTGCTAGAGAGTCTGAGGGCCAGGAGGGGATACGAGAGGCAAGTCATGATCATGACTGTCCCCAGCAGGGAGAACCCGAGGAGGGCACAGGCTTAACAAGCAGGCCGAGCCTTGTTCCCCTCCAGGGCGCCAAGAAGAAGCAATGGACAGAGACCAAGAAACCTGGAAGCAGAGACAGGAGCAGAAAAGAAGTTGTGAAACATTTTAACAAGTGGAATGTGTCTGATTATAAATTTTAGAAGCTTGGGGTCTATATGGCATCCTGATTAAACTGGGACCCTGGAGGATTGGATGAGAAATTTTTATCAGAAACCCAGAGGCAGGTCATCTGCCAAGCGCAAGGAATCAACACTAGGGCTTGGCTGTGGACAATATGTTTAACAGCCGTTGCAGGGAATGCATGTGGGGACTTCTCGGGAGGCCACAGGAGAGCTGAAACTCCACTGGGGAGCATGGGTTTGGCCCAGTCATAGGGAAGGGTGTGGGGTGTGTGTGTGTGTGTGTGTGTGTGTGTGTGTGTGTGTGTGTGTGTGTGACAGAGTATGTGTAAGAGAGATGGGGAGTTAGACAGGGAAAGAGAAAGCTACACAGAGAGACAGGGACTGAGGGAGATTCTCAGCTGAGATCTGCAGTGCTGCAGCAGGAGCTGTGGCTGTCACCCTGGGGGCTTCCTGGGGGCACAGCTGACTACAGCAGGTGCAGCCAAAGTTGGGGGACAGAAGGATTCTTATCAATGGCACAGTGCTACAGTGACTGCGCCCACATGAGTGAAGCAGAATGGGGCCAGTGCCTGGGACAGCAGGAACGTGCTGGAGAGGGAATGGTTTTGTTCATTCTTGCATCCTCGATGATGAGAAGAATTTCTGGCACACAGCAGGTGCTCATTTAGTCGAGGAATGAATTAACAAAAAATTACATTTTTGAGAGCCTACAATGCACCAAACCCACCCGTCATGGCAAACTCCCCAAATGGGGTTCTCACTGGCCACCATGCTGCCCCACCCTCACCATCAGCCAGGCCCAGAAAGGAGAGAGGATTTGCCAGAAAAGATGGCTAGTAAGGGCCGAGCTGTACGCACACCCAGGCCCCTGGCCCATCTCCTGCACTGCACGGCTGGGCTTCCTCTCACAGTCCTGCAGGGTCTTGTGAGGGCGCCATGCAAGGGCAGGGCCAGGGGAACAGTAGGCGAGGTGCCGCCCGAGGGACAGAGGCTCTGGGTCTGCACCTTTTCTCGAAAGCAGAGTCATTCATGTCTGTCCTCCCACCTTTCACTGCCTACCTGACAGCGTGCTCGTCCAGAGGTGCCATGGTCAGGCTGCCCATGGTGACAGGGCCAGGAACGCAGGAAGCACAGAGACGGTATCCAGAGGGAAGAGTTAGGATCCATGGAAAAGGCCTAAGCAGAGAATGCCAGGGAAGCAGTCAGAGACACTGGCAGAAAAAGGGAACCCCCCTGGCGGCTAAGGTGGGGGGCCAGGTCAGCCAAGCCAGTAGCTGTGGGTGTCGGGCACACCAGAGGCACAGCATCAAGAATGCAAAGGCCCTCCCCCCAGAACCAGGCCTTCGCGGCAGGTGCGGTTCCCAGCAGTGGGTGAAAGAGTGGTTGAGAAGAGGTGAGTCAAAGGGGGCCATCGGTGCTGGGTGTGGTTTCCTTATCCTCCGGGACCCCAGGGATCTCGCTGTGCTGGTAACACAGCCCTGCCTCTGTCCTGCTGCACCCCACAGCCGTCTCACAATAGTCCCCTCCTGCCCCCGGCGTTTCTCCCTGCCCAGTTTGCCCTCAGCTTGCCATCCACTGCTCTGAAAGAATGATGTCGGATTGCATGCCGCCTTCCCCTTCGTGATAAGTGCCATCAATCGATTTGGTGATAGTGATGTTAGCACTCTCTGGGCTCCTTTAGGGAAGGCTCACAGCCCTCGTAGACGGTTGAGTGTTGGCGAAGTTAATTTCCTCAAAGATAGGGCCTTTCCAAGTCTATCCTGACCTGAGCTACTTCAGCATCTATAATTGCACCACTGAGGCTGGGCAGCCAGGCCCTCTCTGGCCCCCCACTTCCTTACAACAAGCTACCATCACAGCAGCCTTCACCAGCCTTCGTGTCCCTCGCCTCCATCTGTCGCAAGTCTCACCCGCCTTCTGCCGGGTCCTGCTTTCAGGAATAGCCCACTTAGGATCCGGGAGAACTTTGGAAACAATTCAGTCAAGCAGGGCATTTTCTACATGCTGTTCCGGCCCCCGTGGCCACTGGAATTGTAGCCTGCTGAGCTTCCAAGGAAAACGTGGTGGAATGAACCGAACAGTAGCCACGTCCTCGTCCCCACCTTCCGAGCAAGCGGTCAGCAGTGCACAGCTGGCCCAGACTTCAGAGTCCTGAGTGGAGAAGAGAGAGAGGCAGATTCTACATCATGAATCAATCAATCCAGGGGCTTTTCAAGTGAATAAAAAAGGCAGCGGTCTGTGCTTTCCTTCTCCACGTCTCCCTGCACTTCCCTGCTTTTAAGTGTACCTGGTGTCTCCACAAACAGAAATATTAAGGGCACTCAGGTCCTTCAAACAAAGCAAACTGTGATCTCTTTGTGGCTGCAGCATCAATAAATGTATGGCACTCCCTAGACTCGAGAAGAGCAATATTGGATGTGCTCAGAGATCTTAATAAGACTGTATTTAAGGATGAGACTGGTAGAGAAGTCTGTTTTTCCTGTAACACCTGCAGCAACAGAAGTCCAGAGAGACCAGAAAACCCCGTTTTTCTTAGGTCTGTCTTTGAAATTCATTTCCCCCACTTAGTAGGGACCTGTCAATCAAACTCCTGAAGTAAGAAAACGACCATTCTTACTAAAAAACAACAGAGGGGAAAGTTAGGACTCACTTCGGTGCAAACCAATGTGTTTATGTGCTCCAGGAAATGGAGAAATGCCTTATTGCTGCCTTAGGACTTCTTGTGAGAAAGTTAACATTCTAAGAAGGAATAATTGATACACAATATACAGATGATAGATGCATCTTGTAAATCTGAGCCAATTTTTTGTCACTTAGAGCTGGAATCTACTGAGCCCAGTGCAGCTTCAGCTCTGCTCCTGAAAGTTCTTATTTCAAAAGTCACAGGAGAAGAGGTTTCCTTCCAATTCTTTTTTGTGCACAGGAAACACGCTCATATTTCCTTCCTAACTCTCTGCCTCCCAACCCTCCTTTCTTTCACTTTCTTCTTTGTAAGGGAGTTACAGAGTTTTACAAAGTCTCTGTATTTTAGAGAATCATAGGATATTAAAGTTGGAAGAGATTTTAGCCATCATCCCATCCCTTCCCTTTATTGAAAAGAAAATTGAGCTCGGATTCATTGAAATGTCTCCAGATCGTACACCCAGCTAGTGGTAAAGCCAGAAATGAAGCCCAGGTCCCACCATGCAGTCTAGTGCTGTGCCCACCACACTGGGGGTTTCCAAAGCTGCCCTACTGTGCCTGTAACTGTGGGTCCCTGTGGAGAACAGATCCCATGTCTTCTTCGGAGATTCCAAATTAGCTGTAATAACCTGCCCTGTGATGCTCAGGAGCAGTCATTGTTAGAAACACTTCATGACAACACGTTGCTGTACCCTTTTCCCTCAAAGGTGGGGGGTTCTCTATCAGCATCTGCAGGGGACAGTGCAGATAGAAGAGAAAGCAGCAGAGGTGGTCAGAGCTTGGCCTGCCCTGCTGCGGGTAGCCCCCTCCACAGGAGAGCAGCAGGAATCGGAGGTAACTTCCAGGTACGGGCATGACAGCTCCCGGGATTCACCTTGTGCAAATTTCCTATATTCACTGTCTCTTCAGGGAGCAATCATGTGTTGCCTGTTATTGGGTTAGTTTTCTATTCATGTCTGTATTTCTTGGCCACATTTTTGACTTGTGAGATTATTAAGAAGAGAAAGGACGTCGAATTCACCCTTATCTTTCTCTTAATTTCTAACATTATGCCCTAGTAATTAATTGATTGAAGGCCAGTTGTGATTTCCAGTTTGTAAGACAAACAATACGACTGTCTTCCCCTCTTCTCCTGTCACAATCACACAGAAGAAGTAGAAACCACTAGAAGAAAAAAAAACCATGCATCCCATTTTTATAGAAATTCATAATACCTGGAAAATCAGTATATGTGATGAAAGTTTGCCAAATACAGGAAAGGTCAAATGGTGGCTGGAAGGTGTAAAGAGAGGATGCCAGTAGCCACAGACTTTGACCTCAGGCCACCCCTGTAACTGTCACAGCCTAACTTGGAGCAATGGGCAGGGGCTTGTGGGAGGAGCTACCCGGATCTCTGTGGCTCTAGGGAGGAGCGGGGCAGGGGGCTGAGCACGGAATCACGTGTGCGTGCTGTGTTCCCAGGAAGCAGTGTGTGGGGGTGGCAGGAGGGAGGAAGGTGTGCAAGGTGAGCAGCCTTTCAGATCCTGACTCTGGGGAATGAAGAGATGTAATGCTAAGGTAACTGGACCACGCATTCAATCCTCTTTCACAAGGAGAATTCCTGCTATTTTGGAACTCACTTCATCGAAAGGTGAAGAGGGAGAAGAGGGCTGGTGGGGAAGGAGAGGAGACAGTACAGAGCCACATCAACAGCACATGAACACTCATCAGGAAAACAAGACACAGAGTACGTGTGACCCAAGACACAGCCTCACACCTGCTGAAAAACAAAGCCAAACCCTAGATCATGAAATGCTTCTGTAAAACAAAAGCTCCATGTAGCAACATAAAAACTTAGGCAAGATGTGTCAGGAAGACAGGAAATATTGAAACTTGAGTGAGCAGAGATCAGAAAACAAGTGGAAAATTACAGAAGACTATCTTAGAGAGCAAAGCCACATTGAAGGCAGGAAAATTGAAAATAGACATTTTATAGAAACCTAATAATGGCCATAGAAAGCATAACTTCAAAAATAAGAAAAATGAAATGGAAATACACAGTGTATCAAAAAGGATTAGAGAGAAAATGGTAGATGATCGGGGATAATGGAAGACAAAGGAAATCCAACATATGAGTAATGAGCGCTCCAACCTCCAAAAATCAGGCTCCATGAAATTTTCATAATTCAAGAAGACTTACTGAAATGGCATACCATATTTTAGAAAGAAGTGAAATAACAGAAACAAAAATATATACAGTAAGGACATACTACATGAAGATAAAGTGAAGGTTCCCATGGCCAGGATTCTCACCTGGCCCTGGGTGGCTAGCTCACTACACACGTGTGGGCAATACATTGCTATTGACTTTATATAAAGAGCTCCGCCCAGTGCTCTGGGTGACATGGTGGCACTGCTGCAAGGCTGCAGGACAAGACTGGAGTGGTGGCAGCACAGAGGACAGAGACTGAGACGGCTGCGCAGGCAGAGAGGCCCAGAGGCAGAGACTCTGGCTTGCTGTACGCAGACTCGCTCTGAGTGATTGGCCTGCCACCATGGAAATAAAGTTGGGTATAACCCTTTCACCCCAAGAACTGTCATTTCTTAGGTCACAATGAATCCATAGTGAACTTGTCTGGGGCTGAAACCCATGGGCAAGACACCCCGGTAATGTTACAGGAGTTCAAAAATCAATGAAGGAGATTGAATGCCTGAATACCAATTTTAAGAACACAGAACGTGGGTGACAAGTTTCTATTGTAGGGTCATTGAAAAACAGTACTTATCTTTTGCACTGTTAAAAAAACAGTAAACTTCTGATTTTACAAAATTTGCCAAATCCTGAGCAAACTAAGAGTCTCAAGTGTCATTAAGTAGTTACTTCTTAACCACTTGCTGCTTAGAAAAGCACAAGCCCACCGCATTTGAAACCTGAAGCTGGGTAGACGGCTGCAGCCAATTGCCAATCACTAATCAGGCCAAGTCCAAACATCTGGAATCCCAAACTGCCTCCTCAGCAGCTTTACTGAAATAAAACAATATTTTCTAATCATAAGGTTATAAGAAGTATTAAAAAAAAACAATAAAATCTATCTGCTTGAAAATTTTTAAGTTTTCTATCTTAACTACTGATAACAGGAAATATAAAAAAGCATAGGCTCTTGAAAATAATGTCAAAAGATATATAGCTACAATATCATAATACTTAATAGTCTACATTATAATATAAATAGAAAATAAAGTATTAAATTTAAGTATTTAATATTTTACATTATTTAAAATACAAATATATAATTTAATATTATATAGTTAAAATATTTTACTACCTAAAATCAGAGAAGAGGTACTGCATTGAATATTTCTACTAACTACAAATAAAGAATAAAAATAAATGAGATAAGGATTTAAGTCACAGAGTAGAAAAGAAAGAAAAAGTCCAAAACGATTTATCAGCTTGAAAAAAGCTAAAATATAAATTAGCAGGGATGAAGGCAACAATTACTTTTCACCATATTTCTTTTTGTGCCATTTAGATGTTGTTCCATTTGCATGTATTATTTTATTTAATACAGTAAATACACGTTTTAAAAGCAAGTGATTTCTTCCAGATTTAAAAGGTTATGATTCTGTCTCAAAAATGAAGCCACACATCAGGAAGAAAAGACTGCAGTAACAAGACTGTGTTCCTAAGGCATTTCATTCTCCCTCTGCCCTTCCAAACGGAGCCAGTCTCTGCGAGGAGACACGGGGCCCTCCGGGCGTGGCGGCCCCCAGCTCCGTCCTAGGCCGTAGCGTGTGGCGTGGAAACCACAGCCTGAGCTCTCGCTAAATCCCACCCTGGGTATGTACAAACTCACAGTTGTGCCCTGACTTGAAGAGGGTTATGGAAAACATCTTAATCAGAATTCATAGAACAAAGGGCAGAAAATAGGAAACCTAGTCCCAAAGGGCAAGAGGCAATTCTGGAATGAAATCAGTTATAGCCCTTAGGAGCTGTGTGATCCTGAACAACACAGCTTAGCCTTATTATTATTATTATTTTCCATCTAAAATGTGGGAGAGCGATACCCACTTCTCCTGCAGTTACTGGCACCATGTTAGTCAATGGGTGTAAAATGTCTGGCATGAGGAGTACCTTTAAATTAGGGCTCCTTTCTTTCTCGCTCCCCGATTCTTTCTCTTCACTGCTTAGCAAAACTCCCCACCTACTGACACCATCAGATCACCAGATGGGGTGAGGCCAACTTTCACCAGACCCCGGAACTGGATCAATTCCAAAGAGGACGCAATTTAAAAAGCTGAGATCAGCAGTACAAGAATAAATTCTTCCACCTGGCATTCCAGTTTCATTTATTATAAACTAGTGGCTGTATTTGAGACCAAAAAAGCAAAGAAAAAATAATATATACATTCTAAATAAACTTGGTACCTGAGGGCACTCTGGGCTAGGAGATACAGTCAAGGAATATGGGTCAAAGCAACATGATCTTAGTCAGAAGCAGCACTGCTGCTCTCCCAGCGCCTTGAAGGCTGGTGCTCCCAGGGCTCTGCCTTCAGCGCTCTCCTGTTAGGCTACATACTGCCTGAGGGAATTCACCCGGGTTCAGTTCCGATCACCAATGCGCTGAGGACTTAAAACTTTATCGCCGGTCAGATACCGCTTCTACACTCAAGACCGACGTATACAGTTACCTTTGCCGTCTCCAACTTGACAGTTTGCTTAGCCTCTTCCGCTGCCACAGAACACCACAGACGGAGTGCCTTATGGACAGCAAACATCTATTTGTCACAGTTCTGGAGCCTGGGAACTCCAAGATCAAGGTGCCTGCATTTGGTAACTGGTGAGAACCCGCTTCTTGTCACATGGCAGAGGTGCGGCGGGAGCTCTAGAATGTCTTTTATCAGGACACCACTTCCATTCATGAAGGCCCCATCCTTACGCCCTAATCACTTCCCAAAGGCCCTACCTCCAAATACCACCGCATTGGGGGTTAGAGTTCAACATTTGACTTTATGGGGGACACAAACATTGCCTGTAGCACACCCCAAACTCAACATGCCCCTCACTGAACTCAGAACTCTGCGTGGACCCGATTCCTTACATTGCTCCTTTCTGTCTCACCACATAGTACAGCCTGACCACGGAGAGCTGAGTCAGCCCAGATTCCGCCTTCTCCCTGTATCCTCACATCCAGCACGCATCAGCTCTCCATTTGGCTTCATAAACATCTTTGAAATATGACCCCTTCTGTCCTATATATTAGGAGTCATGTACATTAGTTTCCTAACAGTTGTGGTGATACACATCCAATTCGTCCTTCATACCAACACTGCACTGATCGGTTTAGAACTAAAAAGTGATGGAATCACTAGTGGGCTGAAACAGCTGGGAGCTTTCCCTTCAACTGCCTTCATTACCAACATACAGGCATGACCAGGCCTTTTCTCCTGCTAGAACTTGCTATAAAGTGCTCGCCACATTGTTGCAACTCTTACAAGTAGTGTTATTTCCCATAATGATCAATTTAAGAGAAAGAATCTGTGTTCCCAGCTCCCAGCACCGTGATTCCCCATGTCTGGAACCTAATAAACTCTGTTGGATTAAGGAAGATCTTTGCTTTCTTGCTGGATTTGGTGATTAATCCACATACTCCCAGCTAACTGGTACTGTCCTCTTCAGAATGTCATGGTAACTGTAAGTGTTGCCTACATTTACATCCTAGAGGATGCGCATATAGGACCTTACAACATGGATATCAAGACTAAGATGCACAAAACTGAATCTACCACCTTTCAACCAATCCAGCCTCCTTTCCCATCATTTTCTTTTGTCAGTAGCATTCCCAACTGGGAGACTTACTATTTGGGATCCATCATATTCATCCTTCTGAAGATCCCTTCCTTAACATTTATTTTTCCATAACATTTCATACATTCTGTTTTTATCTAGTTCCAGTGCCACCCCTATTTGCTTCTTTAGTTCAATTGTTTTCAAAGTGATCTCTTTGCCTGGCATCTCTACTATGTGATTGAGCCGGACAAAATAGATTGAAATGTCTCTTTCATAAAGGCACTCCTTAATTCTGAACTTAAACTTTCCATATATATCTGGCACTAAAAATATCTCATGTCTTTTATAATTCACCCACAAATTTATCAGTCCAACCCTGTCTAATGTAACTCCTTATACTAAAGCATTTGTTTGTGTTAGTCTCATTCTTCCCATGCCTGTGATCACGTGCTTCACACCAAAATAGCCTACTGCTTCTTTTATTGTTCATACAAATCCTACTCATTCTTCAAGGATGAACTCTAATTCTACATTTCCCATAAAGACTGTCTAAATACTCCATGTGGCATCGATGGTGACCTCATAAGAATTCTCCTATCACACACTTTCACACACATACCGCATTTCATCTCTTCCTAAGTATGGCTCATGTCTCAGTCCTTTCAGGCCGCTGTTGCAAAATAGCACACAGACCGAGTAGCTGGAAAACAAGGCAAACTTATTTCTCACAGTTCTGGAGGCTGGAAGTCCAGGCTCAGGGGCAGCACAGATGAGTGAGGGCCCCCTTCCAGCCGCAGCCTCCTCGCTGTGGCCTCCTGTGGTGAAAGGGAAGGGCTGAGGGTCTCTGTGGAGGTACCAGTCCCCTTCGGGGGGCTCCACCTCATGACTTCAGCACCTCCTAAAATTCCCACTACTAATCCCAACACCTTTGGGGGTGAAAACTTCAGCAAATGAATTCTGGGGGGGGGTCCATGACAATTCCGGGGTTCATCTTAGGACTCAGTGAATATAGTGTGAGTAAGGGTGTGCGTGAGTGGAAAGAGTAATAAATATTCCACTGATTAGAAAAATAAATAAAAGCAGCAACTGTAGTTGTGTTTATTGCTCTGGCCTCTACCATACTCTCTTAAACCTGGATCTTCCCTGGGAAAATCAGAGCCACAGGAGTAATTAACACTCATCAAGTTGGGAAATTACTCCCCAGTAGGTGGCAAACAGAGCCTGAGAAGCCTTAGTTGAAATGGGTGTTGTGCATAAATGGTTAATTTGTGCGGACTGAGCTTCCTATGATTTCCGATTTGCTCTGACATACTTGGGGAAGGATTGGGGGCCCCATCTTCACCCTCAACAGACATAAATCATTTTGTGTTGAGAGATGTTTCATTTGAAGGGGAAGGCATGCACTTGTTTCCAGATAGGAAACTCTCCTATCTGGTCATGAAACTTGAGAAGACACATTTATGGCTATTCAGTAGCCATGGTGTCTGGTTTAGATGGTAAGATATCCAGTCCAGGGGGCTGTCCAGTTCCATGGGAAACCAAGACAAGGCCATAAATCAAATGGACTTGGGTGGCAAGGGTCAGGCTATATATCAAAAGGAGATGGAGTTCACTTAGGACAATATGTTGGCATCACCTAACACACGGACCAGGAAGCACTGCCCTTCATGAGCTTCCATGTGTGACCCTCGTCAGATCTTCTGTACACCGACTGCTTTCCAGATTTCTGGACGGTCTCTTGGGAATATTTCTGACCAAGGTTCTCTAAGTTCTGCAGGTCTGCTTGATGGTAAACATAACCTTGACCCTGAGATACTATTGTGAGTCTTATATTTCTAGGACTTTTATCTACTTGACATTGTCAAGAGGCCTGAAAGATACACTTATAATTTGGCAATAAATAGTTTCTTCAAATCTAGATGTCAATGATGGGATGAAATAAAAATCAATGTAGGCTAAACAATTTGTATTTCAACTTTCATTGAATATTCTTTAATTTTTTCCTTAATCATATGATTTTCATATTTTGAAATGACATGGAAAAGAAAAAATAGACAGTGCAATGCTCAGGAATATAAACCCTGGGTTAAAATCTAGGATGTACCAGATACCAGCTCGTGTGATCTTGGACAAATTACTTAATGATTTGTGCTATGTTTCTTCACCTGTGCAAGAGGGAGGATATTAGTACTCACCTCTGAAAGCTGTGTCATGCTGAGTAAGGAAAGTAACACACATGAGATAACACCCAGGACGGCGCTGGTTGGGTGCCATCATCATATTCTTATTATAGATCTGCTACTACCTTCTAACCTACCCTGGCATTGAAGGTCTTATATATACAAGGAAGATCATGTTTAGAAAATAATTCTTCTGACCACCTTTAATAACTCTGCTGAATAGTTTTCACTTTTACAAGCTTTTTTATTCAATATCTGAATCGCTGGGTGCACACATGTGATCAGATGGCCCACCTTCAAACTCCACATCTGCCACTTACTGTGTGACTGAACTTTCCTTAGCCTTCCTGTCTCCTTCTCTTGACCACCTCATAGAGCTTTTTTTTAAATTGTAACTAATTGTGATAATGAACATTAAAGAGCTCAATGATAACATTTAATTAGCCCTCAAAGGTAAAAGTAAAAGCTGGGGACGGTCTGGAGGTTGGAATCGTGGGTTCCCTGATGGACACAGGAGGAAGGCAGGGGCTTCTAAGCCTGGTGTTTTTTTCTTGCTGTACCTTCATCTGTGTGTCAGTTACGTGAGTGCATGTAGTAAAGATTCACTTACATTTTATAAAAATTTGTTGAATCACTTAAAATGTGTGTTCTTTACTTTATGAATGTTATGTTTCAATAAAAGAGCCCAAAAAGTAAACAAATGAAATATCTGAAAAAATCATACAGGGCTTACAGTATTTTATAATGGATAAATATTTTCACAGTTCTCATTCTACTGAATATGGACTAGTCTTAGATTAGGAGCTTAAACTATGTCAAAATAACCCAGAGTAAAGAGGCGTATTGGCAATCATTTTAAGTTAGTATCAACAGCCAAACTATATAAGAAAGGGATAAGACTTGGAAGACTGGTTCATCATAGATCATGTATGGTGCCCTGAAGCTCAGTATCAGAGATACATCCCTGCTTTTTGAAAGTTTGTGTTATGCTATTTTGCTTTTATGTGACATTAGTACAGATCTTCATTGACTTAATGGTGGGGTACATCCTAATAAATCCATCTGTGGATAAAATGAAGGTTCCTGTGGTCAGGATTCTCACCTGGCCCTGGTTGGCTGGCTCACTACACAGGTGTGGGCAAGATGTTGCTATTGACTCTTTGTAAAGAGCTCTGCCCAGTGGTCTGGGCAACACGGTGGCACGGCTGCAAGGCTACAGGAGAGTAGAGCAGAGGCTGGAGTGGTGGCAGCACCGAGGACAGAGGCCCAGAGGACGGCTGTGTGGGCAGAGAGTCCCAGAGACACAGACCGGCTTGCTGCATGCAGACTCACTCTGAATGGACAAGATTTTAGTGACTGACCTGTCACCATGGGGATAAAGTTGGGTATAACCCTTTCACCTCAAGAACGTTTTACTGTCATTGCTTTGGTCACACTGAATCCATAGTGAACTTGCCCAGGACTGAAACCCATTGGCAAGACACCGTCACAAATTGAAAATATTGCAAGTTGAAAATGTATTTAATACACCTCATCTAGGAACATTACTGGGAACCAGTATTCCCTGTAGAACCAGGACAGAATATACTTGTGTTGCTTATTTTTCTGCTGTACATGTTGATGTGACAAATGAAGGCCACCCTCAGGAAGGAGTGCTCTGGGAAGCGCTGAGTGGAGCTCCCAGCAGGCGTTCTGCCCGCAGCTGGGGAGCTGGCACCTGGTTGTGAAAGGCAGCCCCTGAGCAGGGCACCCCAGAAGCCGCCACAGGACAGCTGCAGGCATCCTTGAGGAGGGCTTGTCCTTTACAATGCAGGTTCTGACCTTTGTTAAATCTCCATCAGCATCTACCTTTCATTCCACTTTTAGGGAAAACCTGCTGTTTATTGCCAGGGCGATGCTAGGCTCTGGGCATGGCTGCGAGGACTGGAGCCTCCAGGCAGCTTGGAGGACAGACAGCTAACTGCTGAAAAGGCTCTAGTGCTTTGGTGGGGACAGACACAAGGAGCACCTCACAGCCTGGGGTCAGTGAAAGGAAAGGGCGACCTTTGACTGTGTCCCAAAAGAGAGCTGGCTGGGCAAAGAGCAAAAAGCCTGGGAAAGCAGACAATGGGTGCAGGCAGCAGGGCTGGGCGGGAACCTCACAGCCTCGAGTGAGGAGGGAAGCGGCAGAACCCCCGGGCCCCCGGGGCTGGGCTTCTCCAGGTGTGGTCACGTCCCAGCCCCCGCAAGTGGGCTCGCCCAGGTGAGCGCCCTGGGACCTGTCCCAGCTTGTCGTGCCGGGGGGCGTCTGTGTCCCCACCGGCCTGTGCTGGGAGTCTCTTGTGCACAAAGCTGATACCTGCTCTAATATTCTGTTAGAAAAATACAACCATCCCACTTTTCATTTTTTTAAATAAGGAAATGAATTCAAACTCTTCTTATTGGTAATTACTATATCGAGAGGTGAGTAAATTTATTACAAAGCAAGTCTAATTTTTAAATCTTCTTTATCATGGATATGCTATTACACACACAGGCATGCATGGACACAATGCACATACATACGTGTACTGTACATGATAAAATCCTTTAATATTAGCCTGTCCCTGTGTCTGTCTAGGGGTACTGATTAGTTTTCGCAATGGGCAGATGAAATATGGTGAAAATGGTCTTTCTTTTCTAGTAGCATTCATAGTAAAATGTCTTAGCACAATAGTCTAAACTGTGTAGACACATGAGCAGGATTTGTCTGCCTCAGCATTCCAAGCCCAGGGCCATCTGTGTGGACAACAGCTGGACGTAAAGACGAGCAAGTGGTGCTGACGACCTAAAAGGATTAGCAGCAGTAAAGGCCGCCCCTGGATGGACCACCATCCTCCAAGCCGGACACCCCTCAGTCCATCTCGCTCCTGCCTCTGAAGGTAATTGCAGCATCTGTTTCTTGAAGCCACTGAAACCAGCGCAGGGCCAGCCCTACTCTGGGACCACAGGCCCCTTGACAGGGTGAAGGGAAGGTCTGGGAGCCGAGCCAGCCCAGCGCCCCGCGGGTCAGAAGTGAGGGCCTGACAGCTGCTTTTCCAGGGGCCTCCCCAGGATGGCCTTCCTCCTTGCTGGTCTGCAAGCTGCCCAGCAGGGCCTGCTGTGTGCCTTTCATGTGGTGGGAACTTTGGCCTTAAAAACAAATGGACTGGCTGAACGGCTGTGGGAGTGTTAAAATTCTAATTAGTTTGCATGTTTTTGTTTTTCACTCTGTGATCATTCTAGTTTATTTTGTTTAATTGACTACATTCAGGTAAAAGGCATGAACAAAAATCCACATGCCTTTTACCACTGGGCATTCTTTTTTTCTATTTTATAGTGGCCCTGGCAACCGTCTCAGATCTTGGGTGTAGATTGGCAGTTTTCTGGAACATGCGGAGATTGATACCTGTGGGAACCGACTCCGTGTGCCCACAGCTTTCACGTACGGACCAGGCCAGGCACTCTGCTTCCTTCCTGCACGGGGAGCCAGTTCACTAATGAGAGTGGCTTTGAAGAGAAAGAACTGCAGCGAAGCAACCGGAGTGGTCAGTGATCACTCATTTTCGCCTTCTCAAAAAACCAAAAGTGATGTGAAGAACAGAACGTGTAAGTAAGGAGAACAGTTTTTCAGGATTGCTTCTGTGTCTGTCTCCCCCAGTTTGGACACTGGGAAGACATTTGTGGATGAGGCTCCGAAAACCTCCAGGGTTTGTAGGTCACTGTGGACTCTACTTCACATCACACTGGTTCCCTGCATGAATGGTGCAAACCTTTCCTTACCTTGAAAGTATTAGGACTGAGCTTCGTCCAGCAATGCGATGGGTGGGTCCGCCTGAGCACCGGAGAGAAAGTGCGCCTGCATTTCCGGCGGGTCCCCGCGCCGCCACTTCCCGTTCCCAACCGGCCGGACCCTCGGTGCCTGGTGTAGAGTGTCCACCTTTTGTTTACCCAACATTATCTATATAAAGACAAAAAAGGAGGAAAATAACAGGAAAGCTTTCAGAGAAGCGCAAAATTGGCTCTGACAAACTGGAAGGAAGCTGCAGGCAGGGTGTCTGAGGAAACCTGCACAAGGATGATCTATTTTAGTATTAAGAACTGAAACTCGGCATCACAATAGGTGAAAATAATATCCACGGTCTGAGAAACCCACATGATCCCAATGGGAACGTCCAAGACAACCGTTCAGAATTTGTTTTTTTAAACTACAGCATCAAGTCCAAAACAAATTTAGCAGCTTGATGCTGGCTAACAGAAGAGTATGTTGAGAAGGCTTTCAGGGGGGAAATCTCTCCAGGAAGCAGTGCTGGGAGGGGAGCAGGACAGAGTTTACCCCAAGGAAAGGTCAAGACCTGAGCGACGTCAGGAGGAGCCCAGAGCGCCCAGCGTGAAGGCAGCTTCCCATTTACGGGACCTGCTGCCAACCAATTAGAACCACACTCACTATATGGCAAGCAATGGGGGATTGAGTAAATAAGTTATAATGTAAGCTGTGAAAGAATGTTGAAATCAAAATATTCTTGTCATAGTACATAAAAACAAATTATATAACGAAATCCTATTTCCAAAATACTGGCATTGATAGATTAATATACAGCAATGTAAAGATATATATGTGCACAGAAGAGGAGCTGAAATAGACAAACCAAAACGTTCACAGAAATTATCAGTGGATGAGGGGATTAGGGATGACTGTTATTTTCTTCTTTGCATTTTTCTGTTTTTTTTTTCCAAATTTTCTAAACTGAATATATACCAAATATTATTTCTCAAATTTCTATTTTTTTGTTCTATCAAAACATGAAGCTGCTATTGCTATTACTTTTAGAAAGGCTTTCCTTACTAATGCCAAAATTTTTACCTTCTAGTGTTTAAATGAACATTAGTGTACATAATTACTGTTATGTATTAATAAGCAATTGATAATAAATTATCTAATTAAATTATTTTCCACATTAAGGATTCTTTTAATATCTTTATGACTCAATCTGAAAAATATGTATTAAGTAGGTATTGCTTTCATTGAAGTTTAACAGAGAATTAGAATAAAATATTATTAAACTACAATGTTAATATTATAGAGTTACAATGTTAAATTATCTATAGTTTCATATTTATGTTGAAGTGAACAAATATCTCAACATGCACATATATACACACACAGCCAAAATTCTGAAGGTTTCAACCCTTTCTGAAAGGTTATATTCAAAGTTACAGGTTTTGAAACTATCATAAAAGCAACATGCATTGGCAATAAATGAGTTTATTATTGCATTAACAATTATTCACCCTGAAAAGCTAAAGCATTTTTTCAAGTGTAATTTAATCACACCTGGCACCTTGTTACATTACCTGGATAAATATTATGCATAAAAATATAAACCCAAGTGGCATGTATCTGAAGTACAGCACCGTAAGTCACTCACCAGGTTGTATGAAGAAACTAGATTTTCCAAATGAGTTTCATTCAACAGTCGTAGTATATACCACAACACCAACACAGCTAAACACAAACAAAAGGTCCCTCTCTCTGGTATTCACATTCAGTTATACTTTCTTCAAATATTTACTTGTTTCCATTTGCCAAGATATTGTTTTTTGGGGGAAAAAAAGTACTTTATGAAAGGCAGCTACAGAGAAAAAGATGAAATCTTTTGTTTGGCCTGTCTGTGTTCTTTTATTTGGCCTATCTGTGAATATCCTAATATCCTAAGGCTTTTACCAATTTTGTTTTAATTATACATGCAATATGATCTCAAACGAGAAAATTCTACTTCAGCACAGAAGTACTTTTATTTCTCATATTCTACTTAACTTTGCTGGTTTCTACTTATCCCGCTATTACTCCACCTCGACTTCCTCCTATTTTTCATCCTGACACACACACAAATGATTGTTAATATCCTTTCTAGGAGTTGACTTCTAGTTACATTTCTCTTCAGTTAATAGCTTGGCTTAGGCAGGCATAGGCCCATAAAAATACAATCTTTAATCTTAAGGACTTCCTGTCCAGAAAGGCGTCAGAGCAGACCAAATGGCACCAAGCAGGCCGCGTGACCCGCAGTGGCTCCCCGTGGGGGTAAACAGCCCTGATGCAGAGTCACCCTCTGTGAGGGCTACTCCCAGCATGTCTGCATCAGGGACAGTCATCTTGCCTGTGCTGAAATTTCAGTTTGTTTCCCCAGGAATAAAATGAAGCTGGCTCAGAGGGTGAAGGTGGGGAGTGTTGGATTTCCTTCCCTGGGTTCTAGAAATACCACAAGTCTGTTGTGGGCCTTCCCCTGCTATGTCAGACCCACCAAAAGGGTGGAGAGCTGCTTTGCTCAGACCCAGATGTTAGTTTTTCTCATAGCTGCAGGGTCCTGGAACATTTGCCTACTTGCTACCCCCTAGGCGTTTTTGTGCTCTTACACCATCCCTCCGGCCACAACTAAAACAGCTCAGCCGCGGCCACCTGCTTGCAGATCCTGTACTTTAGCTGTATTTTGAAACTGTGCCAACCTATGACTCCCCACCTCCCTGTAGGATCTCACTCTGGACTCGCTCCTTGGCCGGTGAGAAACAGATACTCCTCTGAAAACAAAATGGGCTGTAAATTGAGAGAAGTTAAGAATCAGCATCAGTTTCTCATAAATCTAATTTCCAATTTCCCACCAGTCTGGGTTCTATACACAGACTCTAATGCAGACTCCCCCGTGGGAAATGCTTTCTCTTGTTCATAGACCAACCTTGACTTAGCTGGTTTTTCTCCTTGGTGGAAAGAATAATGTAATTCAGGAGAGCAATTGTAGAACAAAGTTATTAGAAATGGGTAGATTTATTTTGATTTCTTTTTTATCCTGGCTGGGTGTAGGAGGGGACATCTACTTATCTACAGCAAACGCATATGAATATTCTTCCATGCTAATATGCAGTTGCCTGGATTAAGCCTACATTTCTACCAAACCACAGCAAAATATAGTAAAAGCATCTAAAAGGAGGTATGATAATATAAAATAATCATTCATAAGAGATAACCTGAGAATATTTTACTCATTTTGATACAACAGGGAAATTCACAGTAAGACTTCATAGATATTAATAAAGACACGATACAAATACTAGAGTGAATACAGGACAAACTGTAACTGAAAATAGCCCTTACAGAATCTGTCATTGCCGAAAGATGATTCGGCATGAATCCTTTATTTTAGACTGCTTGGACTCAAAATTCCTTTGTTGAACATTTTACTTATCATAAGTAGTATATGTTACTCCTATTCTGTTAAAATCCTTTTGTTATATTTGTGACAAAAAGTTAAAACATATGATGCTGAAATCTAAGAAATGTAACTATCTTCTTTTAAAATTGCTATCCCTTTAATATAGCCATCATCCCATTTTTTTCAGATCATATGGTATGATTAATATTTCTTAAACACTTATGAGGAGATGTCATCCTTTAGATCTATGGGCATAGTAAGCTTTCTTCAACATCTCTACTAAGACAGCTCAAGTAGAGTGCTATGGTATCCTATAACATTCAATAATGCACAGATTAGAGATCTGATCATAAAATTTTTGACAATGACTTAAATGATAATAGAAACCTGTCATTGGAAAATAGAAGATATAAAGAGGTTTATCTGCTAACCTTTATCTTTAAAATAAATAAAATCTTGCTAATGTGAAAATGTCATGGAATAAAAAAAATAATCCCCCTTGAAGATTGGTTTCTGTGTTCGGTATTAATAATAATAAAGGAAGTTTAAAACTTAAAAAAAAAAAAGTAGTGAGAATAGACAGACCGTCCAGAGCCCTGGGTCCCCGTCCTGCCTGGGACAGGTCGGGCGCAAACACCTCCCCCTGGGAATCTCCTGTAGGCTGTACCAGGCCACGCCAGACCCCAGGGCAGCCCCAAGTCGCACACCCGGCACTCTCTACCCACTCTCCACCCACACACTCGGCCAGTCCTCCCCTAAGCCCCACAAGGCAAGTTCTGTTGGAAGAAAAACAGGCCCAGAGAGGCACAGCTCTGATAGAAACCCAGGCGTTCTGGGGGTCTAGCTCCCAACCCCTGCAACTGCCTCGCGTTCTGGGGCTCTTGCTCCCCTTTGAAAGAGAAGAAAAGGCCTCTTTGGAAAGAAAGGGCCACGAGGCTGTTCAGATCAGAGGGGCTCACGCTGCCGCCGCTCTCGCCCTCGGCTCCCCTCCCTGCGGTCCGCATCTGGGTTTGGGCTCCCCGTGTCATCCGGAGGCCGGGGGTGCAGATGGAGGCCTTCAGGGGCAGCGCGAAGGCTGAGGGACCAGATTCACCGTCTTATGCTGCACCTCCAAGTTTCAGAAACTGGATTTAAAAATGAAAGTGTATAGAACGCCCAGAGTGATTATACTTACAATAGCTGATTCACTCTTGCAAGACTGACAGGGAAATGGTTCCATACACCGGAGAAGCACTGTGGTCACCTATGAAGGGGCCATTCAGTTTCTTTGCTTCTGCAGGGGGAGTCACAATCTTCTAAAGATTTAAACAAAGGATATTTTTTTAAAATAGTAACGATGAGACTCATACTTTATGAGAATTAGTAAACAGACAGTAACAGTCGCAGAGGTGAGCACAGCAGGGTAGGTTTCTCCATGCCAAAGCCCAGAGGAAAATCTCAAAACACCTGATGTTTCCCAGGCTCGCTCCAGCCAGCTTTTCTTAAAGGAACAAGGTCATTGATTTGAAGAAAGGCCTACTTGTGGCCTACCAGGTTTTTTCATGGACTGTAGAATCAATATCTTCTTATTTTCATCAATCCGTGTTTCTTTTCAAAGATTTGGAAATAGTGGCACAGACATTCATTTTTTTCCCCAAAATATTTTTGTATAAAACCTTTGCTTTCCTAAGCTTGGATTATTTCATTTGTTTGAGCTGCTTGCACACAATTGGGATAATTGCTTGAAGAGTTAAGATGCATTATTTTATACATCTAGCTGTATCTCTTTCTAAAATAGTCACAGTGCTTCTGAGATGGCTAGGGAGTAACTGCCTTTCTTTCTGTGTCACGTTTGTGGCTCTCCAAACTAACAAAATGACCTGCCCTGAGTGACAAAGGGCCCAGTGACTTTTTCAAAAGAGAGTGGACTCCAGCCTCTGTTCCTGCCCAGTGACTTTAACCTGCCATCATCCTGTCATGATGATAAATTGCATGTACAATTCATGGTTGGAGCAGATGGGAGAGTGCACAGTCTAAATCTGTTTCCCAAACAGAAAGGGAATTGTTTACCTCTCAATGAAACATAGATTTCTCATAAAGAAAATTTTGGATATTCCAGTTTTAGTAGCTGACACAGTTATGCAGTTAGAGATACTGAGACTATACTAAAACCAAGGATGGTTCTAAATAAAGTTAAATAGAAGGCACACAGTCATTTCTTCACCAAGATCACTGAACTCCTGCTAGCTTCCAGGAATGGAAAGATTTACCAGAAAATATGTTGTAAAAGTAAATAATATTTTTATTTCCATTAAATAGTTTGTGGGCAAATAAACCTTATGGCATGTTGTCACATACCAGATATATATCCCAGATATATGGAGAGGTTGTCTTAAGATGCTCTTCATGATGGCAAGAAGATGGGTCCAGATTTTAAAAGGTAATCCCACAGATGGAGAAAAATAATGTAAAAGCTAAAATGAACTCAGTTTAGAGTTTCATTCCAGTTACAGTCAAACAAAATCAGGAGACCTCAGGTCCATATTTACTGTTATTCATTCACTCTTAATCCAGCAACTATTACATTGAGCTCTCATATGTGACAAGGTTGAAACTTCTGGAAAATCGTCATTAATACATTATTGACCCCAGAAGTCATTTAACTTCCAGAATTACCCCCAGAGCATCCAGTGGACTTTTGGTAAAGCTAACTGGCATTATTCAGCTTGATTAACTAGATAGCCCCCAAAAAACTATTCATTTAAAAAATCCAAATTCTATGTGTCATCCCACTATATGCTGGAAACTTTTCATTCATCGTCATTTAATCATACAAGAATTCTGAAAAGTTGCAGGTATCACCGCCCTACTTTACAGTTAAGAAGCTTGAGTCTTAAAGCAGGAGACCCCACCCTGTGCCTCATGGATACAGAGGCAGAGCCGGGACTGGAACTCGGTCGCCTTCTCCTTCCGCTGCACCACACCGTCTTCGAGGAAAAGACACCCAGCTCTCCCCTGAGGCAGGAACACCATCCAGACCTCCGAATTCTTGAAGAAGGCACACTGCTCCATTGTAATGTTAGTACTGATTTTTCTCTAATGAGTTACAGTTTAAGCACTTTGTTTTCAGAATTCTGATGGGCCAGCATCTGCCAAAACTTACCAGAGACACCCAATGTTTGAAGGGGCAGTCTAAGGGGCATGTGATTTACCCTTTCCTCTAGATTTTCTAAGCCATATTCTTGAATAATGATCCCATCAAACCCAAACAATTAGATTATCTTATCTTCACTCTCTTAAAAGAAATTCATTACATAGGTTGAAATTTAATGTAATGTCCTGGGGCTTGAAAGGATGGCTTTCATTAGAAGAATTCACTCATTCAACACATTTTGACTGACTGCTTCCTTATGTCAGCCCTGTGTCTGAAATGCAATGTTGAGCAAAAGTAGATCTGGCCTCCATTCTCATTGAACTCACACTCATTTAGTGGAAGATGCAGATTATAATCACATATGATTTACAATTCTGCTAAATACTTGGAAGGAGAGAGAACTGATGCTCTATGGGTGGGTCATAATGAGTTTTGACCTGGGTATGAAATCCCTTGAAAAACCATGGTCAAAAATTATCCTGCAGAATATAAACCATCTTTTTTTGCTAGATTTCATATGTGAGGCATTATTCATAGAATTAAGTCGATTAAAATATGTATCACTACTTGTTTGTGTTTTTTTATGTTTTGTTCTGTTTTATTGGCCTTTCATCTGACAAAGACCAAATCTGATCTTATTTAGTACAATCTGATCCTTTCTTAAAACTTCTTTTCTAGAAATTCAAAGTTAAATTTACTGTGCAGCATAAAGATATGATTCATTTCTTTCTTTGTTACTTTAATTTTGTTCTCTTTGTGGTCTAATTGCTCTGTTTTAGATATACTTTAACACTGAATACGCCTCAAACATTTTTTTTGGTAAATTGGTAAGTATAAGTAAAAATACATCATTAGTAAGTAGCTCATTTTTAATTGTCACCTGATTTGTAGCTGATTTAAACTTTTTTTCACTGCAACCCTGGTTGAACCACAACTAGCTTCTGAAAATTCCTTTGGATTTTTTAGAAGATTTCAAAGGAGCATTAATGGCTGGATCTGTAACAAACCCCAGGACGGTAAATATTTTGGAATTATCAAGACCAAAGGTCTTAAATAGCCTCTGAAGTAAAAGTAAAAATTCAACTGTTTACCTTTCACTCTTCAACTTTTATTCCTTCTATACAAGGCACAGAATGTGGGATAAAAATGCCTATCCAAGTAACCACAGTCCACCTCACCCTAGAAGAGTGAGCTCTGATCACAGCAAACCGGTTGCTCAGGTACACCCTGCCCACCCAGACTTAGGCCGTGAGAAGTGACGGGGACCAAGCCAACAGATAACCTGTGAGTCTGGGGAGGCTCTGCTCTTGGTGTCAGGCCAGGGCAATATCACATCCTCCCTCATTGAGAGCCAGCTCAGGGGCGTGCGTGTGTGCACACGTGTGTATGTACAAACACACACACACACATACACACACACCCTTTATGTGGCTCAGCCCTACATAAGTATTCTCTTAGTTGGGGTCTTAGTACCCCAGCATTACACATGTTGTTTGAGAGTCACATGAGTCGCACTGGGCCAAACAGGAGATTTGGAGCCTGTCTGTCTCACCACCTGGCTACCTTTGTACAAAGTGA
Source organism: Manis pentadactyla (assembly GCF_030020395.1). Classification (NCBI taxonomy): domain Eukaryota; kingdom Metazoa; phylum Chordata; class Mammalia; order Pholidota; family Manidae; genus Manis; species Manis pentadactyla. The sequence continues at coordinate 61,714,619 of NC_080035.1, read as the reverse complement.
ATTTTTATTTAACACACTCAAAACCCTTTCATTTGCTTCCCATTGGTTTATTTTTTTATACCTCAGCCTTAAAAGTTCTGATGTTCTTCCAGAGTGACTTTTTGCTGACTTTGTGAGATATGCTGATTAAAGAAAAAATCCTTTTCTTTACATAATAAAAATACTTAAGAACATTTACTATATTTGGGAGATACTCTCTTTCAAAAACTAAATATCCAAATCCACAAAACTATAAGTGCATTTTTTTAACTAAAAAATTCAAGGTATGTCCAAAAAAGTTCAAAGTCTTAGAATAAGGTCAAAAGAGTTTGGATAGCTGCAGCCTGTCTAATTTCCCTTCTACCTTCTTAAAATTACATTTTGGTCATTGAATTAAAGCACTGAGAATATGTTTCAGTTAATCTAGGGGAGCATGAACAATACTGTGCCAGTGAGTGATTCAGACTCAGCTATGATTTGAATGTTTACACAGAATTGTAATGGAAACATTTTAATTAAACAAGCTGCTTCTATTCTAACCAATCTTTCTTATAGCACAAAGCAGATGGCTGCCCTTAAATTCCTTTTTTTGTGTTGGATATATGTGGGGGTCATTTGGAGAACTGAACTGGTCACAATAATATACCTAGTGACATTGATGACTTCCTCAAGTAGTCTTTTTTTGTGTTATCATCCTCTATTGTACATACCTATATCTTTGTTGTGGAAGGTCACAAGTGCAGAGTAAAATACCTCGGTCCATTTGTTTACTAAACATTAGAAAGATGAAGTGAAGACAAATTATGTTCAGATTGGGAGTAATTGGGAAGAAGCAATGTCTTCATTGGTTCAACCTTAGTTCAACTTTTCAAACAAACAAAGAAACCAACCCACTCTAGTTCTCGTCTGAGTACTCTGCAGCCGTCCATCTCCCAGACATTAGGGGACCACAGAGGCATGGAAGTCGCCAAGCCAGGGAACTTTCTGGAGAAAGTAGGCATAGTCCCTTGTACATTGCCTAAATTTACCTCTTTTCTTTTAGGCCATGCGCTTTTATCCCCTTCAAATGTCACCTTTGTTTCCAAAAGTAGCTACCTTAGTTATGTTTACATAGTTTTAAGGATACAAGAGATATGGTCACTGTGATTTAAGAGGTTTCGCCCTTCCCCCCAACACACTGGAACACCAGTTTCCAGCCACATCAGTCTCCCAGGCTGAATCCATGATGACTTGAAACCAAGTTAAAGGTTTCTAAGGTCCACCAATCAAGGCTCACTTCCAGTGCTGAGATAAAATTTCAGTGAAAGTGCCCCCAGGAAAACATCTCTTCGGTGTTTAATTTCTCTGTAATGAAGGTGTGTGATGCCTGAGATTTTTCTGCTCCTGAGTTGCTCTCTGGAGGATCTGGGTTTCTCATGTTTCAGGAAAGTCAAGCTAATTTGATGAACTAGTTTCTTTCTCAACTACCCAACCTTCATTAATATGATTCCAGCATCACACTGCCTAGCATCAGAATGTCACTGATAAGTGACAGGCAAGAAATGAAATAAGAGCTCCAGGCAAAGCTTGTACTAGAAGCACAGTGGAGTTGCTCACTCACGGATCAACTAGAGGAAAAGAAGGACACCAGGGGATGATAAGACACGAACAATGCTGGGAAAGGATGGAGAAAGGGCACCCAGGAGAGAATGCAGGAGCCTCGGGGCACCCAAAGGTGCTCATGTTTGTCTCCAGTGTGAGGAGTCCCATCAAGCCAATCTAAGAATGTGAAATCCATCCCTGAGAAATGAAAATCAATACATTTGGAAAAGAATAATACTAACAGTCAACAGGAAAATAAACTCAGCTGTGGTGAGAAAAAAGTAAAGGTGCTAGTGAATAACAAACAGCGTAGAAGGAAGCATAGTGATGAAATGGTCGTAAGGAAAGGACTGGATGGTGACCATCTCAACCATGATCACACACCATCAACAGGTGACAGTTCCTGTTCTCAGGGATGGTGACTGAATATCAAAGAAACGTCAAGGAAGCAGATGGGTGATCTGTTTTGGAATATTCTTCCCAGTATGATACTTTAAATACCTATTTCTCAGACTTCCTCACTTTCAAAAGTTTCTAGCCTCTATTGTTTAAATGCATGCTTTGGTGCTAAATCTTCTCCATTGTGACAGTACAAATATTTTTTTAAATATCAAACCTTTCCTAAATGAGATTTTCAAGGTGATGTTGACCATTCTGGTTTGGCAAATCCTCCTTTGAAATTCACTGTTCTCAAATCAAGTACGGCTCGGATCAAAAAGCACCATCCCTGGAATTGAAAACTGTTGCATTTCTGTGAAAATCTGAAGAGCAAATGAAGATACGTGTAAATTGGGGAAAGGTGGTTTTTACCCAAGGATGTTTTCTAGTTTATTGCAAGTGGCTAATAAACACCTGTCTTGAAGTTCACATACAGAGACCTAAGAAAAATGTTAGGCTAAGATTAAGCACCATGAATCTTGTTCACCAGTAACATTAAAATAAAATGGCATATATCCTGGCAGTATCTAGTATTTGTTTTTTGCTATATAAAGTTAACCAAAAAGATATTGGTCCAGGAAGTCCATAGGATGCACACAAATGTGCAGAGGGAAAGCTTCTGTTTTGGTTAGAACACTGGAAGAGTGAAATGGCCAATACGAGAGGCTCCCTTTTATATTTCAGTAAGTTAGTAAGTGTTTATGAGCACAGTGCCGAAGTAGGTATGAATCCAGTTCACCATGTGTCACAAGACTGGACAAACCACGGGTCTGCAGAAGGATGATGGGTGCATCTGAGGGACAGCTGTGAAGTGACATACTGTGGTTTTCACCAGAAACAAAAAAGGTTTTTTAAAAAAGACAACCTACCAGATGTGGAATAAAAAGAAAGCATCCTCTAATGTAAAAGCCCTGTTTGCAGAAAATGAACTGGAAATGGAGGTAATTCTACAGATTCTTCAAACCTTAAAAACTACGTTTTGATGGGAAATATTCCAGTCAGGGGCCTTTGTGGGTAATACAGTGCCCACATACCTCTTAATTTTCTATTTCTGTTGGAAATCTACCAGCTCTCCCATTTCTTATGTCAACTTTACAGTGCTTCTTGGGAATGGCATTTAAAAGAAGAAATAACAAATTGGCATATGGAATTTCTGGTGAAGACCTGTTATTGTCTTTAAAAATGTGAAAATTTTATGCTGGTGGAGGAATGAGAAAGACCTTAAAAGAAGCTGGGAATCCCTGGGGATTTTGGAAGTTGGAAGGAATGATGTAGAAATAAACTTGTGGCTTTATGTAAATAAAAAGTACTGTCAGGCAGAGAGCCCTTGACCTTTGCTAAAGTCCTTCAGCAAGAGATTTGAGTCTAATAGAAAGGGATGGGCCAGTTAAATTAAGAAAAGGCTGAATGAAAATGGTTTTAATTATTCTTCTTAGGTACTATTCTGCAGAAACTTGGCAAAGAATGTTTTCAAAGAGAAAATGAAACAGAAAAATAAGTTTTAAATGGCTCTAAAGTGTGTAGTATGTCTTAAAATAATGACATGGGATTTTATTCTTGTTACATTCGCTACTCGCCCTTAGAAGCCATCATGTTTTCACACCTCTCTTAGGGTTGAGCTGGCTGTCTACATTTGGCAAAGGACTTTTTTTTTTTAATTTTGTTGTAAGTGTAACTGACTTTACTCAACTTACACATTGAAGTTCAAGGTCAAATGGAATGGTTGCGCTATCTCAGTAGGATCTGTGAAAACTGAGTGCAAACATGAACTAAAGATGTGGTTTCTAATGGGTTATAAAAAAAGATGGCAATGTAATCCTTTCTGTGTCAAGAGTGTCTACTTAGGAAATGTGTCGCTTCTTCTTCTTTATTTTTTTCTAAAAAATAAAATTTAAAAAATGCTATGTATTTTTAGAGTGTGATTATTGCCAGCTGTCTTTGTATTTGATGATGTGTCAAGGTTAGGTTCCTGTTTACCTAAGTCAAGGAAAATAAGGTGATTGTGAAGGTTACCCATGGCTGTTTATGTAATGTACCTCATGATTCCGGAAATGAGTACTGTTTCCTGCTCAAGACTGAAAAAGAAGAAATGAAATATATGGTATTCTTAAGCACCAAAATAATTGCAATAGGTATAATTAATAAGGACTTGGGTTAATCAGAAATATTATTTGTACCTTCCCACTTATCTTTAAACAGTATCAAACTATTCATTGCTCTGTGAACTCACTGTGTATTTTTACCTCTTCCTCTGGTCTGAAATACCATTCCTTTTGTCTCTCCTTCTCCAGCTGAAGAACATCCATTCATATTTTAAACCCTAATTATAATGCCACTTCCTCTAAAAGATTTTCCCCAGGTAGGTCACGCTGAAGAAATTATTCCTTCCTCTCCATTTCCATAGCATTTTATAAACACTCATCTTTTAACAAGTATTATGTGGTATAGATTTAAATGTTTACATGTGGGATGATTTCAAGGCTAGACTAAGTCCCCGCAAGCAAAGTCCTTGGCTTACTCATTCTTCTGTCCTGGAAAGTAGTGGTGCAGAAACTGACATAGAATGGTCTTTCCACACACACGCATTTGTAGGATGAGTGGATGGATAGATGAATGAACGCATTACTCTGAATCAGTGCCATTTAGTACACACTGTGTCAGAATTATATCAAAATCATAAGCTCTTATGGGATTCCCATGCTGGAGGCAAGAACAATCCCAAACAAAAATGAGCCAACCGAAGCCATTTCCTAAAACCTTTTCGAGCTCTAACATTCTGTGATTTTATGGTTTTTAGCAACTAGTGGCGCATCATCTCCTGTGGCCCTCGGCTCAGGTGTGATGTAGGATTTGGGAAAGGAAATGGAATTGTGTCATCATTTAAGGCTATGTCTCCCTTCACCATCTTTTTCAAATGTATCCTGGAAGTGAGTGAAGCCAGTGGGTTCTCTGTGCACACAACTCAGTTGCACAGTCAGACACCAAGTCCTTTCCTCTCCACCTGGAACAGCAAGCATCATAATGCAGCAATTCTTCTCTGCATATGTCTCCCACCCTACCTCCCCATGCTGAATGCCAAAGGCTCTATGACAGCTTTACCTTAGGCTCTGGGAGAATCAGTTCTGTGTCGACTTTGGTCATGTTATTCACTACATTCTCTAAGATCATCTACAGTTTCAAGATGAAGCACTTCATTGATGTTTTCCTATTAAGCAGGTTGTGACACTTTTACAGGACAACAGTTACCAAAATAGCATCTCTACAGGGAAAGGAAATTCCCTTAGCGGTAAGCATTGTAAATTCTGTTAAAAGATAAGGAGGATGACCATCAACACAGAAATCTTGGATGCGCAATGCCATACAACAGCCACTGTTAAAGCTTATTTATATAGAAATTTCTCTATAAGGAGATGAACTTTCACACTCATAGTGCAAGTTGATCAGGTACAGAAAGAGAACATTTTTCTCTATTTTGAATGAGTGTAGTCTCCCTGTGTAAGGAGTATCTTTGCATTCAATCATTTATTTACTCAATAAACATCTTTTTTTCATATAAGGCTCCACATAAGGTTATGCAGCCCTTAAGTGCAGATTAATCACAGACCTGGAGTGAAGATTCCATAAATACTGGGAATACTCAGAACAGGACAAGCACAGAGTCAGTTTCTCTATTCTCTAGAATAGTCAGGTTCTCTGTCAAACCACACATGAGCCATAGCAGCGGTCAGGACAGCACTGCCCTGGCCGAGCACACAGGCCCCTTTCCTACATTGCTTAACAATAGAAATGATTTCACCAGTATTTCAATATCTACTTTTTGCAACCTCTGCCAGCAGCTAGGAAGTTTTCATTAGAAATATAACCGTACTTTCTGCTTTCAAAGCAGATAAGTTGTAAGAATTATGATAAGTTGTAAGAATAATGTTAAAATACTTAAATAACAATGAAGAAAGATGAAATGAAATGTCAGATTAATTACACAATATGGGGAAAAGGACTTAGTTCTTTCCAAAGATGTGTGCATTAGATCAGGGCATTCATGAGTTTGATTTCTGACTCTGACTTTCGTTAGTTAAAAAGTGCTTAACATCTAGATCTTTTTTATCTTTAAAATGTTCACAGAGTTGTTGTGAAGATGAGAAATAAAATGTTCAGCAGCAAAACATAGCTCTTTTTTATAAGCTGAAAAAGTTTGATGGAAGAGAGAAAATTTGAGATCATCTTTAAAGGTTGATAGAAGTTGGGTCAATAAAAACAATGGAGAATGTTCCTATTTGAAAAGTACCATGAAACAAAGTCTCTGAACTTACCTTGCAAGGGTTCTGAATGCAAGGGCTCAAAGATACACCTTAATTATGTTTAAACACAGTTAAATTTCATTTTTCCCCTAAAATCAAGCATCACTTGCCATCTATCAACCAAGTACAATGTAAGAAATTCCCTCACTGCTTTCTTAGACATAAAGGACTAAGTACTCTGGCTGAGTTCTAGCTCCAGTTTGGTTGAAGCCTCCACGGGCTACTCTGTGATCCTCTCTCTAGATGACATGAGGATTAACCAACCAATTTGAAACACCTTATAAAAATATGTCAGGCTTTCTAATTCCTTTCTAAATTAAGTCCTGTTCAATCCACACTTTCACTAAAAATGGATTTTAAGCTTTATGCACAACTGTGGCACACCTGATCCAGGATTATAAAATTTCCCCAGCCTGTTTGTCTTGAATCATTTTAATATTGCAAAAGAAGCAGAGACAGGGCTTCTGAATTCCGCTTAAGTAAGGGACTTTCTGGGGTAAGTTTTCTGGGATGTTCTGAGCCAACCAATTGAGTATTGCCTCTCTTCCATTCAGTCCCATTTATGGACAAGTTGCCAAAATTTCTAAGCTGTGCAAAAATGATTAAAAATCACAGTGAGAATTAGACTTTGCTGCTGAATGCACTGTGGTATCTCGAAGAGCCTGGCGTTCTTGATTTTTTTTTCTTTCATGAGAAGGAAATATAAGTAATCACACCTGTGTCCTGGCCGGACTCTGAGTTATGCCACCAGAGAAGGCTGGGCTAATTGGAGCTGCCGCACTGCACGGGCAACTTCCTCCGTCAACTCCCAGAGGCCTCCAGGCTCCCCAGCACTGTCAGCAGTGCCACCCCAGTTCTCTGCAAAATAAGCTTTTTGCAACTGGGAAACACCAACTCACCTCAGGGCAGATGCTGAAACTAAAACGAAGACTGAAACCAAAAGGTCAGTGGGTCAGTCAGGGTGAGGCAGAACACCAAAACAAGTCCCTTTGGCAAATATTTCTTTTCTGCTCAAATATGTCTATTTCCAGTCACTAAGTAACAAAATAGAGTCACACTTGTATTTCTTTTTTAACTTGAGCCACTAATAGGAATGAAGTTGGTCAGTTTCTAGAAGTACTGTTCGTCCAGGAAACTTTTCTACGGTCAGAGCTGAAAAGAAAAGTTAATCGACTTGACCTCAAAGTAGCATTCTGTAACTATTTACTAGACAAACTATATTTCTGAGATAAAGCTGAGCAATGATAACTTGTAATATAATCTGAATACATTACATATTACAGACGGTCAGGCTACTTTTTCTCACTGTCCTTAGCTGTGCTGTGGTATATCTAAGAATGTCAATGCTGACAGTATGTTAGGATTTTATCACCAAAATACATTCACTTCCGAGTTTATTTCCCATATACATACACTTTGATCTTTAAGAGAACACATGGGTGTTTCATTCCCAGAGCAATACCTTATTTACTTACACTGGCGCATAATTATAAAATAGCTTAACTGGCAAAACTTTATGCATGGACACCAATGATAGAGCCTTTTAGATAAATCAAAGCTTAAAAAAAGTTAAGAAAAAAACACAAATCTTAGTTAAAGAGACTTATTTGAAGGAGGAAAACAAAACTCGTCAAAAGCTTCTGGCCAGAAACTCTACCTCAAAAATCTACAAGAGCCTCAAAATGGTGACACTGACCTGGCTGTTGTTTATAAAGGACAGGCTGTGGCGGGAAGTCGTCCGCAGGGAAACCAGCTCGGGGCCCACTGCCTCCAGCGGCTCCTCACATTGCTGAGAGCTCCGCTCTGTGCGGCAGAACTTACCCGACGTCGCTGCTGCTGTCTGGGTCAGAACTCTCCTTTGAAGGGGTTTCAAAGTGAAACAAGATAAGAAGCGGCCTTTCAAACAGAATCCTTCCGACCCGAGTACTGTGAAGTGGGAGACTGAAGTGCAAGCCCGCTGGTACCTTCTCAAGAGCACTTCCTTGTCTTTTCAGCAGATCAGGGAAATAAACTTGCCCCAGCATGGGGGTGCCGGGTGAGGAGAGTGCCACCAGATAAGAGACAGAGGGTGTCTGCTGTCTGGGAGGGGACCTCTGGGTGGGAGCTGCGGTTGTGGGCAGAGAGACAGGCCTCCTGTCACTGTGTCAGGCCACCAGGAGTCCAGGAAAGACCGTGAAAGGAAGATGGGATGAGGGCCCTGAATCTGAAGCACCCCCAGCTGCTTACCAGCAGACTGGAGAACCTGGTCCAGCTCTTAAAGGGGAAAGAAAATCTCTGACCTGCAAGTTAACAGAAATTGTTAACTTAACTCTTCCCACACCCTCTCCCCTTCAAAAAAACAAATCTCTTCTTTGGAAAAGAAGTGGCTTGCGGGGTCTCTTGCCAATGGGTTTCAGCCCCGGGCGAGTTTGCTATGGATTCAATGTGACCAAAGAAATTGGCAGCTAAACGTTCTTTGGGGTGAAAGGGTTTATTACCCAACTTTATTTCCAGGTGGCAGGTCAGTCACTAAAATCCCGTTCACTCAGAGCGAGTCTGCAGGCAGCAAGCCGGTCTCTGCCTCTGGGCCCCTCTGTCTGCACAGCCGTCCTCTGGGTCTCTCTGCACAGCCATCCCACGCAGCTGTCCTCTGGGCCTCTGTCCTCGGCGCTGCCACCACTCCGGCCTCTGCTCTGCTCTCCTGCAGGCTTGCAGCCCTGCCACCATGTCACATGCAGAGCACTGGGCAGAGCTCTTTACATAGAGTCAACAGCCATGTATTGCCTACAGGTGTGCAGTGAGCTAGTCAACCAGGTCCAGGTGAGAATCCTGGTCACAGGAACTCTCATTTTATCCACAGGGGGATAGGCTAGGTGCCCAGGAATGGGCTGGGTGCATGGTGGGGAAGGGCCTGACCTGGGCTGAGTCCACTGACTGAAACTTGGTGACAGTCATAGGACTTTTTTCCAAGACTGACAGATAAGGCTCTGCTTTTCCACCTAGCTGGGGCCCTGACTGAGCACGAGGAATGGACACACCTGGAGGCGGCACGCTCACCCCGGGCAGGCGCCGAGTTCGGTTGCTCAGGGCTGCTCTACTGGGTACCATTGCTGGGGAGACAGAAGGCCTGCAGCCCAGATGCCCCCTGCCACCCACAGAATCCTGTCCAGGGGCACAAAATCATGAGGGAAGGCCAAGATTTGCAAAACAGAGGTGGCTAGGAGAGGCTCGCGTCAAGGGCTCTGTTGGGGGTGTGATTCCAGAAGATGGGGGCCTTGAGCTACCCTGAGACCCCCGCCCCACCCGGCAGTCGGCTCACCAGGCCCTACAACTCAAGCTATTTAACTTCGGCCACAAGGTGTAACAGCATAGGACAGATTTGCCTCAATCAGATTTATTAAAATCTCTGCATACCACCCATTCTGTTGTATGTGTATTTTTTAATTAAGAATTTATACTCTTAAAAAAGATGTTTTATGGATGTTTATTGCCCTCGTCTAGCTCGGATTAACACATAGTCTACAGGCACACACCTGATCATCTACATTTGCTCTCTTACAACACTAAACTATGTTTTCTACCTTTATCTTGTATCTACCTACCACTTCAGCATTTTATTAAAAATAATAATAATAATAGAGAAATGTGGTACCCACATATAAATCAAGTTTAAAAATCAAATGAGTATTCATATTTGAACTGACTGTGTATAGTTCATAATGCATGAACAAAACCAAAAGCTTCTGTGATGACTGCCCTTGCACTGTTCACCATGTAACTTATTCACTATGTAAGAATTTGTTCTCCATGTAAGAACTTGTTCGTTATGCTTCAGAAGATTGGAGACTGACGAAAATTAGGCTTGGGGTGGATTAATGATTGTGCATTGAGCATTGACTCCCCTATACAGAAATTTATTGTTGTTAACAACTATTTGATCAATAAATATGAGAGATGCCCTCACACACACACACACACAAAAAAAAATATATATATATATATATATATACACACTTCCAATTGTAAAATAAATAAGTAACCGGGATGTAATGTATAGCATAAGGAATATAGTCAAGATATTGTAACAGCTTGGTAGGGTGATAGCTGGTACCTAGAATTATCATGTATATAAATGTTGAATCACTGTGTTGTACACCTGAAACTAATGTAATGTAATACTGTGTGTCAACTACCCTTCAATAAAAAATAAATAAAAAATTAAAAATTAAAAAAAAGATGTTTTATTCCCCCCCCTTTTTCTCTATCTCTAATTTAGGTATTTATTTGAGCCATTAAGGTCATTAAGACCTTCACACCCAACCCCCAGCAGCTACATTTTAAAAATAAGTTTCCTTTAGTTTGTGTTTTCTTTCTCTTTTTAAATAGAAGAAACAGTTATATATGATTTTGAGACAGATTTGTGAACTGGAGCCAGTGAGGATTTCACTAGGTTCTTTGGAATTTAGTTACTTCCATGTTGCTGCTTCTTTTCCTATTGAAATAAAATAATCATGTTCTGAATAAAGAAATGCATTTTTAATTACAGAGTTAAATGTGGCGTTTCATAGTGTATAATTTTAATTCTCTGAAAGTCGGTCTGAACCAACCACTATTCTTTCTTATTCCATGGCAACTTTAAGCCTGGGAATATTTATTTCTTCTACAGTTATTTAAAAGTAATTCTGTGAAATGTTTCTATAAAAAGTTGAGTCATACTATTAAAACATATATTTAAATTGTCAGAAAATGCCAAAGCATATAATAAGTGGTATTATTTGTAAAAATAGGGAAATGGATATAATAGAAAAAGTAAAAAAATACAACTTTGAAGATAGTTTTCTTGATATCTTGGCCAAGTCACTGATCTTCTCTGAGCTTGATATTCAATATCATAAATAAAGATGGTATTTTTGTCATATAAGAGATAGAACCTGAAACTACGCAGCTGAAATAAAAGAAAAAACTTAAAAACTTAATTTATTTTATATCCTTGCAAAAGTTTCTGAAAAATCAATGGTTTTAGGAAACATCAATCTGGCTTCAATTGTTATTCAGAGTCAAACATACCATGCATTTATGTAAGCTGCCTTCTTACTAGTATACTAGCATTAACTGTTTCTAACAGGGCCAAAAGCCAAAAAATAAATCAGAGCACTTCTGAACACCCAAAAGTGCTGTCATAAAGCTGGGGACCTTAAACTCACTCTCTCAATCCTAAAGGAGTCTCTGACAATGTTTATAGAAAAATGGCCACAGTTTACATATAAAAACCTACCTCAGATACATAAAAAAGAAGAGAGGGAATAACTATAGGTTAGTCAGACAAGAAAAAGAACTGGCTACAAAGTATATAGGAAAATATTTCATTTCAGTAGTATCAAAGAACCACAAATTGAAGTAAAAGACATTTTAATTGTTAAATGAGTGAATATTCATTTGTGATGATAATATTCATTGTGTACAAGTCTCAGAGGGCAATCTAAAGTCGACTCGTATATTGGTGATGGACGTATAAAGCTGTACAGTGATTCTGAAAACAATGTAGGAAATATTTCTTAAGTTCCTTAAGAAAAGTTATCCTCCTTAACAGAGTAACTCCTCTTCTGGATCTCTATTTTAAAGAAACAATTCAAACTGCAGACTAAGTTTGTATACAAAGTTGTTTCTCCCAGTACTATTTATACTAGCTAAAAATGGAAACAAGATAAAAAAATAGATTCTGATTTATGCAAATTAAAATACAGCTATGATTGAAAATTATGCCTGTAATTTTACTGAAAAAAGCTCGCAAAAATTATTAATATCCTGGGAAAATGCTCACAGAATAATGCTAAGTGAAGAATGAATAATATGAAGCATTATGGACAGTATTATTCCAATCATGTAAAATGGTATAATATCGATTATAATATTATATGTGAAAATAACGCCTGCATATTTGCATACACACAAATCTGTATTTGCATGTTTATGTTTAAATATACAGAAACTATTTTAAAGAGACACCAAAGGAAACAGCATCACCTCTGACTAGTTTGCATATTACATTTTCCATGGTTCTTTGCTATTTTCCCAAGTTTTCCATAGTGAGTTCATATCATTATTTTATAATCAGCATTATACATTATACTTGGAAAGATGACTTATTCAATAAAATTGTTTTTAAATTCTGCTCGTGCCCGACTGTTAGCAGGTCCTCCCACTAGGGTGAGTGATCCATCCTTCACAGACCCTCGGAGAGCAAGGCATGGGGAATGCCAGTCATACGCCTATAAAATGTTTAGAAAGTTTTACTTCTGCGTATCTAAGTTGGACCTATAGATGAGGGTCAAGTCTCAGAGTCAGGTGAGCTAGTTTTGAACTCCAGTTTTACCACTTGGTGACTAGGTGACCTGGTAAGACATTTAAATCACTCTGGTGCTCAGTTCCAAATCAGGAATGGGAATGGAAATCGCACCTGCCCATAGGGTCATTGTGAGTATTTGGTGAGCTAATTTAGGCAACGATGCAGTGCCTGACCTTGAGCGGTGTGGTTGTTACGATCATCGTCATTTTCTAAATGATGCTCTTGAAGATGGGGCCTCTCCTAGTGTGAGTCCACGGACTGCTTGGACCAGAATCAGGAGGAAAGCTTGCCACAGATACAGATTCAACTCTACTGAATAAGAATTTCTGTAACAAGCCCCAAGAATTTATATTTTTGACAAACCCCAAGGTTAGTCTTACGTGCATTCAACTTTGAGACGCAGTGCACTAACAGAGTTAGTGCATTATAATTCTCTATAAATATTCTAAGTCATCAAGAAAAAGCTAAACAATGTTGAGTAATTCTGCTTAGGTAGCTGAGAAGTGCATATACCCTGGTATATTTATGTGTGACAAAAATAAAATAAAGACTTTATTTCTAAGTTTAGTTGATTTGAATGTGAAAAGTTTTTGCTATCAGGAAAATGCATTTATGTGAAACAGTACATTCCTTAAAGATGTTAGCTAAAGGATATGTTGTGGTAGTAATGTTTGTTTTGCATATAAGGTATAATTTTATCCATTGTTTCATAAAACATAAGATTGTATTTGCTTCAAGATAGAGTTGACAGTATCTAGACTTTCTAAGCTATGGAGAGATTATGTTTATCTGTAATCAAGTGAATCTGCATGGTTCTAAATAGAAAGGATATAACCAGAAATTACATGTTCAAAATGATAAGAAATGTAGCATCTAATTTTAGATTTGGTTTTCTTTGCAATCCTTCTTATGTGCTCTCTGTCCCTCACAAATACAAAGATTTGAAACAATTAGTTAAGAACTTCCATGGTAGTAACAGTGATAGTATCACTTGGTCTCTGTATGTTTTCAGGTTGCATTCTGACTCACGAAGCCCAGTGCTTTTCTGACCAGCCCCATGGGCTGGCTCTCTCGAACATGCCCACCTGAGCTAAATGCAAACCCAGCATTTGTTTTACTGTGGCTCCTGGCATCACTGGGGAGAGTCATGATAGGTCAGGATGGGAAAATTGTCAAACCCAGTCCACACATGATTAAGGTAGAAGAGAAAGATTCTACACAGCAAAATGCAGACTTATCTCATACACATACCATTATTGCAATTAGAGCAAATTTCTACTCAAAATCCAAGCATTCGTAATTTAAAAAGTTTCTCTGTAAAATAGTTTTACTTCAGTAAGTATTATCAAGACTGATTTTCCATGTCAATTTTAAATCTCAGAAATTGTATCACTCTAAATGCATATTAGCAAATTAATCTAATTTATATACTATACCCTACTTAAGTAGATGATTTTGTCTAGGTTTTCCTGGAACAAATGAGGATTTTGGATGACACTGATCTCTTCAACTATACTAAAGAGGCAACCATTTATTTTAAGTGCATGCCATTCAGAGTTATTCTTAGTTCATGGTAGATATCAAAATACTCATTTAAAAAGTTGAAGAAACTTGTGCTTGGTTAATTGGGGGAGGATAGATGAGTATGTTCAGGAAGCTTTTTAGATTATGGCTACCAGCAAAAATTATTCATGCCAGCATCCAAAAATGCCTCATATTTCCACTCAGTGTGCCTCCTGTTCTCATAGACAGTCATTTAGTGACCATTACATTAGATTTTATCTCATTAGAGGTCAGGATGATTTAGACATTTTGAGAGTGTACCCTTCATTCTGCTCTCAAATAGAACACTTAACTTCAACCACTCATGGCCATCATACTGCTGAAAATAATACCACCATGGCTTAGCCTCTAAGAGAAGCTCTTAAAAACTCATTGCCATCTGCCTTGCCAAAAGAATATATTAGGATGCTGAACTAAAATGTGACATTGTAATGAAGTAGGTAAAGTTTGTAAAGAATGTGACTCAACGGGATCAACAGAGACAACTATAGTGGTTCATATGGAATCATGGATGCCCAGAGGAAAGCAAGTGACTACATGACCCCAAATGGTAGTTTTCATTGGTCTTGGCCTGTTGATGTATCAATCTATGAAACACTAATGTTTTCTCTCTAATTACAAGATTCCAAAACCAAAATAAACAAATATATGCGGTGCAAAAACCTTACATTTCTTTTTTTTTTTTTAAATGTAACAGGTTTTCTTTAAGGTAATTCATTTCAAACAGGCCATATCTGCTTAAGATGCAATGTCTTGCCATCGACTGTTTTCATTCCAATTCTAATGAAAACTAACATTCTAACCAGACCAAGTTTTCTAAACCAAATAAAAGAAATTATTTCTAGCCAATGATATTGTACTTACACAATTGTTCTCTTCCCTCTAAAAAAAACTAAAGGGAGGGGTACTCGAAAAGTTGAATAGAATCAACTTTTCAACAGGAAAGACTAATAATGTAAGCCTTCTAATTCCTTCATTCATCTCATCTGGTCCTCCTCCAGGAAAGACTCCCCACCCAAATGTGCCTGTGTATTTATGTCTGAATGGACTGAAAGTTTGTGTCCACTCCAAATTCAGACCTAGAACTCCTACTCCCCAAGGGGATGTTCTTAGGAGGCAGGGCCTTTGAGAGGTGATTAGGTCATGGGGGTGGAGCTGTCACGAATGAATTGGGGCCCTTATGAAAGAGAACCCAGGGAGCTCCTTAGCCCCTTCCATCATATGAGGACAAGACAAAAAGACAGCCAGGTAGGAAACAGGTCTTCACTAGGCGTCCAATGCTGGTGCCTTCATCTTGCACTCCCAGCCTCCAGAACTGAGAAAAAACTTTCTGTTTTTTGTAAATTACCCAATCTATAGTATTTCCACTATAGCTTCCAGAACACACTGACAGTGGCTTTCTCCAGCTCTTCGAGTTCTATGGCTAAGGATGCTAGAAAGACTGTACCTGCAGAAAGCCAGCAAGCTGAATCCAGCAGTACCCCCTGAAGGCAGCTGCACAGGCCAACACCCCACCACACCTGAGGTCATTCACTTCTCCAGTCTTGAAGCAAATCCCTTTCACACAACTTTGCACACTTCTTTGGACTTTGTTAAAGAAGAAGATGCAATTCAGACTCTCCAATCAGATTTTCTCCAGAGGCATAGTAATGCTTTGTAGGTAAAAGAGGCCAAGTGAAGTGTATTGTTTCTTTATTCCATTATTACTACATTTCCTGGCTTTTAAGAGTATAAATGCAGATACTTGCTATCCGAACTCTTCTTCCTCTCAGAGCTCTCTCTCTAAACCCAAGAAGTAGACTTGGAAAATTTCTTTGATTCATTTTTCTGAAACTCAGACATTGGATATGATTCTAGGATTTTACTGGTTAGAGGCCTGGGTTCTAGTTTATCTTCACCAATTAAATTTTCTGAGGAATGCTGAACATGTCACTTAACTGCCCTGGGTCTCACCTGCTTCATTTAACCTAATTCAACAAACACCAACCAGTGCCAGCAAGCAAACAAGCACCTTGCCATCCAAGGAAGGCACAGACACTGGACACCCTGAACCGTCCCTTTGAAGTACTCAGGAGTGTGGCTTTTAAATGCAAAATGTGTCCAACGAGACTGACAGACTGAACTTCAAATTTTAATTTTCATTAATTTAAATGCAAATTCTCAGTTATTGGAAAGCTTTGAATATATTTGGAGCAACACAAGCAGGTGAATCTAATTTTCAACTGTTAATTTTATGAAATCTTAATTCAGATCAGTTATTCACAATGAAAATTTAGCTACGAGTATGCATTTTGAAAGCTAATAAAAATAAGAGTCTGAACTACACATTAATAATTTTTATATTGATTATAGGTTGAAATGGTAACACTGTGGATATGTTGAGTTAAATAAAACATGTTTTTGAAGTTATTTCACTGGTTTCTTTTACATTTTTTTTAACATGGCTGCTGTGCCTCAGATGTGGCTTACATTATATTTTTACTGGACAATGCAGCTCTTGAACTCCAAAATAAATGATCACATGTAGCAGGCCTGCCTCCCCTCCATCTAACTTCCTGTGCCCCTCACAGTCTGGCTGGGTTTTTTTCCTGTAGAAAACCCAACTGTATTTTATTCTCAGTCCCTGTACCCTGCTTACTTCTGGGTCTTCCCAAAAAGTATCTTGTAATATACCTGCTTGCTCTGCTGTTTGCTCCAAAATGTGAATATTCCATAAGGTAAGAAACGGCTTGGTTTCCTTTGCATCCTCCATGTCTGCATCACACAATGCCACACAAACAGTGGACGCTCACATAGGTGTGCATACATGTAAGTGCTCCTGGGAAGTGTCTACAGTTAGCACTTGAAGGAAATGACAAATTATTGTTTTTTTTGTTTTTGATATGACAATTCACCTTTAAGTAGAAAGACACCATAATTACTTTATAAAAACCTTCCAGTTTTTTAAAGAGCCACAGGGTGGGAATATTTCATTAACATCATAAATGACAGTTAATATAACTTGGGTCTTAATATTTTTCTCCAATAATTTGAATATAAAATTGGCCTGTTTTAGAAGGATACAGACCATTTTCTCTGCCCATATACACAAAACTGTAAGTAGACTAATTTCCACCATTGCAACTACTCTTTAAGCTACAAAGAGCTAATATTCATCTCCTAATAAAATCATACACTAGTTAAACAATTCAGATATAGACACAACACACTAGTTCAACCCTTTGTTTTTACTCATTATATGCTTTAACTTGTGCAAAAGGAACAAAGAATGTCTTCCTTGCATCTCTGAGTCACTTCTGACTGACATAATTCATATCATGAGGATGGATATTTGTGTTTTAATTAGATTGAATTCCCACTCATGTTATATGTGTTCACATATTATTGCTAAAATGTAGAAATAATAAGAGTAATATCTTTGAAAATTTATTTTGCATTCTTAACTCCTGTTACTAGTTTTTGCTTTCATTTGTCTTTTAATTTATTATAACAGCAATACTATCATTTCAGAAAGAATGAACTCCACTCTTCCCCTGTGAATGCTCATATACTCTTTCTAAGAACCCTCCGAATTTCTGATGGAGGAGTACTTGAAAAATAATAGAGTTCACGGGTGTGTTAAGAAAAACATGGTCTCTCGACCATGTCATTCACTGATGCTTCTGCTCAAAAAGTGATCAGTTGATCAGACACCAAAAGTCTGAGTTCCAGAGTTGGAAGCCAAAGCCAAAATCTGCTTGCATTTCAATGGGCTTCTGCTTTCTCTCTCTAACTCTTTGCCAGAGGAACTACCAAGGAGCTCTTTATTCAAAATCCGAATACTCCAGAACTCAAAACAGAAATGAGCCATTGGATTTTATAGTTACCTTGACATTAAAAAAAAAAAGATAAAAAGAAGCACGGGACTAACGTGCAGATTTAACTTTTAGAAACAAGATAATATACACATATTAGAGTACAACAAAAAGGAGTCACTTTTGGATGCTAAGAGCCTCTGAAAATCTGCTCCTCCATAAAAGCAATGACAACACTGTCAAGATAATTAAAATCAACAGATGCTTAATGGGAGTGCTGGAAGAACAGGAGAAAGAGGAAGAAAGAATAGTTGGGTAAATAATGGCTGAAAACTTCCAATATTTGATGAAAAACATTAATATATAGCTCCAAGAAGCTCAACAAACTCCAAATAGAGTAAGTTCAAAGACATCTATATCTAACCTTATTTAAACAACCCAACTGTTGAAAGACAAAAAAAAAAAAAAAAAGGAAATTTGAGCACAGCAAGAGAGAAGTGACTCATCACGTAGAAAGGCTCCTCACTAAGATTAACAGTTGGTTCTCACCAGAAACCAAGGAAAACAGAGCCAACAGGTTGACACACTTAATGTGCTGAAAGAAAAAGCTTGTCAACCAAGATGTCTGAATCTAGCAAAAGCTTTCCTCCAAAAATGCAGGTAAAACTAAAACATTTCACAATAAACAAAGTTCCTCCCTAGCGTATCTGCTCTACAGGAAATACTCAAGGGAGCCTTTTGGGCTGAAATTAAAGGACATTATACAGCAACTCAAAACAACATGAAAAATTCAGAGCATCAGTAAAGGTAATACACAGCCAAATATGAAAGACAATATAAAGGTATTTATTTTATTTGTAACTCTTCTTTCTTAGCAATAATTAAAAAGCTGTGTCCATGGGTTCATAATACGTAAAGGTGTCATTTGTATGACAAAAATAAGTACCAAGGATGGAAGATAGAACAGAGCTAGAAAGGATCAAAGTTTTTGTGTACTATTGAAATTAAATTGTTGTTAACCTGAACTTGATTGATCTAAGCTAAGATGCAAAATTGTAATTCCCAGGAAATGACTGGGAAAATAATTCAAAAGCTAGTAAAAGATACAGCAAGGGAATTGAAATGGTACTTAAGAAAACATCTATTTAACATAAAAGAAGGCAGTAATGGAGGAATAGATGAAATAGGTATCAAATAACAAATATGCAAACAAAACAAATAGCAAAATAGCAGTGTTATGGGCTGAATTCTGTCCTCTTCAAAATTCATGTGTTGAACTCTTAACCTCCAGCACCTCAGAAAGCAACCCTGTTGGTAGATAGGTCCTATAAAGAGCTGATTAAGTTAAATGAGGTCAGTAGGATAGATCTTAATCCAATATGACTTGTATCTTTATTAATTAGAAAAGTTGGACACACAAAAGAGATCCCGGATGTGCACACAGAAAAAGATCATATGAAAACACAGCATCTGCATGCCTAAGACAGATGCTTCAAAAGACATCAAACCTGCTGACAACTTAATCTTGGACTTCTAGTTTCCATAACTGAGAAAAGTAATTTCTATTGTTTAAACCACCTAGTCTGTGGTGCTGTCCTATAGAACTAATACAGGCAGACATTAATTCAATCTTATTAATAATTACACTAAGTGCAAATGAATTAAAAACTCCAATCAAAAGGCAGAGATGGGGAGAATGAACTGGAAAAAAGAACATGATCTAACTATGTGACAGACATTAGATTTAAAAACACAAATACATTGAAAGAAAAAAGGTGGAAAAATGTATACCACATAAACAGTAATCAAAAGAGTAATGGAGTGGTTATATCACACAAAAAACCTTTAAAAATTGATATTAGAGACAAAAAAGAATATCTGATAATGATGAAAGGGTCAATCCATCAAAAAAAATTCTAAATATGCTTGCATCTAACAAGACTCCCAGAATACAGGAGGCAAAAACTAACAGAATTCAAGGGACAAGAGAATATCTCAACAATAATGCTCGGAGACTTTCAAGCTTCGACCCCACTTTCAATAATGGAGAGAAGAACTTGACAGAAAAAGGTAACAAGGAATCCCAAGACTTGAACAACACTGTAAACCAACTAGGCCTAAGACATTTCTAAGAATAATTCAGAATATGCATTTTCTCAAGTGCACATGGAATAGTCTCCAGGATAGACATGTTATGTCATAAAACACATCTCAATAAATTTAAAAGAGCTGATATCATGCACTGTACATTCTCCAAACACAACGGAATGAAATCAGAAATTCATTAACAGAAGGAAAGTTGAAGAATTAACAAATATGTTAAAATTAAGCTACCCATTTCTAAATAATCAATGGATCAAAGAAGAAATCTGAAATGAAATTAAAAAGTACTTTTAGGTGAATGAAAATGAAAGTAGAGCATACCAAAATGTAGGTGTTGCAACCAAAGCTCAGAAGGAAATTCATAGCTGTAAGTGCCCTCATTGAAAAAGAATGAAGATTTCAAGTAATTATCCTTAACCTTCCATCTTAAGAAACCAGAAAAAGAATAGCAAGCCAAAGGAAGGAAATAGTAACAATTGGAACCAAAATAAATGAAATAGAGCATAGAGAAAATAATACAGAGAATCAATGAAATCAAAAGTTTCTTCTTTGAAACAATCCACAAATTGGCAGTTCAACTAATCTGACAAAGAAAATAAGAGACAAGACTCAAATAATTAAAAAACAAGAATAAAAGATATTCCCAACTTTAAAAGGGATTATAAGGAAATACTATGAATTATTGTATGCCAAAGAAATTCGACAACTTAGTTGAAATGGACAAATTCCTAGAAAGACACAAACTATCAAAATGGACTAAAGAAAAATATAAAAAGATGAATGAACCTATAATGAGTAAAAAAAAAATTCCCACAAAGAAAATCCCAGATATCTTACTGGTAAACATTGGAAGAAGAATTAACATCAATCCTTCACAAAGTCTTCCAAAAAATAAAACAAGAGGGAAGACATCCTAACTCATTCTCTGAGGCCAATCTTACTCTGAGAACAAAACCAGACAAAGATAATCACAAGAAAAGAAAACTATAGTTCAATATTTATTATGAACATAGACATAGAAATCCTCAGGATCATACTTGCGAAAGCAATCCAGTAATTTTCTGAAGGGATTATATACCAGGACCAGGTGAGATTTACTTCAGGAAGGCAAGGTTTGTCCAACACATAGAAATCAATGTCATATTTCACATAAACACAATAAAGGATGAAAAAAGCACATGAGCAGTTCTGTTGTGGAAAACATATTTGACAAAATCCGAAATCCTTTTATGATAATAACACTTAACAAACAGGAACAGAAGGGAAGCTCTACAACCTAAAAAAGGAATCTACAAAAAAACCCACAAATAACACCGTATTTAATGGTGAACAAATGAAAGCTTAGCCCTTAAATGAGAAACACCTAGGATGAATATGTCCACTTCTATCATATATATTCATTCAACATTGTACTAGAAGTTCTAGCCAGGAAGATTAGGCAAGAAAAATAATAAAAGGCATTCAGATAAGAAATAAAGAAGTAAAGCCTTTTATTCTCAGATGACATGCCCCTGGGTATAAAAATCCTGAAGAATACACACACACGTACACAAACACACACAGGGAAAGAGAAATACTGTTAAGAACTAATAAACAAGATCAGCAAGACGGGAAGCCATGAGATCAATATACAAATATAAGTGGTATTTCTATACATTAATAATGAATAATCTGAAAATAAAATTAAGGAAACAATTCCATTTACAACAGTGTCAAAAGGGATAAAATACTTAGGAGTAAATTTAACAAAGTAAGTGTAAAACAAACACTGAAAAATACAAAACATTACTGAAAAACATTAAAGGAGAGTTGCATGAGCGGAAAACATCCTGTGTTCATCAGCCAGAAGACTTGACATTGTTAAGACGGCAAATATCTCCAATTTGACCTACAGATTTAACACAGTGCCTTTCAAATTTCTAGCTTTTTTTTGGAAATTGACAAGTTTCTCCTAAAATTAACATGAAAATGCAAGGGAGCCATAATAGCCAAAAGAATCTTGAAAAGGAAGAACAAAATTGAAGGACTTCTACTTCCAGAATTCATAATTTCTTACAAAGGTGCAGTAATCAAGACAGTGAGATATGGACATGAGGATAGAGATACAGATCAATGGAAAAGAATTGAGAATCCAGAAATAAACCCTTACATTTGCAGTTAGCTGATATACAACAAGGGTGCCAAGAAAATACATATTAAAAAAAGTCTTTCCAATAAATGATGCTGGCAACTGGCTATCCACATTCCATAATAATGAAGTTAGAGCTCTACCTTATACCATGTACACTCAAAATAAATCAAATACCTAAATGTAAGATAACTATGAAAGTCTTGCAAGAAAACGTAGGCTTAAATCTTCATGACCTTGGTTTATGCAATGGTTTCTTTAAGTATGACATCAAAGCATAAGCAACAAAAGAAAAAAGATAAATAGGCTTTCTTCAAAATTAAACACTTTGGTATCTCAAAGGACTCTAACAAGAAAGTGAAAATATAAACCATAGAATGATAGAACATATTTGCAAATTATATATCTGATAAGGTTCTTGAATCAAGAATATATAAGGAACTCATAACTCAATAATAAAAATATAAATAATCCAATTTTAAAATGGTCAAAAGATGTGAATAGACATTGCCCCAAAGAATATATGCAACTGGCTTATAACCTCATGAAAAAGATGCTCAACATCACCAATTATTAGGGAAATGCCAATCAAAACCACAATGAGATATCACTTCACACCCACTATGATGGCTATAATTGAAAAGATGGGCTGTAAAAAGTGTTGGTGAAGATGTAGGGAACTCAGAACTTTCATATATTGCTGGTGGGAATGTAAAAGGGTTGAGCAACTATAGAAAAGACTTTGGAAACTCCTCAAGAACTTAAACACGATACCGTATAAACCCAACAATTCCACTCTGAAATATTGAAAGTTGAAAATATATTTCCACACAGAAAGAAGTCTACATGAATATTCATAGCAGCATTATTCATAATAGCCAATGAGTGGAAACAACCCAAATATCTGATGAACAAATAAACAAAAATGTGGTATATTGATACAATGGACTATTATTCCTCAATTAAAAGGAATAAAGTACTGATTCATGCTACAACATGGATGAAAGTTTTTCAGAGTTCACATCATAATAAGTAAAAGAATATAATCACAAATAATCACACATTGTGTGATTCCATTTATGTGAAATGTCCAGAATAGGAAAATTCACAGAGACAGAAATTCGATTAGCACTGTCAGGGCCTGGGTGGAGGGGAGAATGGGAATTAATTGCTAATGGGATCTGGGATTTCTTTTTTGGGGGTGATGAAATGTTCTAGAATCAGATAATGATCATGGTTGTATCACACTGAATATACTAAAAACTGAACTGTACACTAATAAAAACTAAACAAACAAAATAATATAACAATGCAAAAATAGCAAGTGGAGTGAAAGTAAATCTAGAGTTTTTGACATGAATCTTGTAGGATGGGTATGATTTTGACAAAAATGAACATAGCATCAATAAAGATCTTTTGAGGCAGAAAGCATCAGTTAATTTGAAAATTAGAGATAGTCTAGTCTGGCCAAATTGTAGAGCAGTTTGGAAAGATAACTCTGGAGAGCTACGATGAAGCAGGCTATCAGGAGCCCCTGAATGCCCAGATGGAAGTTTCCAACATCAGGGATCAGTGATGGCATCCCTGAAGGCTTTGAAGGATGAGAACCTTAACAAGGGCATCCAGGTCCCTTTGGACCCTTGCTCCCAGGACCTCTAAGCAATGCTAGAATTACAGAACTTTATAGCCATGGGGACCTATGGTACTGTCTGGTTCTGTGACTTAAAAGCAATGTTAGTAATAAATAGAACAGATAAAGGGAAGTGGCTCTGGGAGCCAAACACCTGGACCCTGTCATGTCAGCCACCCTCTGGACACCCACTGAGGAAAGCAGCATAGATCATGATCTGATAAGATGTACACTCCTCATTTTAGGGATGAAGACACTGAAAGACAAATGTTAAGGTACCATCACAAGAACATGCAATTCATTCTTGGCAAAATACATCCAGGCTTTGGGGGATGTGACAAAGGCAGAGAGGATGTGCAGAGCATATTCAGGAATGTTCAGGAAAACAATGGTGCAGTATGGTGGAAGCCAAGACAATATCGTTTCTGTGATGCCATCACTTAGACCTGGCATGAGTTTCAGTTAGGCAGTGATGTAACCCCCAATGTATGGGAGCATGTCTCCAGCACTTCTGCATCTTTCACACTGCTCTGCACACAATAAATAATTTTTGATTCAATGAATGAATCAATGTTCTCCTTGAACAATGAGTTTTTCAAAGGCAGTCCCTGTGGTGGCATCTGGGATGGATCAGCAGGATGGGCAGAGGTGGCCCTCTGGGGGAACCTGGATACTCTTCGCTACTGCCACATGCACCAGACTCCAGGGAGCACCCTAGGCAAAATATTCTGGAAACATCTCTCCTTCTTGGAAGGAGAGCGTCAAGTTTCCTGTGCATGCAAAACAGCACAGGCCTCATTGTATGCTTTCATTTCTTAATGGCCTGAGAACAATATGCAAAGTCCACATTCTGCTTAACTTTCATCTTTCTGATCAACCACAGAGGCAAAAATGAACAGGCTCATTCTCTGAATACAAATGCTGACATTTCCAAGGGGCCCCTGACAGTCCTGCCTGACCTTCACTCACCACCCCAACAATCAGGGCAGTTCTGGGTGATGAGCGTCCCTGAACTGAGTCATGGTCTTAGCTGAATGGGGAGAAAAAGTATAAGAACCTATCTGGGAAACAAAGAATGGTGAGAAAGCGACTTCTAACCTGGAAGTGAGAGAAACCCTTTGTCAAGACATTTCCCAGTTTTCAATACCAAGTGAAGACAGACACAATAGGGAAAACTCCAGCAGCTGAAGAGGAGGAAAAGCATTTATTTGCACTGTATTGTTTCTTGCATTAGATCATGATTTCACGGAAGTGCTCTTGCAACCGTCTGGGTCCTGATCATTGCAAGATGCAGACTGTGCCTCAAGATGCCAATGTGAACACCAACAAAAATGATTGTCTATTTTTAACACGTTCTCGTGGCCTTACCCCATACAAGCACTGACATACCACCACCCAAATAATGAGGAAGCAACAACAGCCTTAACTTTGGGGACATATCACAGGACCACAGGGCTATTCCTTAATTATCACAAGGAAAAAGTCCTAGCAAATGTCTGCTTGCATGGTACAGTTTCCTGGCTTGTTCTTTGTTGCACGTTAAAGCTATTAAAGGACTTTTATAAACACTGGGCTTTTGCAGGTATACTCTATTATTAATGTTTATCTGAAGAAAGATTTTCTTTGGGGAAATGTATGCCAAAGTGTCTTTCCTGAGGATGCAACACATGGAAAGATGTAAAACAATTCTTTCGCTGGAGGGGAAAATCCTTCTTCTGACATTAGCCATGATGCGCTTTGTTCTCATTATCATAAAATACAATCATTGCCCATAAACATTCAGAGAAGATGTGGAGAGAGTGTTCCTGTCACTGGGGGAAAATTACTCATCTTCATCTCCCGAGTGGCTGTCAGTTTGGCACAGGCGCACACGCCCAGAGGATGCTGTCGGTGGATCAAAGGCCAGATGCTGTGTCCAGCTCCTCCTGCACGAAGGGTCAGAGGTATCCCTTGGACGGAAATTGAGTTTCTTTCATTCCACAAATGTACTTGGACCAACACCCCTCTGCTCCTGCACGGTCGACCTTTGCTTCCTCAGTTGCTTTGTTTTCCACCCTGGTTTTTGTTCCATTTTAGAACAGCTGCAGAGAATTCCTGTTTAGACCCATTACCCAACTTCACATGTCCTTCTTACCTCCTGCCCAGAGAAGTGTGCCCCTTCTTTTCCAGAGGGTGGGATTAAACAATATAAATTATTCCTTTGGAATCCAGAGCCCAACTTGCCCTCTCATAGCACCTTTGGCAAAGGATGGGGATGAATCAAACACGTCTCACATTTTCAAAGAAAATGCCTACTCAAGTCAGATTTTTGATGACTTTAATTTTCCCCTCTGACTCTCCAGTGGAATCATAATTTCCTTTATGTGGAAGAAAGTCCATTGGCTCTGTTAAGCAAAATACTCTAAAGCTGCTGAGTGAAGAGCAGAGGACGGCTTGGCAATCAGATGCTGATGTAAAGGATTTTGTTTTATAGTGGCCGCTTCCAACATTCATGACTTGGTGCCAGTGAATAAAACGGGCTCTATACATAAACCTCGTTAAGATGTTGTGGTGAAACATCCTGGCCCATTAGTCCTCAAAGCATAGCTTTCCGTGGTTGTCGTTTTTAGCTTAGTGGGTTGTGTGCCTAAATGTGGAGCCCTGCTAAACGAAATCAAATTAAATGAAAAGAAACGAATAAAAAAGGGAGCTGATAAGAGCAAGCCTCCCCGATTACCCTGTGGCTTCTATACAGTCAGTCACACTGGCTAACTTTTCTTCTTCGTTTCATTTGTGAAGGATGAATAAACTCTGAGGAAGATATAACAATAGCTTAACTAATTTAAAGGCCAACTGGAAATCATCCTAAAATATAAAGGAAAACTCTTTTCTCTATTGTTTTCCATTTTGATAAAAATGAATGCTTTTATTCATACAAAAATAATTTATTATTTTTGCTTTTTATTTTTTTAACGGATGTGTAATTGACATAACGTCGAGTTAGTTTCAGGGATACAACATAACAATTTGTATTTGTATACATTGTGAAATAATCACAAAAATAAATACCTTAAATAGATATCACTGGATTATTCCCTAAAATCTGGAAAATGTTTTCCCCTCTGTATATTGGAGGTGAGAAGAAACTGCTTTTCCCCCTCTGTCTTTTCCCTTCTCTGGTCCCACCAATATAAGCTGCAAAGCCAGAGGGAGGTCTCTATCTTTGCATATGCCACAGCGGCACTTATGCAAGATAAATCTCCTTAAATCACACTGTGATGTTTGGTTCAGAGCATTGATTTCACCGCTATTGCCTGTGACCATGTCTATAAAGGCAGAGGAAGATGGGACCACAATTATACAGATGACTGAGGCCAGCACAACGCCCTGGGCTCCTCGAGAGACCCCAGGGAGCATTGCATAAATTGCCGCCGTTCTTCACTTCATTCTACAAGCACAGAAGTGGCCTTTCTGGGCACCGTGGCTCTCAGAGAAAGCTGGGCAGTGGCTGTAAACATTCTTCAGTCTGTTTTCTCCCTTCTGTGATTTTTACGTCAAGCATAGCGCAGGGCACATAGCAGAAAAAGTTTGGGACCTGAGCATGCATCTAGTCTCTTACCCAGCCGTGAGACTGGGAGAATTACTTAGTTTGTGGGAGCCTTGATTCTGGGTTCTTAAAGTGGGCAGATGTAACTTCCAGTCCATAGTGTAAGGGTTAAGTGACAGAGCATGTTTAACAAACTGTTCTGTAGGGTGTGCGTCGTGTCATCACTGGTTCTTATGCCGCTCTGATCCTTGGGGCAGTATGAGGAAACCATGGATCTGCAGAGAAAGCCTAGGTTCTCACCCCTTCCTCTTTTACCTCCACCACCAAAACAAATACAAAAACATAAACAAATCACATTAGTGCATCTGAGATATTGCAATACGGTTACTAGTTTTCACAGTTCACTTAGATACACTCTTGTTCTTTCAGGTTGCTTCAACAAAATCCAAATTCCTCCTCATCGGTGCCTCTCTCCATGTCCTGGAGATGCCTGGGGACACGGTTTGCGATGCTGGCCATCCCATCAGAGGCTCACTTAGGCATTATTAAAACAAACTTCCAGTTCAGTAAAGCCTCTCCCTTTTGTCAAAGTAAATTATATTTAATAAGCCTGGGAACATGTGAGGCTGCCAAATCTAGAACAAGACAGCCTTGATGACTTCAGTCCGTTCTCAGCCCTTGATTACAATTTGATTTCCTTTGGCATCAAAAGACAAACTATTTTAGTGAACAATGTTCTTCCTTTAGCAAGAGTAAGATCTAGTTACTTGGCAAAGGCCCTGGTCATTTGCCGGACAACATATCCAACCTCCCAGCAAGAGCCGAAACACTGAAGGTGATGGAAGAGCAACGTGAAGCGAGAGGGTGACGGAACCGTGCGGCCCCCGGGGGTGCGTGCTTCGGGGGGTCGGCTGGCTGGTGAACGACCAGGTGCCACTGTCTCCTCAGGTGCGTCCTTGCTATGAGGTGGCATTTGGGAGTGAAAATTATGTCTGAGCGAGACATTTAACTTAGTGTGTTTCAAAATATGACATTCCACTCAAGGTACTTTTCCTTTCCCGGGCTCTGTCTCAGAGTCGCCTGAGGTTGGGCCTAACTGGCTCTAGACTCCCGGAGCACCGCCTAACCTGCAGGCCCGAGCTCACACCCTCCCAAGGGCTTTCTGCCTCTCCCGCCTCATGACCAGCTTTCCCTGGGGGTTCAGCTGAGGCTTGGGCTTGGTCATGTAACCATACGTGATTACCTGGGGGTGTTGTTAGGATTCTTGCTAGCTTCGCATTAGTAAACTGGCTCACCCCCATTCCACTAGGAAGGATTTTCCTTGTGTGTGTGAGGAGGAGGGACGTTTCTGCTCTCTTACTGGGCACAGAGAAGCATCAGTACTCAAAGACTGGGTGTTGCTGCTCACACTGCGCACTGCCCACGCGTGAGAACAGTGAAACCATATCCTTGTCCCCAAAACCTTCCCCGGTGGGCCTGCGTTGTTCCACAGGAGAGAGCGTGTGGAGCCACACAGATGAGCCTGCTCTATTAGCAAGACAGAGTGGGAACCCCTCTGTACACCCACGCGGGATCCACAGTGCCTCTCACCTGGAGAGCTACTGCAGGCTCTGGAACAAAACGCTTTTGACATCTCTGACCTACCTAGAGCCCTGCGCTATCCCCTGGCTACCTGGAGATCTCCAACCCAGCCTATATTAGAGGATCTCCCCATCCCTTCTAGCCCTTCAGTCCTATCATAAAAAACGTCTTCTGTCCTATTCTCACAGATGCTCCTTTTTGCTGGCTGATGAGCTAACCTGATATGTGTGTCAGGTCTAAGGTATTAGTAAATCTTCATATTTTAATGATTCTCTTCTTATGTACCGTATTTGCCTTTTAAAAGAAGTATCCTAAGACAATGAGTTGAATCTCACAAGCGATGGCTTAATTTGGTAAGAGTTCCAGGCACCAAGATATCCTCCAGAGGAAAGAAACATTATGAGCTAAATGAGACTTTGGCATTTAATTAATTATATCATATAGGCAGATCTCAAAATTAGCATAATCATTTGTTAACTAACTACAGCAGAGAAATAAAATTCTCTGAGCCAATCAGTGGAAACACCAGAATTGTCCACATTTGGGAATCCTAATGGGAAATCAGGCCTTCACTTCTTATACTAAGAATTTCTAGAATATTGTGTCAGTTCCACCACTAACAATACAATAGGAGCTTGGCCTACGTGGATTTTATAAGTCTTTTATTTTATTTTAATATATAACAGTGAAAGATCTATTTCAAAAGATGCTATAAATTCGATGGGGAGAAAGAAGAGCTATTTATTAATACTTGGACATCTTTGTCCTGATTTTGTACAGTCGAGTGGATCACCTAACAGCACTTCTGATCATTTCTTAGGTAGCAGTGATTCAACAATAATGGAAGATTTAATTCCTAACCTCAAGGTGTTTTTAATCTGGCAAAAAAACTAGGCATACATATGAAAAATGACCTGTGTCATGAAGAATATGTTCTAATGAATTTCTGAAAAATATAGGAATGATTTAATTACTCAGGAAATTAGAAAAGGTCTCTGTAAAAGTATTCTTTTCTAACAATTCTGCAGGTCTGTCATAGAAAACTTGGAAAATACTGAGTGGTTTACTAAACAACATGTGAAACTGTCAAAATCCCACCCTCAAATGATGTGATTAATTCATTCTGTTCAAACAGCAAATTTACTGAGTACTTACATGTGTGTGTGAGAACATTAAGTTTTACATAACTGAAATGATATTATATAGAAGGCTATCATGCTTTCTTCACTTGATGTTAACTTATGAACTTTTCCCCATACCATATAACATTTTTAGAAGCATATGTCTCATATTTTAATCTAAACTGTTAGCCTAACCTAAACAGATAATGGAGAAAAACACACACAAATCACATATAATGTTGGAAAACACCAGGCATGGTAAAGCCATGCTTATTCAAAAAAGAAACACATGCAAAAACACACACAGTATTAAAATAGAAAGGTGGGGGTGGTGAACTCTAATGGAGTCTATTAGAAAAAAACAGGCAGACAGCATATTGGAACATCATCTAAGGACTCAGAAGAAAACAGTATCTCTGAACATTATTAAACAGAATCCATAAGAAAGTCTTTCAAGTTTTTTCAATTATTTGCAACAATAATATTGTTTATAGCTGTTGCTTCTGAACTTTTTAGCAAAAGAATCTTACTTTTCACATGAGGGATCCTAACATAGAAAATTTGATAAAGGGCAGCTGGCCAGCTATGTTGGTCAAGAAAAATCTCAGCTGTGGTTTCAGACCAGTAGCTCTAACAGTGAGCTCAGTCTGCCCCTATAACCATCCAGGAGATTGGAAATTACCCAGTCTGCCTATTTCTTCCCACCTCAAGTCAGTGCCCTCAGCTTTCATATAGGCAATATGCATTTCTGGGAAACCTCCCAGTTGAGAATTTCAACCATACCATTTGGAAATATTCTTCTCTGATTCCCTCCCAACTTAAAAAAACAAACAAACAGAAATAACAGAGCAGGAGAGTGGTGGTAGAAATCTCTCTGCGGAATAAGTACAAGGCCGATCTTCATACGGCCAAGGCTTTCTTATGTCCTAGCTTTCCCTGGAATCCATACAACTGATTTGTTATCTTGGCCCTTGGACTGATGGGAAAACTAAGGCTTGGTGGAGCTGAATTCCAAGAACCGCATAGCTCACAAGCAGGGTGGGAGCATCAGGTCCCAGGGCAGGCCCGCCCTGAGCCCAAGTGCTTCCCAGGGGCAAAATGTTGACCCCATATCTGAGTCCTTACAGAGTCATTTTAGGGCAGTTCTCTGAGCTTTACCATTTCATGTTCTCATAAAACACAATATAAAAACTAGATTTCAAAACAAATTTAAAAATTATGTGTAGGAAGAATCCTGAAAAGAAATATAGCACAGTAACTTTGTGTGGTGACCCCTGGATGGCGGGACAACAATGGCTTATATTTTACCCTTGTGCACGTGCGTGCATGTGTGTGTGTGTGCATATGTGCATGTTTACAAAACAGCTGCTAACTAATTAATGGGAAAAAATGATGAGTTTATTGGTATTCCTGTATTAAAAAGGAAATATAGGTTAGTTAACTTGTATCTACACACACACATACACAATATACACAGGAAAAAAACAGGAAATGTTGAGGATTTCAATTTATTTTTCCTCTCTATATTTAAAAAATTTATCAGATTCTCTATAATGAACAATTAGTATTTATATACATTAGGAATGTGATAAGTGTTATTTTTAAATTAAAAAAAATTAGAACTACCCATTGCTTTCTCCAATTTCCTACCAAGGATAAACCAGAATTGAGCACAGCTGAACCAGAAGATATTTCTAGCCAGCATTTACAAGCTTTCTTTAACCCAGAAGTAGGATTGACGTGCATTAAATAATAGCACGGTCACCAGTTTCTGTAAGTTAGGCACCGTTTCAAAGCTTCGGCCATATGATCTCTTCATTAACTTAACAGTTCTGCGAGGTGACTACAACACTGCATTTCCATTTCACGGTGGCCCAGGTGTCAGGTGTCTTTACCAAAGCGGTAGAGGCTGGATTCGAACGGAGGCGGTGCGCCCATAGACCCCGCCCTGACCATGAAGCCAGCCTTCCTTAAGGAGAGCATAGGGGTGGCCTAGAGATGGCGAAGGCTTTCGCGATCTAGGAAATAGATGTGCTCACAAGCCACCGCACAGTCCTCCCTAGCGCAAGTGTAGGCATGGATGCCTTGGGATCTGTATGGAAGACGAGGCTGTTTGCAAAGCCATCATTCTTCTTCCTAGAAGGAAGCTTTTGGTGCAAGTAAACACTAAGAACTCCAGTAGGTTTTGCCCAGCTTGCATCCATAGTTCATTCCCTTCTAGGGTAGAAAAAGACAAAGGAAAAAAACATACCTGTGTGTGTGTGTCTGTGTGTGTGTGTGTGTCTGTGTGTGTGTGTGTGTGTGTGTGTGTGTGTGTGTGTGTGTGTGCGCGCGCACATTTTTTTCTTTTAATTAAAGAACCAAAATTTGTCTTAAGGGGAGAATTGTTGGTAGAATGACTTCCACCACTTCCTTCAGCATCTTGATCATGACTTAGAAAAGGAACAGGGCACAACAACAGCCTCACAATGTTCTTTTCCACGGGAAAGAAAGATTAAATACCAAAGACCCACTCAACTTGAATGTGAGAACCCAGTATTTGAATGTGAGAACTGCTGATAAATATCCTGCAGGCAGAAGAATTCACAATGTTAACCAGTTATTAGTGGATAGAATCTGAAACATTTTGAGGACTCCAGCCTTGGACATGAGCAAGGACATACCCTCATGGACTTCTTTCCAACAAGCTCTTGCCAATGCTGGACCTGCCTGGAGCAGGATGGTGGTCAGGCGATCAGTGGCTCATTCATTCAGTCAGCACATCCACGTATAACACATCTAGATGTCAGGTGTTGCAGAGAATACATTTGTGAACAAGCTACAGTGTCAGCCTTTAAGGAGTTTATGTTCTAGTGGGTGAGACCAACAACAAACAAACATAAAGTTTTAGCATAAATTCAGGCAGGGATGACATTAGGAAATGAAACGAAGCGGGTAAAGAAGAAAGAGATGGCAGAATGTGGCAAGGGGTGGGGGCATTGTTTAAGACAGGTGGTCAGGAAAGCTCTCTGCGCAGAAGTGACTTGAGAGGAATTGTCTGAGGAAATGAGCTGTGTGAAGTGCTCAGGAAGAGCGGTCCAGGATGAGGGAGCTGCTGTTCAACTCTCTGAGGCAGAACTGGGTCACGTGGCCGCGAGCATCCTGAAGGCACCTACTGCTCCGTGACCCTAACCCCGTGGGTGGGCCTCAAAGGGCTTCCTGAGCACTGCCTGCAGACCCTTCTGATTGTCACATCCAAGGTGGTGCTGGGGGGTGAGTTCTACTGGCACGTTGGTGGAGGTGGGAGATGGTGCTAAACACCCTTCAATGACAGGACAGCCCCCACAAACAACTGTCCAACCCACGGCGTCGAGAGTGTCTGCAGTTGAGAAGCCCTGTTTTAAATTGTCCTCTCCAGTCTTCCATGGACTGCTGCCTTTTCCTGTGAGTAAGGAGAGGATGTAGACAGGACAGCAAAGAAGCTTTTGTCCCAGACTGTACGACCATTCTCCTGAGGACGAAGGATCGTTGAACTGGCCCTATACTCACTGCACTAAGTGAACAGAAAGGTGCACCATAGCAAAGGCGCACACAATAAAAAGTTCATATAAAGTCATTATTACCATTACAAAACCTTTAGCTGCAATACTGGGGAATATAAACAGAATGCGGCATTAATTCCTTACCCACCTGGAGCCTCTCTACCTGACCTTTCATGCTTAGCTCTGGGGCGTAGCTGTTTCGGACAAGGTAACACCTCTTCGTTTCCAATTTCCAGCCTCAAAAATTTGGCAGTAAATGGTGCAGTTGGTGCTAAAAGGGTTGCTTACAACCCAGGAAGAGGAAGAATACCAGGGTGAGGGGAAAAGAGGAGAGATGCAGCCCCTGGAGACGGGAAAGAAGAAGAGACGTCAGCTGGCTGGGCTGGGGCAGGGGGCAGGCATTGCTGAGCAAAGACAGCTCCGAGCTCTCCTGGCAAGATGGTCTTGAATGAGAACCAGGAGACGCCACCTCGCAGTGGAAGGAAAGGAAAGTAGAGAAAGTCAAAAGTTAAAATTTCTAGTTTTCATTTTACTGTGTTTCCAGGACTTTTCAAGTGAAGTGTACTCATTTCTGCTAGAAAAGATGTCAAGGCTTTTGGGGGGATAGTGTTTTGGGGGAAACTAGAAAGTTGTATTTTAAGGAAAATTATTAAAGACCCATGCAAAATAAGTGTGCCTCTGCCTTTCCCTGGGCCTCCATCCACCTGCCCTACGGTAAACCCCTTTAACATCCTAAGTGCACATTCATGCACAGTCAGCCAGCTGTATTCTTCAGGTTTAATGAGAAGCAGGAAAACATTAGATCTATGTTTCTCAGCCCTGGTCTTACAGTTTCCCCCTTCAGTCCTGGACTACCGATTGCTTTTACTTTTCTCGTTTCTGCCTCCCACCCATCCTCTTTCTTCTCCATTTAGGAAGTGGAGACACACGGACAGAGCAGTGGGAGGGAGGTGACCCGCCAGAAGCCGAAACAAGGAGGACTGCTGGCAACGCAAAAGCTGTGCTCAGTAGGTTTTATGTACCATGTGAAGGAAAATATGGAATATTGGTACATAAAGATGCTCAGAGAACTACATCTAGTATAAATGTGTGAGATCAATGAGAGTCTAAATCTGCCTGAAAATGGGATATCTTTGATAATTGAGCTAATGCCAGTGATATGCACCTACCAGTTGTATTTCCTACCAATCTGTGTATAGAATTAGTAAAGACATTAAAAAGGGGAAGATACTCAGTGACCAAATCAAAACAAGACCTCCTGGTATATGACAGATGCCTTCAAACCAGACATTATCCCATGGGAAATAGAATTATGCCCTGGTGACTGCATCTGTCTAGTTTCACAGCTCATTAACAAGACAGTCCAGGAGGGGGTCACACTCTTAGTGCTCATTGCCCATATTACCTAGGCCACTGCTGCAGATGTGTATCCTTCAGCATCAACAGCGTACGGTCTGGGGACCTTCGAAACCAGTCACCCATCTCACATGATGATAAATGTCTCTTCACATCACTGGGTAAATGTGCATTGTCTGGAGTTAGAGGGATCAGAAAGCACACAAATATATGAGCTAAAGCTGTCTGTTCAGAATGGGAAAAAGGAATGAAGGATGGGCCTGGTGAGCAGCCTTTCTGCCATCAGAGGATACAGGCTAGTGAATGTGGGAGGGCCTAACATGCATCTGCTGCAAGGTTTAATGCTGGACATGAATGGTTGGGAAAATAAAAGTTGATAACGATCAAGCCTAGCTGGATCTTAGCAAAGAGATCAATCTTATTTCTGTTTGGAATACGTGAAGTGTTCTTGTTCTTTGTTTTTTTTTCTTGGCATTGGTGATGGTGTGTGTTTTTTAAGGAAGGGATGCCTGGAACGTGAACTTCACTTGGACAGGGTGAGCAACAAGTTAATCATCTGTCTTCTGCGTTGGGGTTCAGGGGCTCTTCTTCGTGGCTGGGAATCCCTGAGAAGGTTACAGGAAATGGCCTGGTGGGCGTAGCTTCAGAGGCCTGTGCTGGACAGTGAACTGCATTTCTTTTCCCATCAGTGTCTAAATTTATCTCCATTGTTTCTTTTTTTCTCTCTCCTACTAAAATGGGACTTGGGCCCAGGGAGGGACAACAATATCTTGACAGAGAACTCTGAGCATTGAAGACAGGGTCATCTGCATTGTCCGAACCCCATGTGCAACAGAGATTACACTGCAGAAAACAAAAGAACTACGCAACAGAAACAGCCACCGCCAGTAAACAAGAGAAACGTGACCTGCTGTAACAGGCGTCTTCCTGCAGCGGCTGGAGTCGGAGAAAAATCATTGTTCTCCCACGCCACCCCCATCACAAGCCTATCCCTATGAGAAAGAGTCTCCGAAGAACTAGGCTTTCCTAAGTCTCAGGCTACACCTTAACAGAGTGGGTTACAGACTTTCAAAGCTAAGAGTGGAAATTTAATCAACACAAGCTCCTTGCCCAGAAGGGTACCGCAGTGGCCTCCAGTATCAATTCAACTTACAGTAGTTCTGTTAGGACTGGGAGACATCTGACTCGACATATAACAGAGGATAGTGCAGTCCAGTGTTTCTCCCTTCTGAGGGACATTAGACTGACTAAATCAATGGCACACAGTCAATGACCCAGGATGATACATTTATTGTAGTTTAATATAGCAAATAACTTTTCATTCATTCAGCAATCATTTCTCTATGCCAGGTTTTTAACTCAGCAGTGAGCTTAAATTCTAATGTTAGATGTCTTAGCACCTTTGCAAACATGAGCGCTTATGAGTTTAAGAATCCCATATCTATATAAGCTTTTGGTGATTATATTTCACAAGACAGAAAGAATGCAAATATCCACAGCCTTGCTAAACTAGATCAAGTCTCTTGGTGCTTTTAAGGTGGCCAGACCTGTCAATAGCCTCTATCACTTTTGCAGCATCTTGGGAAATAAAGGCAGAACTGAGGGTAAGTCAGACACATTAGCCGAGACTCCCAATATCCTGGTGTCGTTACAGCTGAGCACACCCCAGACCACTTCTCCTGTGCTTGCTGATGCTATCACTTCTGAAAGCAAGCTGTGCATGGCAAGCTGCCCCCAAGAAGCCGATGGAAAATGGGTAAGTTAAAGACAAAGATGTTTAGATGCTTCCTCAAAGTGGAATTTGTAAAAATTTTACTGTTGTTTTGCAGTTATTCAACTCCTTTCATTTAACTCGTTGTGCAATGTAATTTATGAGCTCAGACAATGAGGTTGACATCCAACGTGTGGAGAAATTGCAGGAAGGGATGAATGTTTGTGTAGAAGGTGGTGGTGGGTGAGAGGACGAAGCTATCATGATGTGCTTTTTCATAATGTTATGTTACAGCTCATTTCAAAATCCCATGATCAAATGTTTAATCTTTGTATCATTAATCATCTTTTCCAGATA
Source organism: Manis pentadactyla (assembly GCF_030020395.1). Classification (NCBI taxonomy): domain Eukaryota; kingdom Metazoa; phylum Chordata; class Mammalia; order Pholidota; family Manidae; genus Manis; species Manis pentadactyla. The sequence continues at coordinate 61,677,607 of NC_080035.1, read as the reverse complement.
CCACGGAAGAGAAATACTTTGCAAGAATGGTCCTTGGTCATTTTGCATCCACTCACATGCCTATAATATCATTTCCTTTTGATTTTTGCAGAGATTTGTTGAACCTGTCATCTTAGTTATTTGGAAAGAAATCTGCAGCCTCTTGACAGTTGGTCTGTCTTTGAGACCCAGAGGGTGTGCAGATGAACACGGGTCAAGGGGCCCAAGGCAAGCAGAGGATATGCTTCCAAAATACAGCAAAATACACATTAAAGTCACTTTACACTAGTGTTGACAGTTAAGAGATAATACCAGAAAATACTGGAATCCTAAAATATGAAATGAGTGTTTCAGAAGGAATGTGGATTTCAGGAGATGGGACATCAGCCTCTCAGGGCCTTGATGGATTTGTTTCTTCTTTCTGTAAGAATCTCATTCCAGGACTCAGAGGCGTAGAGATTAAAGAGGCAGGGAGAAATAGAAAAATAAAACCAAAATGACTGAGGAGGGAATATATATCAATATTCTCCTCATCTCAGGGTAGAAAAAGACTTCCTTAAAATAAAAACATGGAAGAAATAATAAAAGAAAAAAATAGTTTATACTTATCTAATGCTCGCAATGTGCTAGAAGCTGTTGTATGCACTTTACAAACACCAACCACTTTAATCGTTCTAACAAAAGTACAAGATATCTTTCAAATTAGCCCCACTTGATAGCAGAGAAAACAGAAGCCATGAGAGATAACAGGACTTGCTCAAGATGACATTGCTTACAAAGGACAAAGAGAGGAGTTAAACCCAGGCAGTCTGGCCTCTGAGTACATACCTTAAGCTCTCAGGAACCCATGCTGGTTCTTTATGAAAAGCATGAAAATTCTATAAAAATTTTTAAATATAAACTGAAAATTAACAGGAAAGCTGGTTAATATCTGAAAAGTCTAGATCAGTCTAGATTAACTCTGGCAACAGCGTCACTTGGGGAGCTTAAAAAATGCCACTGCTAGTACCCCAAGCCAGGCCAATTAAATCAGAATCGCTGGGGAGAAGCCTGGCTTTAGTACGTGCGACGGAAGGACCAACGGTGACTCTAAAGCGCAGCCACGGCTGAGAATGACTGAGAGGGGCCAAGGGGAACACAGATCACCATTTTAACTGAGAAAAAGAGCAATGAGCATCAATAAATGAATCACAGAAAAATGTCACATGGATGATGACAAATGACCACTCTTACTGGTAAGCAGAGACATATGGTTTCAAGCAATGGCACATTATTTAATTCTTACTGAGTTAACGAAAGGTTTAAAAAATGTTTGATAATGATGATACCCTTTTTTAACAAAAGAAGCATAATAGGTCTATAATTTAATACATCCTTCCTAGAAGCATTTAATGAATATGCATTAACACAGTAAAGTTGATCCCACTTTCTAGAATCTATCTTCAGGAACTAGAGATGGGCACACATTCAGTCATGAGCAAATCTGTCACAGTATTATTTATAGGAGCACAGATGGAAACACTGTTCCTGGCATGTATCAGGAGAGTGGACAGTGTCCATCACTGGTGCATTACTGGCACGTGGGTACAGTGGACGGCAGCCCTGCAGGCATGACTAGGACATAAGCCTGTGGGGTAATATTGTGTGAAAAAAAGATAATGAAACTACACACTATGTGTTTCCTATGTTGCATATATGTAATTAAAATACTGGGAGGAAATAACAAGACATTAACAATAGCTCTTCCTAGGTTAACTCGTTTCTCAGAATCCTGGTAAATTACAACAGACTTAAAGGGAGTGTCCCAACCAGCTGGGTGACCACTATTTTGGAAAGACACGGAAATGATTCAGATGCCAATCGGATCATTCTGCCAAGCAAACCTGTCTAATCATGAGGCGCATGAAATGCTGTCATAGCTCCAGATCTAAGGACCTGACACACGATACAAACAGGCAGAGGTGTGTTCACCACGCTAAGACCATTGCTAAAATGTTTGCCTGTGCGCTTTAGGCTTATGGGGCCGCTTTCCACTCCTCATACCTGCTCTTGGGGTCATGTTAGTGCTAAAGCATAAGTAAACATACACAGACATTGCCAAAGGCCTAGAAGCAGAATCTATATTATTGGATCACATTTCCAAACAGCCTGTAACTTACTGATACAAGTTACAAATATAAGCACATACGGGTTATCCCTGCATTCTCCAGCTGCTTATTAATTCCATTGTACGTCAAAATTCTGAGATCTGGTGAAGCTTCAAACCCTTGGAAGCATGCTGCCCCCTCCAAAGAGCCTGTGCTGATGCCCACCACCTCCGGACACCATGCATTTCAGGCCCCCTCCAGCCTCCAGGAGTCACAAGTCTGTCTCTTCCAGAAAAGATCAGCCTCCAGCAAGCAAAGAGAAGGAAACAGTTTTTCTGAGTTTAGAAAATGTAAGGAAATTTGCTGAATTTCATCGTTTAAAGACTCTTTGCTCCTGAAGTTGCCATTTCCTGCCTGTGCTATTCAGCTGGTACAACATCCCATCAGGCTTACCTGGAGGCCACTACACAATGCGGAAGATGGAGCCGGACAGAGTGACTTTCACAGAGGGAAAACCCTCTTCTCTTCAACAGGACGCTAGAGCAGGGGTAACATAGACCGAGCCCCTCCAGTGCTGTGTGCAAGGGCCAGCATGAGAGGAAGCTACAGCCACTGGGGCTAGGGGCAGGGAGGGTGGCATGCACCACGGGCAGTCCTGCTCTCTAGTAACGCCCCTGTGGCTGGAGACCTGTTCAGCACCAGGACGCATTGACACAGCTTGCTGTGGGGACTCAGGGGCACTCACTGTCTGGTGCATAGTGGCTCTGCCCTGCACCCCTGCACAGTCATTTGTGCCCACAAAGCTGAACAGACCTACAAACTGAGGTAGAAATGTCTGGGTGGACCGCAGGCCCAAGGGCCTGGTCAGGCATCGCTGTCACTGATCTAAGAGAAACAAAGCCACTGGTCCCCATTGGAGGTGTGGCTCCTCCTCCCTTGGTAACTGAGCAGAGAGGGCAGCCATCCCTCCTGAGCAGTGTGGGTGGCAGCTGGGGAATCGGGCTGATGCAGGGCGACACGCCCGGCACCCAGCGGCAGAGCGCCAGGAGTGAGCTTGCAATCGCCAATGGGAAACTGGCTCCTTGGTCACAGACGGCGAACTTGTGGCTGGTGCATGGTTTTTAGAGATCTGACAAGTTGGTGTGAATGTGCCTGACAGTATTAGATCCCCACCTCCCATTAAATCCCCAGCCTATGATGCATGCATGGGCTTCTCTGTGCTCAGAAATCAAGCCGGCCTTTGGGAAGAGGCCAACACAAGGCAAATGAGGCTCCACCCCCTAGGGGCTCTCAGCAAAACTGGAAGGGTAAGGACAACACCGGTGACAGTCCTGCCACCCCAGCTGTTTCTGCACCTGTCATCTCCTGGTTTACTGCCATCTCAAAGAAAGAGAAGAGAAGTGTTCAAGACCAAGCCAGCTGCCTGCCTCTGCTCCACACGTCACACAGCTGTGTGGGTCTGCTCCCGCAGGGCATCTCCATCCTCTCTACGCAACCTCTCCCGCTCCTGCCATGGGTGTCCCCATGGGGCAAGAGCCGAGCTGAGCTGCTTCCTTTAAAGTGAACCTACACTCCCTCTTCTAACCACCCAGCCCCTCCTTTTCTTCACAGAAGCACCCAAAAGAAAATTCAGCACCTGCCTCCCTCGACTGTCGTTCTGTCTGCCGCCTTCAGAGGTGTGACCCCGTCCCTGCTAATCCACTACCCTTGCTTTTGTGAGGCAGTTTGCTCATTGTCACCTGAACAGAGGCTTTTGTGTCTGCGTCCAGCATCGTACGAAGTATATTAGATGTCTTGGCTCCTAAGTGGAGACCCTCCTCATCTCTAGTCTCAAGGCTACAACAGCTCTCTAACTGGGTTGCTTGGCTTCCAGTTTTATACTCCTGTAATCCAGTCTCCAGGCTTCTTCGAAGGGATCTTCCCAAACCTCAGTCCAATCACCAGGATCTTTCAGTGACCACCTACATAAAATGTTGGTGCAAATCCATTCAGTCGTTGTGCACCGAGTGCTGAATTGTCCCAGGCATTGAATCAATGATGGGGCTCAGTAGGATCAACAGACACGGCCCTTGCCCCATGGTGCTTAGAGTCCAGAGGTGGAGACAATTAAAGAGCAAGTACAGTGAAGAATGGTATAGTTTCAAACTGTGATGAGGGTTACCAAGAGACAAATGCAAATATAGAATTTAAAAGATAGGGAGGTGTGGAAACTTCTCTCTGAGAAGGTGGCATTAAATCAAGATGAAATTAAGGTCCAGGAGAATACTCAGGAAACACGGGACCCAAGATCACCTACATCGCTGATTCAGGACAGAGCTTGGCATACCCAAGGAAGGGCAGGAAGGTCGATGTAGCTGGACAGTGAGAAGGAAAGAAGCAAGAAAGAATGTTGCTGAGGTGAGCAGCTGCAAACCATGCCTAGCCTTGAGGGCCAGATCAAAGAATTTGCATTTTATTACAAGTGCAGTAGAAAGTTTTTGAAGGATAATAAGCAGGGGACACACACAATTGAGCTTTGCTTTTGAAACAGCCTTCTGGCTACGGTGACAAATGAAATGTGGAGGAGAGAGGAAGATTGCCAAAATTATTGTAATCATCTAGGCAAAAGACAATGGCCTAAACTATGAGAATGGCAGGGAAGATGGAGGGAAATAGACTCAGAGGCAGGGTTATAGGGCTTGCTGAACATGAAGGAGGGAATGAGGATGCAAATTTCCTCACTGGAGAGACCACGTGAGTGGGGGTGCCATCACTGAGATGGAGAAGAACAGATTTGGGGGAATATAAGGAGTTTAGACTCAGATATGTTAACTTCGAGATGTTAGTTAGAGACATACTGGAGATGATTAGAAATGTGGGTCAGAGGAGAGATCTGGCTGAATATGTAAGTCATGTATATGTGAATTGCATTTCCAGCCACGAGGATGGACACAAGCATCTAGCAAGAGGATGCCAAGTGAGAAAAACCTCCAAATGTTCAAGGAACAATAGAAGTGATGCCTGAAAAAGAGAAGGGTGAGAAAGGTCCCAGTGAGAGGGAAAGCAGGAGTGGGTGATGTGGAAGCAGCCCAGGGAAGAGCATGCTCCCAGAAAAAGGGATCATCAGGGATGCCAGTGAAATGAGGGCTGAGAGGTAATCATTCCAACAGGAAGAGAAGTGATGAATAAAAGACATCTGGAACTGTGCAGCTAAATGGGAAAGACTGAGTAGATAATGTGGGGAGGCAGAGCTACAACTAGTCAGTTACACAGGAAATGTACAGACCCTCGCAAATAGCCAATGACATAAACATTAAAGAAAAGCCTTTTCACCAATAAGTTAGTAAATGTTTTCAAAGTTATAATAACAAAGCATCTGCCAAAGTGTAGTAAGACTGGTATTTTATATATTGCTCTTGATGTTATAGATTGATGCAACCCTTTAAGAGGAAAATAATTTGGCAGTAAATATATCAAGAACTTTGACCCAGGCGCTGCACTTACTTACAGGAATCCAGCCTGAAAAATTAACCTAAAATGCTTACATGCCCCAGGCTGTGCATTCCAGCATTGTTTATAGTACTAAAAGAAACTGAGAAAAAAAATTATATATCCCCAAACAGTGAAATGGTTAGGTAAATTATAGTATATTCACTTAAAGAAATAGTAGGCAGGCTAGAGCTAATATAGGCAGTCTTAAGTATATAATAGAAAGCAATTAATAAACAAAAATGTATTTAAACTCTGGTTACAGTATAAAAGCTAATCTGTACTTAAGAAAAAGTGCATGGAAAGGAAGGCACCCAAAACATTAAGCATAGTCTTATAAGAAAGTGGAATCTCAATGATTGTTGCATTTTCTATATCAGCTGTATGTGGTTTGTATCACCATAATAAAGAAGATTTTGTTAAACAATTTTAGCAGTATTATTCTCTTTTGGCCACATGGATGACAATTCTGTCATTAATATCATTTCAAATAAAAAGGGAAATACTAATATTTATGATCTTTATATCACCATTGTAGGCATTTTTCTTTTAAATGAATGCCAGACTACCTATTTATTTTGAGACCCAAGCTCCATTTATAAATATGTACCTTGGTGAGTTATGTGAATGTGTGCTGGGTCTGCTTGGCTAGCAATTGACAACCTCTTGAAAGATCTTTACTTTCTTGAAAGATCTCTTATTTTGCCTAGTCACCAGTCTTTGATTCAGTTGTCTACTCCATGAAATCCCCCACCTCTCTAAAAACCAAGACCCCAGACTCCTTGGGATATGAGCCTAGTCCTTACTAAGTAAATATGTTCAGAGCACAGGGGCCAAGAGGCTGTCAGCTCCTACCTGAACCCATATTCCCAGATCAAGAATTCACGTGACAGGGGATGCTTTTTCCAGTTTTCATGAGCCTCTGGGCTGGGGAAGCAGGGAGGGTCCTTGTCCTGTCTTGTATTTAAAAGGACACACCACAGATTGTGGTGAACTTTTTCTGAGAGATATCCTATCCAATCTTTGTAAAAAAAAAAAAAAATTAATGAATATAAATATAAAAGCATGACAGAAGATAGGGAAAAAAAACCCCTATAATACATTTAAACAATAACTGCAACTTGTCTAAATCAATCCCCAATTTTAATTTTGGAGAAAAAAATCCTTCATGATGTCAAATAAATTCACCCTTATTTATCTCAACAGGAAGTTGGAGGGGAGGAGTAGGGGAGAAGTCTAAGAGCAGGACTTTATATTTCATATATGAATTGTTATATTCAAAGGACATATATAGGAATTACTTAGGCCAAGGAGAGAAATTGAAGCATATGAGAGAAAAGGAGTGAGTCACAGCTCAAAAGAATTTGGAGATAGGAGAAAGGAAATCTCCTTTTTTCAAGTCTGATCTGCAAATAGAATAGCAGGTTTCTTGTATGTTCTAGTTACCATGCAATATATCATTGAAAAAACCCTTATGTACAGCTCTTTTCAGCACCAAACACCATAATGTGATTTTAAAAACATGCTTATTCCAAGGTGAAAGCTCACTGGCTCAGTGAAGAGAATAGCTTCCCCCACCAAAAAAAATCTGACTGAAGCTAAAAATGACATAAATCACATAGAACTATGTGATTTGCAAATTCATTGCATGAGGGAATTAATCAAAGCATGGCTAAGTTTTAGGAGTTAAGACTTTGATCTGACAAGTAGAAGAAAGAGTGAAACTAGTGGGGATCAGACTGCAGAGTTAGGACTTAAAATGTTTTTCCATGCTAGTCACAAGTTTAATGACTTCTTTTTTTTCCCATTGACAATCCCAAATTAAAATAAATGGGCCACATTGAGACAAATCTCGGATGCATGTAGTGCTTAAAAATATATTGTTCCTGATACAGGAATAGCTTGAAAGCCATGAGCAGGTTTGAGCCCTTGGTTTGTCTTAAATGGTGAAAAGGTGGAGGGAGGGTAAGGGGGGCCCTGAAGGAAGGGGGTGGCCCATCCGAGAACACAACCTCCCAGGGCTTACTCGGGGAAGGTGGGAGCTTTGCTTGTTGAACATGTTCTTTGTGAATGTCAGTGTGAAGGTTTCAAAAGGAAAGACAGCCGGGGGAAGTGGAATAGACAAATGCTCTGTGGTCGCCCTGTGTACTGAGCCAATTCCTTTCTAAGTGCAGGTAAATCATGCTATGTTTAGTGACAGCAATCGACTCTATTACAAATTAATGAAGAGTCGGAAGCTTGATTGGAGATTGTCTACCCACACTTTTGCCATCATCATAACAAAGACCACTCATAGCCTGAAGCAAGTTATAAGCAGTAAAGTTGTAGGCACCATGCACTGGCTGGGCCACTTCAAGGAGTCCTGTGGAGGATTTCCCTTCAGGCTCCTCAGACCTTTCTTGAACTCCTCGTTGGCTTTCTCACTTTCTCAGAATCCATCACGTAGCGTTCTCATGTCATCTGACTTTCGTGTTTTTAAATTCCCAGTTTCCTAGTATTTTCCCAAGACTCACTGTATCTCATTAGAATGACTCGGAAAACAGCAATAGTACACTGCAGTGGTAAACAGGAAGAGAGCCGCCTCCCCAGAAGCAGGGGCTGATGCCCGGCTGTGTTTAGGCTTGTGAAGCAAAGATAAGAAGGCGAATAAAAATGGTAATGAATATATGACGATTTGACCATATACAACCAGCTCAGTGAAAAGGTCAGCAAACATTTCAAATATGTTTAATTTAAGAAACAACATTCTTCCTGCCAATGCCACACTTTCATGAGAAAACCATGTAAGAATGTGCACAGAACTGGAAATCTGTGTCGGTTACTTAGTACTAACATTGAACGGCACGGTATGAACTTGGCAGTTCTTATGATGGGTTCCCTCTCCAACTCACCACAGAGGCTGTTTCACATTTTTCAACTTCCCACAAACCTCCTCTGGCCCATCCTCTCAATAGATAACCTTATCCCTTCTTCACAGAGAAAATAGATGGGTGGGGAGAGAAGCTTTCCCACCTTCTCAGCACTCAGCCAGACAAGGTACACACGACTGCTCTCCCCCTTTCCTTGCTTGTCCAGTCTCTTTGTGGGATGGGTCCCACTTCTAGATCCCTTGTCCTCCAGACTTCATTCCTTCCCACATCCTCAAGGCCCCATTCAATCAGTTACTAAATGTCATTCCCCTTCACCATAGAACTGTTCGTCCTTACTGCACTTTGTGCATCTTTGTGAAAAGATGACTGTGAAAAGGTATCACTTCCTCTGGGCTACACTTCTTGGTGCTACACCCAGGCTGAATCTTATTCCCAGTGTGCCTCCTCTCCAGGAACCTTTGTGTAATACAGTTAGCAGGTGCTAATGATTAACTAGTGTAACTCTCCAGCCAAAGAGCTCCCAACCTTCAAACGTATATAGCCAACTGCCCAACAGACAGCTCTACTTGGATGGCCTACTGGCAGATACAGTGCAACAAATCTCAGCATGAAACCTGTCATAGATCAGTGAGTGATATAAATATTAACTCAGTTGCTCTTGCCAGGAACCAGGGCAGCACCTTGATTCTTTGCTATTTCTTTCCCTTTCCCTTAACCAATCAACCAGCCATGTCTACTCTGTTTCCTTAAAGACTCTCAACTCCATCCCTCTGTCTGCTAATGCTCGCCACCTTCTCTCTCCAGAATTCGAAGTGTGCTAACTGCTTTTCCAACCTCTTGTGCATTTCCAACCTCTCTTCTGGCACACTTCCATTTCATTTACTAGAACTACCTTTCTAAAGCACAAGCATGCACTGAGGTACCTGAGGTGTTAGCGGCAGGCCAGGAATATTCTAGCTTTAGTTCTGAGGCAGGGCTCTGCTTTCCGATGCTTCAGCGATGCTTTACTCTGGTGTGGACACATCCTTACGTGTGGGACAAGTTGCCTGTAATCCTTCCAGCAGTACCAAAAATTCTACCCTTTGATTATATAGGACCCATAAAGAAATAATAAAGGAATCAGCCTCTTTTACACTGGAAAATTCACAAATCCTGACAGGGACAGTGGCATCTTACCATACTTCTGTGACGATACCAAGGAGGACGATTAGGAGAACAAAGAGTCCCAAAGAAGCTGTGAGACTGTGCCTTGGGAATTCTCGAGTGTTGGACTTGGTACATCGCATCTGTTGGATGGCGGGGCAGAGTTCCATCTAGCATTAGAACATCCCTGTGTTTTTTTTTCTTTCTTTCTGAATTGTTTGACTCAACAACTTCACAATTACATTGGATGGGAGAGACCCTTAATGTCCTCTTCAGCTCATTTGAAGTGTTTTGCTGTATTTTAATTCTAACTCACTCCAGAATAGCTTTCTTCATATCCAACGTCCTCTCCTTAGGTACTGAAACTATGAATGTAGCAATTTCGCATCGCCAGGTAGCCCATTAATGAAGAAAAGTAAAAATTATAAACAGCCTAGATGATGACAAATCATCAGGTCAAATACTACAATGAATGTGTTTCACTTAAGTATTTTGAACATTTTTTTAAAAGAAGTCTCAGAAGGCCTGAAAACCACCATGAAACTTTCCTTCATAAAATACCTGGAAAACTGCCTGCATTTTAAAAAACCAAAGAGAGCAGCCAGGTCAACATAAAGATGAAGGAAGATACTTGTCTGCAAACTAAAAATAAAACTGAAATGAATCCTAGGAAGAAGGAATAAATAAAAAGTACCTTACAAAGGTAAAGTTGAGTCAACATTTCCTCTTCTTGTCAAGAGAAAAACTATTTAAGAAGAAGTTCTTGCTGGTAGCTTTGTTATTTTCAGAGACTGCCAGCTAGGTGTAAATGAAAAATGTATTTATTCAAATAGTAAAAATTGAGAGCAAAAATGGTAACCTGACAAGAGAGAATGAATGGGGATCAGAGAGGAGCTCTGGAACTTAGCAGACTGTCTGTCTTACAGCCTTATTGTCTCCATATGGAGCTATTAAAAGAGAACAACGCAGAGACAATTCCTTAAGCGAGAGCTCAAGCTCAATCTTCATTTATATGCTTTTTGATTATATTGAAAACTGTATTCCAATTGCCCCTTGACCCATTTTTTTATTATCTGAATTGAGGATTTCTGGACAGAATCAGAAACTTTATTTCACGTACTCTAGAAGCCCTTGCTGGGCACCCGGAGCTTGGTGGGGCTGCCCTCCTGTAACACGACCCTCCCATCTGGTTTTGCCCTGTGCAAATGTATAATGGAAAAGCTTTTAAGTGGGAGGAAAACAATGTGATAGAGGTCTTATTTTCCTCTGTAGTTGGAAACAAAGCTTTGTGACACATTTGCTAAAAGGGCAGTTTATCTGAGTGTGTGTGTACATGTGGTTCAGGATTAAATAGAGGCTTAGAGGAATAAAATACAATGTCTTCTAAATGTTGGAATGACTGGTGTCATTCTTTAGCGTACATAAAGGTTGGCTGGTAAATGGCGGTGAGCCCACCATTTCATGCTATAGCTGTGAATAACTAGTTTACAATGCTGTAACTTAAAAATCTTCTCTGGAATATCAAAATAGCTCATTAAAAGAGAATGTCTCATGCAATTAGGTGGGCAAGTGGAAGGTTAACCTAACAACCACAAATAACCAATTCTATTTTTTCTCGGAATTAACTAGATTCTTAACTGCCTTGATCCCGTCTCATATTTACAGGAAGGCAGCCAAAGGCAGCAGCTTTGGGGTCGTGGTGGCCTCGCAGAGGCTGTCCGTTTGCGTCCTGCATCGTAGGAGCTGTGGGGACACTCCCAGAACACATCAATGTCAGTGGCTAACATACATCTCAAAGCATGTTCCTTTTCTAATTTGTTTTATGTAATTCTTTTCTTTTTTATTCTAGAACCATTCTCTCTCTTTACATTCCTATTTTGGAAAGGTAAAAATACCTTCCAGAAACCTGGAAACTAGTTAAATTTCAACACATTGTTAGAAACTTCATATTGGAGATAAAAAGACTGGGAGTTAAATGGATGCATTTTGGAAAATCTGTTAAGGGGAGATCATCAATTTTAAGTATGAATAAAAGCGAATTCTTCTAGAAAAGAAGCTACATACAGATGTGCAGCCTTGGATCAGAAGACAGGAAGAGTCTTTTTGGATTAAGATTTCAGACATTAGGAATGAATGCCCCCTAGTCAGACATAATACAGAGCAGGAGTCTAGCGTAGGGGTGCTCAAACTTAAAGTGCCTAAGACTTGCCTGGTGGGCTTGTGGAAGCACAGATTTCAGGGAAATGCCCCCTGGAGATTGGAGATTCTGGCTTTGTCGGTCAAAGCTGACATGGTGCCCTTCTGAGCCTGTAGATGCTATTGGTGAAGCTGGTCCCGAGACCACCTCCAGGACCTCTGCAAAGCTAGGCTAAGACACCCAGACTTCTCCGCCCCTTGTGGTCCTCAGTCAGCCTTCTCACCTACCTGGGAAGGGGATATTTGATGTAACCCTTCTCTATGACCCTTGTGACCCTCAAAGGACTAAATCTGGGTTTTTTGGCCATCCAGTCTTTCTATACACTTAATGCTAGTTTTCAGCTAACATTCGCTTCCCGAAGTACATTCCCAACCTCTTTTTGTGAAGTATCGTGATCAAGGGGGATGAGCAAATGATGTCTACAGAGCCACCATGCTCTTGAACTCCGGCCCTGTCAGTTACTAGTTCTACAAGCTTGAGGGTGTCAGATCATCTCTCCAAAGCTCAGTTTCCTTAGGTATAAAAATAGTGGTGTTACTAAAAAATAACATGTCCCTCCACCGGGTCATGGCGAAGATCAGTGAGAAAAAGCAAAAGCCCCTTTAAAGGTGCAAAGCACTCCAGAAAATTCAGGGACTGTTATTAGAGATTTCTGAAAATGTTTTAGGAAGGGAAACAAGATTCTTGGGGAGCAAAGACTTAAAATGCATGGTTATATAGAAGCAAGCAAATTAAAACTCAAGTAAAATGATTCAATAAATAAACAAGTCTGGTATTTGATTATCTGAGGGCTTCCTGTCTGAAAGGGAAAGAGACTGGAGGCTGAAAAGGTAGGAGGCAGCAGAGAAAGGGGAGGGAGGAGGGTCTGATGAAAACTGGGGGACCTCACAACCTAGCCTGACGTCGCTAACCCTAGGCAGAAGGAAGACAGTGGAGCACATGGCTCCTGCCTCCCCACGAGGATGGAGCCTTTGTGGGTTCTGTTCTACACCAGGACTCCTTCGTGTACAGAAGCTGGGTTCCAGCTGGTACAATTTGAAAGATTTTTTTAGTTATTTAAGTGATCTTCTTTTAAAACCACCTCCTCATTCTAAGATGGTGCATTATTTACCTGAGACGAATATTGTTTTTCATATATTTAATGATAATATCCATCCTGCTGGTAAACACAACTTTCATAAAACTAGAAATCATAGGAAACCATTTCTGTTCCCGTCTCTAGCTCCTGTCCTTCTGTGAATTTTGTGTCTCAGATGAGTCATTCGTAATCTGGTTATTACAATATTTATCTCAGAGAAAAATTAGAAGCCTTAGCCAATGTTTTCGGAATATTCAGAAAGTCTCTACTGAAAGATTAAGAAGGAATGAAAATGACATTAATATATTACAAATAATCAAAACTCAGTAGCAAAAGAGATGATTGAATTCCAAATGTTTCTATTACTCTTTCTCAAAAAAATTTCTTCTTTAATAAATGAACTCCTGGTAGACATTTTCTTTGCCAAGAGATAATCTTTCATTAGTAGAGTAATTTGCAAAGCAAAACCTTTGTATTTCCTTGGGTTAGCTTGTTTTTCTTCTTTTTAAATAGATATAAGTTCTGTGAACAGGTTATTTAAAGGGCCGTTTTTCATTTGCAGAACATGCAAGACTTGGGCAACAGAGGAAGGGGAAATTGTGCACTTCACATGTGTGCGGTTTTGCCAAGAGAAGAGACCCCCTGAGACTTCTATCACCAGCCTGGCTCTGGGAGCAGCTTAACAACTTGCTTTGAATGCATATGAGTCCTGACTGCTAAATTTGCAAATGCCTCCCCATAAAGGTTATGCACCCACTGTAAAGGCAGCATCTATTCAGAAAGATGGCCAGGTTGGTTGCTAGGAGATGGTGGGATTCTCTTAGAGAAAAATCAGTCCTGACAAAAAACATTTTTTTTACATAAAGACCTTTTAAATCTAAATACCTTTGACAGCAGCTATTATTATTCACTGAGTTCCTTCACATCTGAATACATGGCAGAAAAATGATGATACTATTCCTGTGCTATTATACACCAAAGTGTTAAAATAGAAAAGAATCTTATTCCCTCTTCTCCCTCCATCTTTCTTTTTTTTCCTCTCTCTCTCTCTCTCTCTTTGTTATTGCTAAAGGAGAAAGCTGTTTTTGTGTCTTTCCATTGGATTTCTCTACTTTCCTTTTTAGATTCCCAGTATACCAGAAACTTCTCAAAACCTCAGACCAAAGATGTGGATTACTGCGTGTTCCTTCCAGACCAAAATGCGCATATGTACGGGCGGTGGAAGCCTGGAAGAGGAAAGCAGCCTTGAGACTGAGAAGGACGGGCAGCCAACTCCCTGGGGCCAGGAGGAGCCCAGAAAGCACGGGGGAGGCTGTGCTCCTTGGAAGCAGCCATCCGTCCAATTTCATTTCAATAATGTTTGCAATTTTCTTCCTGCTGGGTTGACTCGAGGTACAGCTGCCCTCTACGTGGGTCCATGTGCCCAGCTTTTGCTGAAAGTGACCCTAACAAATACAATGCAGAGCAAATAACTTGCTGTTTATAAAGTGTGTCGTCGATAAATGAAGCTGCAAACTTTCCTGATTTCATGTGCCCCGCCCGTCCGCTGAGGACCTGAGAAGCTCCCAGCTGACGTACACAAAGACATGGGGCCCACGATGCGAAGCGGGGCGGCGGCTGCCTCCCTTTGACTAAGGCCGTGAGACCCGCTGCCCCAAAGCTCACAATGAGGAACCAGCGGGCAAACACATTTCATTACCATGAGAATGGCCACCCCCCCACCGACTCCAAGTGTATTATTTTTTGTTGTTATTGTGAATACTGTACAAAGTTTCTCAACAATTTTTTTGTAGCGTGCCTTAGGATCAGACGGAGACATGTTTCCTTACACAAATATTGACATGAATCCCTCCGTTTACGTGGCATTTTCCTGTGAAAGGCTCAGTATGGTAATGTCCCTTCCTCCCCTTTCACACATTTGTTTGGACTCTTGGCACCAGGAAGTTGTGATTGTTCTAATCTGCGCTTACTGGCCCAGGGACATTCTTTCCCTTTTAGCGACAGACATGGTATGTTTGCTTTCTTGCGAAGTTCTCATGAGAGTTTCTTGTCCTGTGTTCAATGCACACCAAAGGAAACGCAACATGCTTGCTGGTTCTCCCTTTTCTGGTCCTTCTGTGCTTGCCTTTTTTGTCCAAGTCTCCCAGCCAATGCTGTTGCTAATTGTGTCACATGGTGGAATGACAAAAAAGAAAGCCCCTCAAAAGCCCAGTCACTGGCACTAAGTTCACTGGTGACCTGAGGCAGGATCCTGTCGTGAGTGCACCAAGGATGTCGCATCCCACTTCTGGCGAGGGGGCTTCCTGGAGGACCCAGGCTTCTAGGAGTTCCAGAGAACTTGTTTTTCTCAGGCAGCTCTGCAGCTGTATGATTTATTGGTCACAGCATTGTCTTTGCTTGTGAGGATTACTTCAGTTTCCAGAGTTGGTTTGTGTCCATTTTGCTAGAACTGAATTAATTCACTGATTTCTACACTGAAATAATACAAATGAAAGCAACAGGAAGCTACCTGACTACAAAGCCCCACAACGGGTGGGGGTAGGGGGATGAGCACGGTGCTTTCCCAGTCCGGGGGAGGAGAATCATTTGGCACCCCTTCCCCTCACCAATTCCTGCACTTTGAAGAGGATCCAGATATTTCTGGACCTGTTAGGCAGAATAAACTGTGGCAGAGAACCCTGCTCTCAACTCTCAGTGGGAAAGCGATCTTTAAGGGGGCTGAGAAGCTCACAGCCACCTTTACATTGTGGCTTCCTCTAAGCTCCTTTCTCTCAAAAATATCAGCTCTGTTTGGGGAAACTGGTTTGATCAGAGAAAATCCCTGCGGATGAGGGCTTACACCACTAAGGGGTCTGGGCTTGTTGATAGATCCAGAATCCTGTTAGGTCCAGAGGGTGGTAAGCAATTCATCTAGGGTTAGGCTCACAGTGGTTCTCATGGACTTGGGAGCCGGGCCCAGAAGAGCAACTTTGCTGGGCCCAGTGGCCAGCAAGGCTCCCAGCCCTAAGGAAATATGGGCTGGACAGGCTGAGGGCAGAGGTGCATCACAGAAGGATCAGCGAAAGGCCTTTAGGAGCGCTACCCAGCACCAACAGCCCTGTCTCCCCTACCCCTCTTCCTGGGGTCTACTCCCACCCCAGACCCAATCAATTGAGTCCCCCTCCCCTCTGAATGGTAAACTAGCCATGTTGTCCTCCAATGTGAAAGTCTCCAAGGCACAATGCCATCAACCCTCCTTTTTGCTTCATTCTTTTGCAAGTTACACTCCAGGTATGATTTATTTCTGGTTCATTTCCTGTGACTCAGTTACACAGGATGCAAAATTATGATAATAATGCTTGTCTCCAGATAATGAATAAGGGGTTTGGATTTCTCATTGCAGAGATGTTATACAAATGGAAAGTATCATTACAGCTAAAATCCATGACTAAAGAAATTAAATTTCCTGGAATGCTTTATATCTAACAAGAATGTTTGTAATCCTCTGTATTTACCACTAAACGAGGTAGACTACAAGAAAGAAGATATTTAAAGAGGAGGAATGAGTTCAATGGGAAAAATTAACAAATAGGAAAATTGCAGCACTGAATTTTGTACTTTACTGAGAAAAAGGGTTTGGTAAACATGCAACAGGAAACCTGCTTGATTTCTGCAAGGGAAATTTAACCAGCAACAGACTCATGGAGAATCTTCAAAGGAGAAGTTTCTATACTTGTTTACCTTTTGATATGCGGCTGAAAAAGAACACTATGCCTCAGCTTAAAAGGAGAGATATCGAGAATAGTTTACCCAGTTCTGCAGAGAACTAAATGCCTACCGGTGTACTGCAAATGAAAAACTTTACGTAAAAAAAAGCTGCAAAAAATACTAGATATTTGTGGGGTGGAAAGGATGACATATCTTTAATAATTCCCCAAATTTAGTTCCTTTTATTGTTTCATAAACACATGAGGTCATCACATTCAGGGTTGTTTTGTTTTTTGTGGTTTTTTTTACTTTATATATCAAATGTATTTTGAGGAGATAAACTTCTGAGGATGTTGTGAGACAGTCTTTCCATACCTATACCCATCTCCCTTTTGGTTGTGAGGTACCAACTTCTGGCCTTCTGACATCAGAACAGTGAGAGAATTAATTTTTCTGGAAATCTCATACATTTATGGCATCATGCATGCTGATTTAGAGGTGTTTCCCCAATACAGGAATAACTGGTTTCGCTTCAAGCTATCAACCAGAGAAATGTCAACTGCCCTCCCCGGCTTCAACAGAGTGAAGAATTCCTGTGTGAGCCTCCCCTGCCCAACTGCCAGAAACAGGGTAAGCTGGCCGTTTGGGACTTCCTGGCAGATGAGGGGGACTGGGAAATGGGGGGGGCAGACTGGGAGCCGTAGGCAAAGCTGCTAGACCTCATACCAACTTCAGCTCTATGATCTACATACGGACCTCTGTCCTGCAGCCTGAGACACACTCCTCATGGCCCTGTCTGAGTCACTCCAATCCAGGCATATTGACAGAGGCGATGCCCCCTGGCCCCAGTAAGCATCAGAACCCTGAGATCAAGGGCCTTCATCTCACACCCGTGTCCTCACACCTGGCCCCCTCTGCCACCCCCTGAAGTGCCTCCCTCAGACAGACGTCTCCCGCCCAGGATCTGCAGACACGTCACTTGGCTTGTCCCTTGGGAACCCCCTTTGCATGTGCCGTGAGGACTGCCAGGAACTCTCTAAGGGAGCCCCAGAGATGAACACGCACTCACTTCACCTGTGTGCTCATACCCAAAGGAGACTTGTTCAGGGTTTACTTCGGGAGGGTAAAGTCAGATAAGGAAGCTGGAGAAAAGGTGCAGCAATATATTTTAGGACACTCAACTCGAAGTCATATTCATCAAGTTACATTCTTAATTGTTTAATTATAAAATATGTCACACCTGTAGACAGTACCAAAAAGGATTAACACATGCCTATTGACCTATCATAGACTTGAAACAAAGGCTATCATTTTGAAACATTTGCTTCCAATCTTTCAGTTTGAAGAGATTACATTATTACACATTCAACCCCAACCTTCTTCTCCCTTACCCACCCTGTCTCTCCAAAGGTAACTTCTAACTGGAAATCAGCAGGTGTCAGTGCTGTACTTGTTTTGGTACCTTTCCCCTATAAAAATGCATGTATGAAATATAAATACCATTGCTACTGTGTTTTAAAACATATACAATGCTGTGTTGTCATTTAGCTCCTTCTGTAGCTGGGCTTTTTACTCAGCTATGTTTTTCCATTTGATCCATATAGTTATATGTAGATCTACTTTTACATACATCATATACTATCCTATTCTATGATTATATCATAATTTCTTTATTCAACACCCTA
Organism: Manis pentadactyla; assembly: GCF_030020395.1. Lineage (NCBI taxonomy): Eukaryota > Metazoa > Chordata > Mammalia > Pholidota > Manidae > Manis > Manis pentadactyla. The sequence goes on along the minus strand of NC_080035.1, from coordinate 61,659,413 downwards.
AAAGAGGATGTGTGTGTTGTTCCTACCTTTTTCTGGTGTATACAATGCTGCAGTGATCATCATTTTACACATCTTCTTGAAACTTTTGTGAAAATTTCTCTAGAATAGCTGCCGAGAAGGGAGGCTGCTGGCACCTTCAACTTGACTCCATGTTGTTCAGTGTCTCTTCAAAAGGTGGTAATAATTCACAGTTCCACCAGGGAAGTGGATGTCTTCCTGTTTCCCCACATTCTCATCAGCCGAGAGGATAAATAAGAAACTTGTTTTATGCCGCATCTCCCTACAGGTCAGTGCGGTGGGGCAGTCCTCTGCTTAGGGAGTATCGTTATCTTCCTTCATCTCCTTTGCCATTGTTTTCCTAATAGGTATTGAAACTTTTTCTCACTGATTTTTGTAAGAGTCCTTCATGCAGTCTGGGTGAATCTTTGCTATGTCGGTTGCCCATGTCTTCTCCAGTCTGCTTACCCAACGAAGAGTAAGAAAACCCAGTGCTCAGGATAGGGTTGTGATATCAATATCAGAGAAATGATAAAAATGCCTAGAAATATTTCTTCTTTGGATAGTTTTTTTCCTTCTTTCCAGGGCTGAGCATAAGGCTGTCGATGTTTATCTGAAATGTTATATTGTTTACCTATCCGAATATTTCAAAAGATGCAATAGTCTTTACTGTTCATATCTTGGTATCTTTGTACTGTTTATGAATATTGCTAAAATTGATTTAAACAATAGAAAGCAGATCCGAAGTCTGGTAACTCTGAGTCTGAAGAATTGAATGCCAAAGTCTCCAGCAACTACTTATCTCAGAAATGATTTTATAAGACAAACTCTGTTTTTGGTGATGTAATTTGTTCTCCACCCGTAGTATCAGTTAGGACTTCATGAGAGGTAAATACATATTTGTGAATGTATGTGTATATTTGTATATGTCTAGGGAGTATCTTTATTTTAATCTTACACTCCAGCTGATAAATTAAACTTTGAGGAAACTATGTTTTTATGGCACCAGTGCAACATATGCATCATGGAAAAGTAATTTAGTTATGTCTTAATTCTTCACTCATTTCCACTAAAACAAATACAGAACAGATTCAGAAAACCGACACTGAGGAGAGACAGTGAATCTGTGAGCCTGTGGCTGGAAGCCTAAAATATTATTTTGAATTAGCCTATTAACTCATTTGAGATAATTCTCTCCAGATTTTAGTCTGCATTTATTCAGATTTATTGTCTGTTTTTCTCTCTCCCAAGTGGGATTCATTATGTCTCTTGAAAGCAATGTTTTCCATGTTTTCTACCATTTTTATTTTTCAAGGAACTTTATATCCTAATCATTGAGTTATGTATCATGTAGTCCTAATTATGAAACTTAGATTTATCATGTGTCCATGTGAGTGGGTAAGTTTGTATACATGTACATATGAAATCATGTATGTTGAGTCAAGATGGCCTTTTTAAGAGACGGCGATTACAGTTTTAGAAGCTTTTCACCCCTTTAAACATTTCTGTGGATTTATGGGGACTTCTGACATGAAAATGAATTTCCCCATCTGACTGGAAAAACTGGAACCAATGCTGGAATACTCAGTGATCTACCTGGTGTCTTTGCTGATCTGCTGCAGAGGAACTAGGGGGTCTTTGTTTCAAATAGCAACAAAGAAACTAAGCTTGGACAGCCTTGGCTAAGGACCTTGCCTCTGTAACTTGCTGGTATCTTGATATAACCACTTAGTATTTTTTAATTGGTCCGTTAAAGTGATAGTACCCACCTTCGGAGGGTGCTGTGGTATTAACCGTCCTGGCGAAGAGCAAACTTCAGTAAGTGCATAGGAAGCCCTAGTTTCTTCTTACTCCAACAGTCTCCCTGACTTCCAAGAAGTTCCTCATTAACAGTCCTCTCTTGGTTTTCTTGCAAACTAGAAACCATCCCCAAGTAAGAAAACCTTGCATTGATCAGTTCTTACCAACCTCACAAGAAGGCAGGTATACTGATGAGCCCCTGAATTCTACCTCGATAGAGAGATGATCTGCCCTAAGTGAGGCAAAATGATTTCAGACAAACTCTGATATCTCCACAGCCTCACATGTGCCACCAACTCCAGAAATTTGCCTAAGCACCCCTGGAAAGATCATCCTAACTACCTGTAAGACATCTCAGGGAATCAGACCTTCCTATCAGTAATAACAGGTAACATTTTTATAGAGCCCAACAGTATACAAAGGTTTTCATGTGCTTTATCAGCTTTCACAGTCTGTGTGTTTGAAGGATGGGTGGACACTGACATGGATGCATGAATTCAGTAGGGTCAGACTAAAGCTCTGTGATTGCTGTGGAAGACAGTTATGCTTCTACTTTTTAAAACAACACACTGGAGACACAGCAGAAGAGCAAGGGAGAACATTCAATGCTGGAAGGTTTACTGCCTTTTTTCAAACTCATAGAACTGAGTTACTCAGATGATACACTGAGAAGTCCTAGCATTCAAGAGTCGCAGTCCTGTGCCTTAACAAATACCTTCAAAACATATGTTTAGGTGTATTTTAGCATAACATTTCAAATGAATTTGTTATTTTCACCCCAAAACCGAAGTCATTTCTTTGATCAATGACTAATTACATAGAGTAATATTCTTCATTTAAATGCTATGACACTTGATCTTGCTAAAAATATCTGTAAAATAAAATCTTGGGCATGCCTTCTTTTCCATAAGCATTTCAAAGGACTGATGTAACAGCCAATGCTTATTCTTTCTGCATATTATCACTGAGATGAACTCTTCATTTTAACTTATTCTGATAAGATTTTGACATCCACACATTTTACAGGAGACAAATTGAAGAGTTTCTGCCAGGAGGTAAGGAGGAATTTCTATTAATAAATACAAATACTTCCCCATTTTCAAATACAAATAGAGTCAACTGTTGGTTTTTAGACTTGAAATTGTTTAATCAATTCCTATTCTTGTTAAATAATGAACACATTTTAAGGAGACATAGAAACTGCTCTGATTCTTTTTACAATGGCTCCTGAAATCTCAAACACATTTCAAAGCATCTACCTCACCTCTCTAAAGCTACGTAGAACTCATCGTCTTCCAAACAGTAGTAATTTTTTGAACTGCTATATAATGCCCTTGAGAAAGAGCATAGCCACAAATTATCACAACTACCAGCAGTTCAGGGCACTGCAGAATACTGCAATGGGAATTCAAGGTTAGGAAAGAGTTACACCTGACCAAGTTTGATGTTTAGTTGATTCAAAATCTCAGTGATATTTAGCATTTAAATTTACTGGTTATTTAATTAGCGTTAGACAAGAAAAGACCTTAGTTTGCTATGTTTTTGTTTTTCCTTCTAAAAGGCACTATTTAAGATAGCATGCTCAGCACCAAAGATTTTCAAACATATTTGCAAGAGCTATTTTCTTATTTGAAATATTTTTGAATTCCAAAAGACTTCATAGTTCAGATATCTGCAATAATAGGGTTTGCCATATAAAAAGAACAAATGGAGAGTATGTCTGACAGATTACGTTCTATTTCAGGGTTCAGTTACGAGGAAAGAAAGAGAAGAGAAAGGGAGAGAGGTAAAATTACAGAATGATCGTGTGTTCCAAAAGAAATCCATCATCCAACGTTTTGCAGGGTATCAGTTGATAGCATCAAAAGATAAAAGTCTCATTTGCCAATCACATCTCCTAAATAGGGAATCATTTTAAGTGCCAGGCAGAATCTAGTTTATCAAGGTTCAGATGTGCTCCAGATTATGTCCTCAGGAAATCTAAGTTACAAGTTCTTCTAAGGGAAATCTTAAAAGGAATAATTATTGAAATATTACCCTGAGATTTTCCAGACTGTTACTGTACACACAAGATTCTCCTATGGGTTATGTCCCCGCCCTCAAATGGCTGCTTAAAGCAGGCCCAACAGTTTTCTTTTCCTGAGATCTAAGTTGCCTTAATTATACAAGGCTTTCATTTGCTTTTCATGACAAATTCAAATCTGAGGAATCTCCCTAGTACTTGCCCACCTCTAAGCAAATAAAGGAGACCTACATGGTCAGAGGACTTGTAGCTACATTATATGAAGAATAGCTGAAGAAAATGCAAATAGAAACAGAAAGACTGAAGCAGAACATTATCATCATCAAATATCTGAAGGATTGATTGTCAAGTAAAAGACATTATATTTATCTTGTTAACTTCAGACATAACTAGGACCAGGCGGGTTTCAGCCCAGAAGAAGGGAAAAAGACTTCGACAGTCACATGTGTCCAAAAATAGAATGAGCTCTCTGATAAAGAATTAAGCAAAGTCAGGTTTTTTATTTGGTAGAAAAATAATGCAGGAATATCTCAGTTGGGAGGATATAAACCTGGCTAATAGCGAAGGAGTCATTCACTTCCAAGAGAATTTGACTCCCTGGTCGTCTTCCAGTCCTCCCGCTACTTATGTGCCACCTTCCAGTCCACCCTTCCTGATAACCCAGCTGATGCAGCACCTTTGCTCCTGTTCACTAACCACTGCGTTGTCTCTGGTCCAGATTGCAATGCTGTCCAGACTACATGGTCACGAGCAAATTATTTAACTGCTCAGGTCTGCAATTTCCCATGTACCTCAAGGGGTGGTTGTGAGAAATAAATTAGACCATTTATGGAGAGCATTTAGCACAACTCCTGGCACATAGTAATTATGAAATAATGTTTGCTATTATTAACCATTATTATTGTACCCCTGGTCCCAGATGGTTGTCTCCATGAGGCATGTATGCACTAATCAGACCCAGATTTGGTCCACTCACTGAAACAATTTCTCTCACTCTGAGGCATGCAGTTATTTCCAGCTGTTTTGAATCTGCTTAGAGACTTTCAGATAGAGTAGTAATCCTCAGATGAGAATCATACCTGTACAAAGCATGTGTCACTCAGACTAGAAGTCTTCAGAGATACAAAAGGCCCACTTGAAGCAAAGGGATCAGCAGGGGCTGTGGATGGCCCCTGTCTGTGGACATGCTTATAATTAGAAGTCAGAGCAGTAAGTGACAGACACCAAGAGGTTTTTCCGTAAAAATAGAAAGGGAACAACAACCCAAGTGGATGACATTCAACAAAGAACTGACCAGTACTCCTCAAAAGCGTCAGGGATGTGAAAGACAGAGAAACCAAGAAATTGTCATAATTTGCAGGAGACGAACCAGACAGGACCACTAACTGCAAGACGAAATCCTGGGTTGGATCCTGGAGCAGAAAACAGGCATTGCTTGAGAAACTGGTGAAATCCTAGTACAGTCTGTCATTTAGCGAGCTATCGTACCCCTGTTAATTTCCCAAGTCTGGACGTTGCTCTGTGGTTAGGAAAATGTTGGCAGAGGGGACACTGGAGAAGCTGGGTGGAAGGTAAGGGAACTCTCTGCACTATTCAGGCAAATTCTCTGTGAGTCTAAAATGATTTCAAAATAAAAAGGATAAAAATTTAAAATGTAATCATTTTTATAGGAGGGATATTTCAGAGAGAAATCCTGTCACAAGTACCAGTTACTCTTAACCACCCTGCCATGAAGCATAAATACACACTGCACTGACATAAAGGAAAAGCGGCTTCTAGAAATTGCTGCGGACTGAAACGTGTTCCCCCGAAACTCCTGAGTTTTAGGAAGCCTAAAAGCCCGGAGTGACTGTATGTGGAGATGGGGGCCTTTAGGAGGCAATTAGCTTAAATGGGGCCCTAAGGGTGGGCCCTCATAGGTAGGGTTATCACCCTCAAAAGAAGAAACACCACAGAGCTCTCTCTCCTTCTCTCTGTCTCTGCCTTGTGAACACACGGAGGGGTGTCTCAGCGCGGAAGAGTCGTCCCACGAGAACCGACCAGCCAGACCCTGGCCCTGGGCTTCTGGCCTCCAGAACTATGGGAAAATGAATTTCTGCTGTTTCAGCCACCAGTCTGTGGCATTTTGCTATGGCAGCCTGAGCAGTCTCACATATGGACGTATTTTCTATTGCTGCCATTACACACCGCCTCAGCTTAGGGGCTTAAAGCGGTGCAAGTGTATTACCTCACACTCCTGAGGTCAGAAGTCTGACACGCATCTCACAGAGCTAAACCCAATGTGTCAGCGGGGAAGCTTTTCTCCCGGGGCCGCTCCACCCTGCGCTCCTTGCCTCATGGACCCCTTCCTCTGACAGGCAGCAACTGAGAATCCCACTGACCCTGTTTCCATCCTCACATCTCTGCCTCTGACCATAGCTAGGAAACTGTCTTCCCTTTTAAGGATTCATACAGATGGGCCCACCCTGATAATCCAGAATCATCTCCCCATTGAAGGTCTGTACCTTTCACCACAGCTGCAAAGTCTCTTTTGCCATATGGTAACATTCCCAGGCTCCAGGGTTTAGGGTGTGGACATGTGGGCATGGGGTGGGTTGAGGTGCTGATGAGGTTTCAGTTCATGTGGGGAGAGCCGAGATTCACACCTGAAAACCTCACGTACAAAAGCAATGGAACAGGCTGCTTCATCTGGTTGCATTCAAGGGAAGAAGTAAACAGGCTTTGAAGTCACAACACCTGTGATTTGCCTTCTAAACAATCATCCTGCATTGGAGACATCAGGCCTGCACATTGCAGCTATATGTCAGGGATGACCATGAAATGAAAAATATGCACTTATTCCACAAAACGAAAAGACAAACTTACAAATCAGGGTTAACCCACTTTCTCATCAAAATGATCAACTCAGCCAAAAAGGACAAGCAAACCCAGATAACGCAGGGATGGCACAAATATTTAAAAATCCAGTAAGCCAATTAGAAAATATAACGGAAGAAGAAAAAATGTACTCACAAGAGTAACTGGAGTCATGAAATAACTGATAAGGTATAAAGAAAATTATAAAAATTCTAAAGCTCTACCACGGGACACAGAAGCAGTCTTCATTACAGGGAGAGGTATGTGCTGTCCTTGGATAGAAATGTTCTAGTTTTGAGCCTTGAGGAAGCAGCCTACAGAACAGGCAGAGGACACTATTAGAGGGACAAAAGGAGTTTAGTACTGGGCTGGTCAATGGCAAGGCCAGTTTAAAGTTTTCAGTGACATTAGTCTCCACTGCATGCGTGTCTGCTACTTTGTCCCAAGCCTGCTTACTCGTTCCCTTGAACGAAGCCTGCTCCATTGCTTTTGTACGTGAGGTTTTCAGGTGTGAATCTCGGCTCTCCCCATATGAACTGAACCCTCAGAACATGGGAATGACGGCTATATAACCTCATGACGCCAACTTCACTTCTTATCATTTTGATTTACTTCTATTGAAATCCCAATATTCTAAATTACTTCCTAAGGCACAACTAGTAATGGACAGGAATTATTTTCCATTTAAAAGAACCACTAACCTACGGTTCCATTTTATACCAGCCCAAGTACTGGAGTATATATAAAAGGGTCAGTAGATGGAACTGATTTGTCTTGATTTTTTCATTTTTTAAAATGCTCTTCATATGGACTTTATTATCATGAAATCAGTCTCACATTATTAAAACCAGCAGGGTAAGACATCGACAATCATAGAGTAGTTAGAGTTTATTTTACATTATGGCTTAAAATATCATCTTAGCTCTTTATCTCAGAAATCCTTAAAAATATGAGAAATTTTCCATAACTGAAATTCTAAGTATTTTTATTGTATATCTTAGGTTTCTCTTTCTTAGATAAATTTGTGTAAAATGATCATAGACAAGTTAAAATAGTAAATACTTCATGTTTAGAGATTCACGACTTCATATTTAGAAATTTAGCATGTTCAGAAATTTATAAGGAAGGTCATTAAGTTTAGGAGTGATAGCATCTGACTAAAAAAGTATTCAAAAATTATAAATAAAATAAGCAAGAAGTAATGTTTATTATTTCTTTGTCATTTGGAATTCTTCCATTTCTGCTTCATCACTTACCTGTTCTGGGTAAATAAAAATTAAGAAGTTACAGGAGTGACAAAGGCATTTAGTTAACAGCTCCTTTCACACTTTAATTATCCCTCCAGCCGTGTAGTCATCAGATCGTCACACTGGCGTACTTGCTTCAAAAATTTTTGTTATTTTGATGATTTATTAAAATAAATAATAGTCTGGAGCAAGACCCCACAGGGTAGAGATGATGCAGGAGGGGAAAATCATCCAAGCACAGATATCACTGGAAGAGTAAGAAGTTAGAGATGAGAGAATGGACGTTAGCAGCTGAGCCTCGGGAGCAAGACGGGACAAGAAAGAAGCGGAAGGTCTAGGTAAAGAGATGCGGCCTTGAAAGCAGAGATCATCCCAGGGGAGCCGTGCTTGCTGGGACAGGGGGCCTGCATCCCCTCACACAGCATGGTGCTCCTCCCTTCCTGCCCATGCCCAGGCGACCCTCCCAGCAAGCCAGGGCCAGTTCTCCTGGCATGGGGAAGTGGAAGGGCCTGCCTTCACCAGCTCCCTATGGTATTGGAGGGAAGATGGAAATAAAGTTTCCGAATGAATTTAGTGGAGATGTTGGTTGTGAGAGTCTGTTTCAACAGTGTTTTGGGGGTTTAAGTCAAGGATTGAAGTCTTAAATGAGAAGGATGTGAATCCTTGCACTACATGAAATGCAGATGAGAGGGCTGGGTGGAAATGTCCAGAGCACCCATGTCACACTCCAGCTCTGAAAGGAAACAAACTGCTCAGTCTGAGATAGGCTGTAAGAAAATGTGGTTTTAGAACCTGGGGTTGTTATTGACAAATTGATAATACTCAGGAGATAGCAGGGCAAAGAGTGTCTAAGAAACCAGGAGCCGTACTTGAGGCAAATGACTGCTAAGAGGAATAAGGGAAGGAAATGAAACTAAGATTTTTCCAATCCAACACAGATTAAAACAGCAATAGCAGCAAATGTACAATACAAAATTCAGCATTTCTAGAGAATGATCAAAAGTACGAGAGTATGATAAGCCAAAACAGCCAGGTCATGTAAGACACAAACATACAGACCTAAATCCAGTTTTATATAGCCATGCATGAACATAAAAATTATATTTTAATCCTCCTGAGAGCTCCGACTTGCTACCTCGATTTCAGTTGGCAGGGGAAGGAAGAGGAAGGTGGGACATGACTGAAATGCACGGCTAAACCCACCTGAGGAAGTCTTCCTGCTGCCCCTCCCCCTCCACCCTGGTCCCCCCAGCTCCCGACCTCCTGCCGGGGTCCCCTCTCTTTCTCTCTGTCCCCCTCTCATGCATCATCAAATGATGCTTCCACCAAAATAAAGAGTTGCCCAAGTAACCTGAGAGGCTTTTTTCCAGCTATATAAATAATGTAAATGATTCTCTTTTTTTCCCTTAATGTCTGTGGGGTTGATTTTCATTTGTTGTTTGTTTTCTGGAATTGTAAAAAAAAAAAAAACAATCCTTTTCCAACTACCCTGCAAACATTTAGGGGAATTAGTTATAGAGATGCTCTTTTCTCCTTTAGCCATTACCCAGAGGTTGGTACAGACCATGCAGTTAAGTGCTTGCTGCATGATTTCAACTGTATAAACTACAGTGGGAGAAACGGAGGACAGGAAGGAAAGGAGCGAGGGAGCCGGGGAGCGAGGGAGGGCGATGAAAGGGGCAGCAGATGTCTCGTCAGACCCTCTTCTTGCAAACAGTACCTCCTGAACTCTTTCCTTAAGAAATTACTCAATTTCAAATAGCGCCTCAGTCCCTAAACCCAGAAAATGATGACACAGACAATGGTCGGAGAACAAGCCCCTGTGACCCCTCTCCAGGACTCCATCTGTCAGGCTGTGCTCTTAACGTCCTTTTCACTGAATTCCAGGGGGCTTCAGCCAACAGTAACATGCGTTTGCAAGTAGGAAACCTTGCTCTCTCTGAAATATAATTCACTGCCAACACTTTGCCCTTAACCCTTAGAACCCAAATAGCGTAATTTTTAAAAAAACCTCTTATTGATAACACTTTTAATTATTATTCCCAAGATAGAAAAAAAATCAACCACAATCGAACCACCTTTCACCTTGTCTCTTTATTTTTCCTTTTTGTTCAACAAGAATCTCATGGCTTTTTCTCACATTAGCCCATTATGCCTGTTCACTGCATGGCCGTATTCCCATCTGTACGAGACACAATGTGTCATTGTCCGAGGGCTACCTACGTCAGCCTACTCCAGGGGTTTTGCCACACACAAAAAATAATCTGTTCAGACCGCCCACTTGAATCACTTGGGTCAGTATAGTGCAGTGAGGGACAATCCTTTTTTTTTTATTCTCTCTAGGGACAGGACGATGTTTAATTAGGCATTTAAAAGCGACTGTTAACTTATACAGACCTCATCACAAACGGTTTTTCAACCAGCTCAGTGATCTGAAACACCAATTAGTTTCCATTCACACTTATTATCTGTCCCTCATTAAAGCATTTAGTTCAGAATTGAAATTCTTTCCTATTCAAGAACGTGTTGATGTTTTACTAAGGATAAGAGGAATACATATTTTTTCTTCTTTTAAAAAAGACATCCTGCCAAATAGCGTCCTGTACATTTTCTTTAATTATGCAAACATGCAGAGCTGCTTCTCCTGAAAACGCCCTTTGTTGGGACCGATGTTCTTGCCCTCAAGTCCTATTTACTCCTTTGTTGCCTTCATGGAGGCTGCCAGTGACTCTCTCCAGATGCTGCGGCTCCTTGGGGCACCCACAGCTGCATGTGGCATAGACCTACAGGCCTCGCAGGCCACGCCACCCTGACCCCTGTGTATGTACGGCCCCTCTGAACGCCCTCCTCTCAGGTGAGGTGGGCCACTCCACAGCCATCCTCTGCAGGCTCACGGTCCACAGAGGGCATGTCTTTGCTCACTCAAAAGTCCAGTGTTAGGACAACAGAAGGTAGGCAGAAAGAATACAGAAGGGGGTGTATTAGTTGGGTTTTTCCAGAGAAATAGAACTGGAGCTATATATGTATCTCCAGTTGAAGAGAGAGAGAGGGAGAGGGAGACATTTTAAGGAAATGACCCTCATGACTATGGGGCTGGCTAGTCCACAATCCATAAGTTAGGCCATCGGGCTAGAAATCCACGGAAGAGTTAATGTTGGAGAGTTGAGCCCAAATTCTGCAGGGCAGCAGTCCACAAATGCAGGCAGCTGTCTGTGCTGCAGTCTCGAGATTTCTTCCTTCTTTAGGAAACCTGTCTTCTCTCTGAAGGCTTCCAAAGTCAACTGCTGAGGTGTACTCATGCCGTGGGGGTTGGGGGGTTATCTGCTTTCCTCAAATGTTAATCACATTGAAAAATACCTTCATAGCATAGACTGGTGTTTGACCAAATAACTGGACATACAGACCAGCCAAGTTAACACATACAATTAACCATCCCAGGAGGAGATGGAGACTAGAATTTGGATAGCTGTGCCTTTCATATGACTCCAAGACCTTTCTTGGGCCTCAGTGTCCTCCAATAACATGCTTCCCTAAACATGAAATGAGAATAAATATGCCTTATGACTTTCTTGCGGATGAGGAGCATTCGGTTAATAAAGTTGGATTTTCTATTACTGATTTGCCACCAATAACATAATGAAGGGACACGAGTCATTCTTTGAGCCACCTGAATTTAAATTCAGATAAGTATAAAATAGTCATATTTTGCTGTATTCGGACAGTTACTATCTGTCGGAAGGGTTCAGATAGATCCCAGGTGATTCCTTATCAGGAGAAGCTTTAGCCTTGGGGTCTGTAAGGGAATATGCTGAATTCACTGAGTTAACCTAGAATGTTCAAAAATCCAGCAAGATTGCTTTGTACCAGGAAGATAATTTATTAATGTTCATGGGAATATGACTATAGTGTGGAGAATCCTATAGTAGAAGTTATATACCCTAATTATGTGGCACTGAATCCATCACCTGACCTCTCATAACCTCAATCTCCTTGTAGGAAATTTAGACAAAATTACTTTAATGTTCCTTCTGATTTCAAATTGGAACATATTAGGATTCATGTTTTCTTCCTGAATGGTTTATTTTCATTAAAGGAGTATTTGATGTTGGTTAAATCAAATACTTCAAGCTTTTAAGTGTATCTGACATAAAGGAAATCTGAAAGTTCAAGATTTTGTTTTCCTGGGCTCCAGGTCATATAGTGTAATAACCATTTCTATTACCTGTGGCAATGAAATCAGTTAATAGTTCTATTTTTATATTATTTCTTCAAACATTTTATTCTCAAAAGATCTTACAAGTAAATCTTCTCTTAGCCAATTTGGTTTCAGCTATTTGTCTTCGACAGCATGAAAGGTGATATTTATTAGACTTGTTCCTTCTCCAATTTAATACTCTTCGGCAGAATACTCTACTCTAAGGGATTAATAGTCCACGTTATTACACCTTTCTGATCAGTTTAGATTTGTCTTACTGTTTTTAACTGCTAGGTCTTTGCTTCTAAATTACAAAGCACATTAGAGGATAACTTTGAAACAGGGTTATTTTTAAAGACAAATTCAATAGTAAGCCATACTTTATAAAGGGAACAAATGTTTGTGAAGTGAACAAATAAGTAAATTAACAAAGAGTAATGAGGGAATATTCCAAGACCTTCAAATCTTACTCATCATTGTGTGCCCCATAGTGCCCAGCACAGGGCCTAAAGGTCCATTAAAAATATTTTTAAAAGATGAGAGAAAACATGTACTAGAAAAGACAGAAGCAAAAATATCAAAGTGTTGACTACACAGCCATATGTCCAGCCTTACCTTCACATTTCTCTTATCCCATAAAAGAATTTAACCAATTCAACCAATATTGCTTCCGTATCTGCTTGTGCCTGGTACTTTGTCACACTGAGAATACAGCAGTGAGCTAAATAGAATTTATGCCTTCTCACCTCTCAAGTCAAAGCCATAGAATGAATAGGGGCAGCAAATAAAAATGATGCTTTTATTTCAAACTAAGAAATCGAGGAGGGTTTTGTTTGTTCTTTTTTTTTATAGTGGAGTCGTTTATTTGGTATTTGATAAAGTCACCAACATACACTTCAATCCATCAAGCTACCATTCCTTTCTTGAAATAAAGAATTTGAAACACTTTACTCATAAGATTCTTGGACTCTCACAGACACACAGCCAAAACAGGCTGCCGGGGGAGGGGGTCTTCCTGGATGTCCTCATTAGTAAGGACCTCCTAGGAGTCACCTGAGTCTGTGAATGGCTCAAGAGGACAGGTGTGCTTCCAAGCCTGCGGTGGTGTCAGCTAGGGGGGTGGGGGTGGGGGGGTGGAATGTTGCATCCATTGGGTTCAGCAGGTAGACATAAATAAAACCGACCATTTATTTGATACTGATTCTCTCCCTCATTTTCACTGTCATGTATATTGGTACCAAAAAGAATTTTAAGAACAAAATAATTGACCCAAAGCCTTCATAAATACAGTGTCAAAAAGAGATAAAATACGACCTAGTCAATTGAAACAGGTATTGAGTACATGAATAAAAGATTTAGTAGAAAATGTGATTAGAATTATTGACTAGAATCAGACTTGGGTTTTCAACGATTTAAAATTACTTATGCTATTTAGCAATCATTGATGAAGCCCTTTCTATGTGCCAATGTAACACTAGACCCTGAGGTCACAAGATGGACAGAGATGGAGCCCCTACCTCATGGTTGGGCGTCAAACGCCAGTCAAATTTGACTTAGCACATTGAGATGGACCATGTAAATATTTGCCTCTTTTGTGTGGCAGGAAAACATAGGCTTTGCAATTCTGACCACATCACTTTTCAGCATTTCCCTTCCAAAAATATAATTACGTTTATGATGAACATTCATTAAAATGCCTAGTGCACAATATTCATTCTCTATCACTAATACTCAATTATTAATGCTGTTTTCTATGTGTAAATTGGTGACTCATGATTGGTGTTACACAGAACATTAAATTAGCCACATCTTCCCAAGCAGTTTTAATAACAGGAAAATAGTAAACTTGGAGGACAGTCTTATCAGAAAAGTTATATTACATAGAAACTTTTCAGCTGAGAGAATTTCCAAGCAAATAATCTGCAGGGTTTTGCTATACCTTCCTCAGTCCTGAGATGAGGACAGTTGTCCAAATTATCTTTTTCCCACAGGAATCCTGCACCACTGCCCAGCTAAGCATATAAATGCAGATCATTTACTTCCATCATGCCTGCAGCCCTCTTCTCGTGATTACATCAGTCAAACGAGATGGCTGCCAAGCCTCATCTCAAAGATGATTCTAGAAAAATGATTTTGAAGACACTTGATGCCTCCTCAAAATGCCATTTACAACTCTAAACATTAAATAGTCCCTTCTGCAGAAAAATGAGGTTGAAAATTTATTAAAACTCTCCATCCCTACCCTGATTCCTCTTTCCTGTTCCTATTTACAATCTGGCTAGACTTTAAGTAAGATTTACAAGCTGCAGGTCTTAGGTACCAGAGGGAAATACCCTGTGTTAAGCCTGGCTTAAATATTATTTGCTATCATTCAGATATATTTTTCTTAGTCTATTATCTGATTCTATTTTCCTATTGTCAACTATTACATCTTCACAAATAGCCATGGAAATAGCTCTCCCGATACTAAGGAACACCAGCTTCTATAAAGATTAATACTAATGCATCTGCACAATTAATTCAAATGTTCTTAGCTCCTTTGTCATTAGCAAAATAGAATAGAACAAGAGAAAAAAACAGATCTCTAATCATTGAAATGATAATCCTCAACAGGTAGCAAATTATGTCTGGAGACAGTTATCATTTATACATTTTTTTAGTAGGACATTTATTTAATCTGTTTCAAAATGATTTCAGGTGGCTTCAGTAATTTCTAAAGTATATTCAGTTTGTTGAAAGGAAACTTTCAACTGATAACTTGCGTAACTGTTAGGTAGGAAGTTGGAAAAATTACATCAAAGGCACTTAGAGCAAATTGCACAACATCTCAGGAAAAAGTTCTATTACCTTGAAGCTTTTTCCAGCTGAGAGAATTTCCAGGCATATGATCTGCAGGGTTTTGCTATACCCTCCTCGGTCCTGAGATGAGGACTGTTGTCCAAATTTTTTTTTATGCACAGGAATCCTGCACCATTGCCCAGCCTGGTGGGACAGGAGTCAGTGGACTCTAGAAATGGTTCGGATTCCTTAAGACTTCAGTAGTTACTTTCAATTGTGTAGTTTTCCTGACATTTGGAATTTCTTAAGTAAGGCTCCAAAACAGTTAGCGTTACACAACAGCGAGCCGATGTAGTCGCTGGCCAAGGAACACAGCTGCCCGGTGGTTCTCCCCTCCTGTCTGAAGCCCTGGAACCACAGGGAAATGGTCCTTCTCCTTTTGTACTTACTCAGAAACAAGCATTTGGCGGCCTCAGCACCAGGTGCCCACTTCCATCGAGCTCCTCGGGCCCTCTGGGAGACAGGTCAATGCTGTTCCCCTCATTTTTATTCATAAAAACTAAAAGAAACAAAAGTGAGATGGCTCATTTACACCAAGTCATACAATTTATCCGGGATGAGTAAGGAAAAAAAATAACCCGCTGACTCTCTGTCTTCCATTCTCTACCAGACAACACATTCAGTTCTCCAAGTATATTAATGCAGAATAGACAAGGTAGCATAAATCTTTTAAATCCTGAGAAAAACTTGAACATGGCAATTTCATGTTTTTCTTTTATCACACATTTTATTGGCAAACAACACAAATAATGTGTTTGCAGTTTGTTTTCTCCCAGTTCCTGATTCTAAGTGTTAAAAATTACAAAGCGGCAAAATTTGCCTTAGAAGCTCCAAGACTCATCTTCTGACACCTGTTTTTCTTCTTCCTTGCCATTTCTGTCCCTCTTTAGGTTTTGAAAACTGTATCCCCATTTAACTTAATGTTGGGATTGGAAGAGTAATTTCATCAATTATGGATTCATATAATATAAATTAATATCATTGTGCTATCTCTCCAAGGTAATATTTACTTTCAGAATAAAAGGATTTATCAGCAGTTTAAGCAAATATGTGCATTAAGTCACACCAAAGTGCTATCCTAGTTAGCACGAGGACTAATTTGTAAAGCAGCATATGCTGAGAGTCCTTCTATGTTGACAAAAATATCCACCATGTGAAATTGATGATGAGCAGTAAACAACCAGGACAAGAACAAAAAAGAGGTAAGCAGAAAATATCTCTTCTCAAGTTTATGATCTAGCAGGAGTAGATAAAACAAATAATCAAGTAATTACAGTATAGGCATAATAATGTAGGGGTCAGTAGAATTACCAAGTAATTTAAGAGAAGGAAATTCATATTTATTGTGTACCTTCTAATTACTGAGCACTATGTATGTATTTTCATGAGAAATCTCAGAATACCATGTCAAAGCGACATTATTATCCCCACTTAAGAAATGGACAAATGAAGGATAATCAAGTTTACTTTATTTCCCCAAGACTGTGGAGCTAATAAATAACAAAGCAAGAAATTGAACCATAATTTTCTGGTTTCAAGATCATGTCCTTCCCACTCTACAGTGCTCCCTGGAGATGAAGGACAGCTGTCTTGCCAATGGGTTTCAGCCCCAGGCAAGTTCGCTATGGATTCAATGTGACCAGAGAAATCAACAGCAAAAAGTTCTTGGGGTGAAAGGGTTATACCCAACTGTATTTCCAGGTGGCCGGTCAGTCACTAGAATCCCGTCCACTCAGAGCGAGTCAGCCTGAAGCAAGGCAGTCTCTGCCTCTGGGCCTCTCTGCCAGCACAGCCATCCTCTGGGCCCCTCTGTCTGCACAGAGGTCCACCCCGTCCTCTGGGCCTCTGTTCTGCTCTCCTGCAGCCTTGCAGCCCTACCACCATGTCGCCCAGTGCACTGGGCAGAGCTCTTTATATAGACTCAACAGCCATGTATTGCCCACAGGTGTGCAGTGAGCTAGTCAACCAGGGCCAGGTGAGAATCCTGGCCACAGGAACTCTCATTTTATCCACAAGGGGCCACACCTGACTGAAAGAAAAAGCTTCATACAGAAACTGGCATGAGATGAGGCCTGGTGCGCTGGTAGGATTTCACTAAGCAGAGTTTAGGATCAAGAGGGAATTCCAGGCAAAGAGGCAGGTAGTGCAGGTGGAGTGCCTAAGTCATGATCAGGACACAACCATTTTGTCACAAGTTCTGGGAACGCAGAACCGTGTTCACAAGCATGCATGTGCATGCCGCCTGCCAGCACTAGATCACTGTGGCACAAGTCTGAAACTGGCTTCAGTGTCAAGTGCTGCCATGTTGGCATCGGATCAAATCAGAGGGCTTCAGATGGCATCCCCACACGTTCTCTTCCCCTTGCCACTTCTGCAGATAAGTCCCCCGCCAAACTCTTGTTAGCATGGGGAACAGGCAGAGTGCTTGCTTAACCTTAACCCTAGGTAGGGGTTTCAGCTCCCTGCCAGACCACAGAATTATTCGAACAAGCCAGCCACGTCTTGCCACGGGAAGCAGGGGCACCTACCCTCTCGGTACCACGAAGCCTACCTTCTCACCTCCCTGCTGCTTCATTCTGTTCTGAAACTCCCATGTGGCCCTGCCAGGCACTCAGCACCCTCCGCCTCCCAGGCTGTGAGGATATGTGACAAATAAACTCCCGCTGTCCAATCTTTCCAGTGTCAGGTGTCACGTGCTTGGTCATCCCCATGGCCCAAGGATAAGAATCCTCACCCACTGAGTGCAGAGGACACAAGCAGAACAACCGCCTGCAGCTGCGTGACCCTGTGAGGCTCCGTCAGCGGGTTGGGCTACGATGGCTCCCCGCCTGGAAGGTGCAGGTGACACCACCACCAGTCTCATAAGGTGCCCTGTCTGGCACAGAGGAGGCACCACAGAAGTTTGGTGGTTGATAATCAGGGGCTTCGTACATGTCAGCCGCTGTCTCATGTGTTACATCCTTCAGTTTATTTAATCCTCACAATAAACCAATGAAGCAGAAAGGGTTACCATTACCATTATTTTTTACCACTGGTGAGGAAATGAAAGCAGAATGGGTATATCACATGAAGTCACTTGAGCTGATGCGCGGCTAAGCCATAACTGAGATTCAGGCAGCCAGACTCCAGAGCCCACACCTGTCACGGGAGGGCTGACAGGTCCCCAAACCCTCCCATGGTCCTGGAGACGAGGACAGGGCACAGCCCTCGCCGCAGCACCCAGCAGACTGAAGTGTCTGTTAACTTGCTGCCCATCCAGAGAGCGTGCGCCCCCCAAAGGCAGGGACAGTGCTGGTCTCTCCACTGAGCCCCTGGTCCAGCTCCTAAAACAGGGCTCCACCCTCTGCAGCTGCGGGCCAGGGGCCCCTCCCATCCCTGCTCGGCCTCCTCTTCTCGTCACTGGACTCTGCTGACAGCACCTCCCCTTTGGAAACTTGTCCTGGTTTCCAGGATTCTGGGTTTTTCTTCTTCCTGCCTCTTTGGGGCCTTCTCCCTCGTCCCTGAAATGTAGAATTCCTCTAAAGCTCTGTGGTAAACGCTCTTCTCGGTCCATATGTACATTCTTCTTTGAGAAACTCAGCCCTACAGTTTACAGACTTCCTTCTACCTGGGCAGGTAGACTGAAAGTCTGCACCCCCAACTTTCATCTCTTCCTCAAGCCCCACGTCCTGATTTCTAACTTTTGTCCCCCATTACCTGACCGTCCCCACAAATTCAACATATTGAAAGTTAATCTCATCAACTGCAGCCCACCGGTGCTCACATTCTCCTACTGTGGTCCCTGTATTTGTAAATGTTTTCTCAAGCACCCAGGCTTGAAGTACGTCCTCCCAGCATCAGCTAGCTCTGTTCTGCACCCACCCCCCTGTGCTGACAGAGGTACCTCCCTGTGCGGACCTTCACAACTCCTTGCTTCCTCAGGCTCATGGCTGCCAGGAACAGGTTTCCCACCTCCAGTTTCTCTCTGCTTCTTTCCACCTCCACATTGCTGCCTGCTTAATAATAAGCCAGAATCTTAAGCTCTGAACATTTATGGAGGAGTTTGGGGGCCAAATGAGCCCTGCAGTGTGCTTGAAAAGGCATTGGGTGGGGAGGATGCAGGGAAATAAAACAGAATGAACGGGTGATTTTCCAAAAAGGAAACATCTCACAGTGACAGCAAATGACAGAGCTGTGTTTCCAGGGTCACAGATAGGGTGTTTTATTTAAAAAAAAACCATAGATTTGAATTGGTCTTTTATTTATAGATGATTTCATTATTAGCAGATAAAGAGAGGAAGCTAGAAAGAGAAAGAAAGCTGCAAAGAAGTGGTGAGTTAAGGAAGGTAGTGAAGGGAGGAGATAGCAGCCCAGGTGAGTGGGTTACCACAGGCAAGAGCAGTGCTGGGGGTCCGAGAGGAGGCAGGAGGTGTACAGGGGGACGGAAGGAAGCAGGCTGATGAAGGAGTGCCGTCAGGTGACCTTGATCTTTATAGTGAAGGAGGAACCACTTATCTTGTGAAATGCTGGAAGGTGTGGGTAGAACAGAGAGAACTTGAGAAAAGTGGGAAAAAATAAGAAAGTTGGTCTAGACACCTTGAGGACCCTGACAAGAAGCAAACACGAGAACAAGCTGGTGTGATTGCTGGTGAATTTGAACCTTAACTGGGTGGGGTCAGTATTATATTCCAGGTCAATCCTAACGACCCCATTCAGTCAACAAACACTTCTGGAATGCTCGCTGTCTGCTGGGTTTATGCTGTGCCCTGGAACATGGGGTAGGCCCTGCCAGAATATTCATGGGAAAAGACTAGAAGAGAAAGGAAAACCGTAGAAAGAATTGTGTTTGACGTAAACAAGCAGTTTTCTGCCTCCCACATATTAGGGAAACAGTTGGATTACACATCAGGTCTGGAGACTTCAAACAATACTACCAGGAAGCTAATGGAACCGGGACAAGGAAATCACTGTGACTCCGCACTCCATAAAATAAAGAAACAAATCAAAGTGCAGTTTATCACGGGAGAAACAATGGAAGCCAAGCTGATAAAATGGCTCGAGAACTAGTTTGAATGATGTGATATTGCAGGAATGGAGCAGACCGTTTTGTGTTGCAGATTAATACTCTTTCCTAGAGTTGCAAAAGGCGATGTAAAATTAGGGGGAGGAATGGGATTCTGTAGCATACTTCTGACTCAAACTCAGTCACCATGTGTGTAGGTGTTTGGTTTAAAGAACATATGTTGTCACCTTTGAAAAGACCACTTTATGATTTTTTCGTGTACCTTTACTGAGCATAGACACACGTGAGTTGAGAGTCTGCCCAGGCATTGGGTTTTTGTTTTTGAAATTGTGTAAAATACAATGTTTTTTCTAACGGATAATTACCATTTCACAGAGTCTGGCTCCTGCCTCTGTGGGGAGCAGCTGACTCTCTGAACCACAGTGCTGTCACCTCTCCCCTTCTCTCCCTCCCAGAGAGAGAGGTTTGGTGCAAGGCTGCTGAGGTGGCTTCAGCAGAGCTGCACACTGGGTCCCGCTGCCTCCTTCTCTCCTTGTGAGATGCCCGGCCCCACATCCCCCTCTGCTCCCAGCAGAGCTGCCCTAAAGGCCATTTATTTGCACCAAGGCATGCAACACATGGCTGTCAACTGCCAAGCAAAACACTTCTCATACACCAGCCCATCCTCACTCAGATGATCGCTGAGCCCGCCTCCGGAGCCCTCTGACTTTTATTCCTAATACATACATGACTGCTTTGGACTTTGGAACCGCCTTCAAAGATTATGCCTTGTTTGTTCCAACAGCCCTTGTAACAGCCAAATTCCCTCTTTGAGAGTGATTTTGATCTCTGGAAATAACTAAAAGTCATGCTGAACTCAGACCACTGAGAAAGTTGGGTAGCAGGTTTTTTGGTCCAGAACAATTTCATAGAAATTTCCTCGCGGGTGAAAGCACTTCACAATCAAGGAATCAGCCAAGTGCAAAATCCCAACAGGCTCCTGGCAATTAAGATCCCCTGAGCCACACCTGTCTTGGCAGCAGTAGGCAGGCAGGTCAGAAGTGCAGTAGCTGTAAGCTGGGAACAGGCAAGTGCCCCTGTCACTTGGGGAAGACATACCAGGTGACATTCTAGTTCAAAGGCCCACGAAGCTCTCTACTGCTCACCTGCTGGCTTCACCTCCCTGCACAACCTTGCTCTGCCCACCTCTCGATGGCCCCCATTCACCGCTGGGGCAGCATCCACTCCCCTCTTCTAATAACGCATCTGCGTCCACAGGACCAGGTGCTCCTAGGATACAGAGCTTTCTGTCAGAGAAATTGCAATTCTTTTGGTCAACCTGGGATACTTGCTTGAAGTCAGTGAACCAAGAGCAAATGCAGACACTCAGACCCAACCCCACACCCACTGTGTTTTTTAACAGGCTGGGTTGGGAGGGAGTGTTTGCAAATCAAAATTAAACAAACACACTTTAGATCAGGCTTTTCAAGGTTTCTCAAGCATCAAAATCACCAGAGAGTTTACTCAAATGGGAATTGGACTGAGGCTAAGAAACACTGATCTGGAGGATGAAAATTCAGGTCTCTGACTGTCTGATTCAACACTTAATAAGCTCTTAACTTACAACTCACTGAAGAGAGAAGTAATTCTCTCAATAAGAGGAAAATGAACCCATTTTTTGCTTTTGACCCAGGAAAAATGCTATCTATATGATGTTGTCATCAAATTAAAGGGAACTGTACTTATAAACTCCTACAGGTCTGGTGTTTCAGCAACACTAGACATACGAGTTACCCCTTTTCATAGGAACACAACACCTGTGGACACAGCAAATTTGTTTAGATGTGGCTGGGAGGGTAGCCTGCCATTCCCCTCACCGCTACAAAGCACCAGACTCAACAAAGCCCTCTTTGTGCCCCCTGGTTACTTGGAGTAAATGATGGCTGTAGTGTTTTCCATCTTTAAGGACAAAATATTGCAGTGACTTATGATTCCTACACCTATAAAAATGTTGTGCTTAAAATGCTACAATCTTTAAAAGTAAATATTAAAACCCCAGTTCATTTAAGACATCAAGAAAAAAAAAAAGATTTATGGGATTTTTTTCTTTCCTGATCAAATAATGAGCAAGATCAGCTATAACCCTAGACTTTTAAAATGTTTTAAACTGCAACATTTTATTGTAATGAGTCCGTGGTTTTGCAAGGCAAGCTCAAAAAGTTATGACAATCAGCTAAATCCTAGAGGGAAGAGTTCAGTTGTGTAAGCACTGGTTTGGGGAATGCATCTTCTGTAGAATCAAAGATTCCAATAGTCGCTGGAATTTCTCAATGCTACATTCTTCTAAGATGTATAATTGGATATTATGCAGTTAACTGAGAAGGACCTTTGGAGAAAACAAAAACCTAAGTTCTTTTAGATCTTCAAGAATATTAAAAGCTAAGCTTTCAACTCTAGCCAAATGCCATTACCATGAATTTCTTCCAATATAGTGTTTAGTCATAAAGCTTTATCCTTGATATTACATGGACTCCTGAAAGTTCAAAATTATAGACCAAGACTCCAGGATTTGTAATCCCAGAGACAGCCTATGACCAGCACATGGCATGTGACATTGTATATGTTGTAAGATGCTACTAATGATAAGGTCGAACTGTGTGGGATTTGATCAGTCTCCACTGGCAGGTTTGTGAGAGGTGGCATGGAGAAAAGTGGTTAGGTCCCCCCAGATGGGTGCAATAGCACCCTAAGTAGGAATGGTTATTATACAGTTACAAGAGGAGTAGTGTTTTCCCTGCTTGTAGCCTCCAGTTTTTATAGTAATTTTGGACTCCTTTAGGCTCCAGAATAATACTTTCCTTGGATACTTCTCTCCACCTCCTCAAAGACTTGGATACTTCCCATGGCTGACAACTGGTACGGTTATCAGGTAACGACTGCTTCTGTGTTATCTGAGACAAAGCATTGAAATGGTGGCTCAGCCCCCGACCCCCTTCTATGACTACCTTCATCCTGACCTCAAACACATTCCCAATTCTGCTCCACCCTTTTTATCACAGTCTCACAGACCCCATCCTCACGTGTTGTTCACAGACCCTGTGTCCTTTCTGTCCATTTCTCTACCACTACTTTCCGACCATGAGGCAGCCTCAGGCCCTCTCTCGGGTTCCTGCTGGTGCTGACACAAGACGACCTTTGGCTTTGGCTGTGGTTAGAGACCAGGTGGAGGTGTCACTTAGGTTAAGCATCCAAGCCTTAAGGGGCAGCTCGATGATGGAGGTAAACTTTAGTCTGGCTTTGAGAATTTGGTCTGATTACTATGACAGAGAGGAAAAGAGAGGGGGGTTTTTTTGGCCACATGAAAGGAAAGGAACAAAAATTCATATGAGAAAACATCAAGGCATTTCTTTGCAAATAGTTTGTCCAAAACCTCAACAAGTTAGCTGAAAGCAAAGGTCAATACCACCCTGGATGCAATGCTGAAAAAAAGTTTTGTTTTGTCCAACAGGCCAGAGGAGTTATTCATGTTTTGAGGTCAGCGTGGTTACGTGATCAAAGTGCTTCAGGAAAATTAATTAGATGGTGTTATGCATTGGGGCTGAATGTGGGTGGAAAAGAATCCAAAAAAGAAAAGGCAGTTAGGGACTATTAGAGTGATGAGGAGTAAGGTGACGAAGGCCAGAGCTTGGGTGGTAAGAGAACGGAAAAAGCATTAAAGGATCAGCAGCAGACAGCACAGCCCAGGATGGTTGTGAAACCCGGCGAGTGGGAAGAGGAGGGAAAGCAGACACGACAAAGGAGGTTCAAAGTCTCCACATCCTCGCCTGCCTTGTCCAGAATGTGGGATGTCCGTTCTCCTTGCATCTTCACACTCATCAGAATGGGCCTGTGCCTGATAAGTGCACGCACGCTGTTTGGGGGCCAGTGCTTCCCTAGTGGATGCGATCGCAACTGGGGCTTCTCAGCACAGCCCGTTCCTGCCCCCATATTCCCCTCCTGCTGAATCTGATCAAATGCAATGCAACCTTTAGAACTGATGTTCCCTCTGCTGCTGAAGCACAAAAATCTCATTTTCTGTAGCAATCGGGAAGACTCTATTCTTTGCCAACACTTTATTTTGAGCCCTTCAAGCCAGCTTATAACGGTCATGGTGAAAACAACACGCTTTTGTGGAGTTGGGTGGGCCAAGATCTGTATCCAGATCTGTTCACACTCTGTCCAGATGATTTAGAGCAAGTTATTTCAACTTGTCAGGCCTCAGTTTTCCCATGTAAAAAATGGGCTGAGAATAACTGCACAGGGATGTTATAATAATCAGATGGCATGTGAAAGCAGATGCACACTCTAGGATGGTCATATGTTTGTTAAAAATAATAATAATAAAATTGGCATTTGTTTTTATTGTGAAACATACAGAGCACTTCTAAGTAATTATTCTCAACTTGATTATACTGAAGGAGCCCTAAAACCATGACTAAATCATCCTGCCCTTTCATCCATTACATAAAGACCCAACACAGAAGGGCTCAGCTAATTTGGGCATCCCTGACGCTATTAAGGTCCCACACTCCTCCAGTCAAGAACGTGCCTGTGAGTTTTGAGATGTTTTATTTTTAAATGAAGTTATTTTAACCTAACACCAGTTCAACAGAAAGAATTTTAAAATAAGGATGCACCATAATTCTTTTTAAACAATTAAGCCAGTACTTAGCCTTTGAGTGAGTAAGTAAATTTAAAAGTTTGAACCTACCATTTCAAAATCATAAAAGTTTGTTTTTGTTTTGTTTTTTAAATTAACTCCCTTCTCATACTCTGGATCAACTTCTCACATGTGGGAGATCCTATATATCATTTTTCAGCATAACGAGCCCATTTACAAATGGGCCCATTTCTGAAAATAGACCTGAACATAAACACGAATGCCTCCCAGAAATCAGAACATAAATAAGAAAAACAAGGCTGTTTGGTAGACTTTCTCCCTTTCTGCTCATTTGAGGAAATGAGTTGTCTGTAAGGAAACACAGTAGCTTAGTGTTCATTTACCTTTACCAGGGAAAATTAAGAACACTCAAGAGGGTGATTTCTATCATTTATTCCCAGAGAAAGTGTAAGGGGGTAGGGGGTTGTGTTAGTGTGTTCATGATAGTGTTTCTGTCCATGGCAAACTTTGATGTGTGCTTGCTCTTCATTTCAAAGCCGCCTGTAAAGGGAGTCCCTGGCTAAGCAGCAAGCTTTCCTCCTCAGCAAAGCTTCTGATCTGCCTAATCTCCTGCTTGTTCATAGTCTGTGCATATGCAAGTGAGTGGTGTTCTCTTCAGTGTCTGTTGAATCTCTTAAAACTCAAGGAAATGTGCTTTTTTATTTCATTCTCCATCTCCAGGGACTGCTGATCATGATTGAATTCTGAAGAGATGTGCATGATGTCGGCAACTCATGCCCATTTTTATTACGGTTTAAATTTTGAACTAAAGATTCCATATTTTAGAAAAACAGCTTGATGTATTAGCCTCTGACCTGAATTTTTATGGTGTCATTTAACTGTTTTATACTTGGCAGCTCTGTTCACCCTTTCAGGCCCAGCCAAGCATTGGCAACAAGTGGCAGAGAGATTTACGCAAACCATCTTTGAACATCTTTCCGCATGATATTGGGTAGTCTATCTGGTTTCACAGAGGAATGTTGTGGAAACAATGTTTTTAAAGTTACATATTGATTAATTAAACATATACATTGAATATTAACTCATTTTGTACAACAGAAAAATTGGAAAATATATCATCCCACCCCTCAGAAATAACTACACCAAACATATGGGCATAATTTATTCTAGTCTTATTTATCTGTGTTTTCTACATGTTTGAGATTGTTCTTTATATATAATTTTATATCCCATTTTGTATAAAAATCATATTAGGTAGATTATTAAATACCCTTCACAAACATTTTAATGGTTACATAATATTTCCTCATATGAGTATATCTTACGTTAATTATCCAAAGTGGACACCTGGGTCATTTCCTGTTTATATTAACACTGCCATAAATACCACTATGCATAAATCTCTATGTGTGTTTCTAAATATTCCACTAAGAAAGCATATTTCACCAGAAGCATAGCTTCAGGATGAAAGGATCTTGGATTTTTAAGGTATTTAAAATCTGAGTGACTTCTGAGGTTTGATAAGATATGTGAGGGAGAATACATAGACCTGCCAGTTGGAATGTGAGAACATTTAGATGCCATTGTAAAACATTGTGAAGTTCTATCTAAGGAGTCTTCGGTCTCTGTGAGTACATTTCTCTCATCTACATGCATCTCTTCATTTCCATTTGTCATCCTGTTTACTTAATTGTCCAGAATTTTCTAAAAATACAAATAAAGAAAAAACATAATTTTTGTTAAAACATTTTTGGATGATGTGGAAAGAAACTTAGTCATCTCTGAAGAGACGAATGGAGGAGGGCAGAAATGTGAGATTTTTTACTTAACATCTTTCAGTATTTGAATATTCTAACTGAGTTCATGTATTACATTTCTTAAATATCAAGAAAAATTATCTTCATGGTGTAAATATGTTTCTTTTTGTTTTTTCTTTATGATTTTTCATATTTAGATAAAGGATAATTTTTGAAGAAATAAACAAAAGGGTCTATCGTTCAGTTCATAATGAAAATTATTAGAAAATGTCAACTAAAACTGTTGACAATTAAAATTGTACATGAGAAAACATCACTGGATAAAAAATACTAATGTCATATATTTTAAAAATAGAATCATCTTAATTAAATGAGATGTGCAAAATTTTCACTTAACAGAATAAAAGGCCAATAAATAGAACCCTTAACTATAAATGGTAAAATTTTCATTTTTTATATCTGAGGCTGCTGCACATTTTCATGTGTATTAGTTCTTCTAGTCCCTCTTTTAAAAATTGTTCATGCCCTCTGTTATCCACCTATTAGGCTCTTGATGTCTTTGTTACTGATTTGCTTTTTGTTGTGTTAAAAATCCATTAATCATTCATTTGAAAGATTTATTGCAAATTTTTTCAGCCAGCTTGTTTATGAGGTATTCAAACGACAGCTGTGCTGACCGCATCACTGGCACGGCTCTGCCCGCCGAAAGTGCCAAGACTGTCTACCATATGCACGCATTTATTCACAGCTCAGAATATTTCCTCAGCGTCTACCTCGTCCCATGCAGATATATGGTTCTTTTAAGCAGTAGGCATCTGAACTCCCATCCACGTTTTGCCACAGTCCATGTCCCAGACAGAACACTGAGTGTGTGTGTGAGTTGTCTGGGGCTGCCCTAAAGGTACCACAAACCGGGTGATACAAGCAACAGGAATTTCTTGTCTCACAGATCTGGATGGAGAATCCAAAACCAGGGTGTCAGCAGGGTCAGCTCCTTTGGGGGCTAACCTGGAAGTGAGGGAGGATCTTTCTCATCCTCTATCTTTGCCCCTGGTGGTTTGTGGCCAATCCTTGACTTAAAGATGCATCACCCCATCCCTGCCTTCATCCTCACACGACGTTCTTCCTCCGTGCATGTCAGTCTCTCTGTCCAAATTCCCCTTTTTATTAGGGCACCTGTCATATTGGATTAGGATCTAAACTAAAGTCATCTTTCCAAACAGGGTCACATTCTGAGGTCCTGGGGGTTAGGACGTCAACATCACAACTCAGCCCAGGACAACAGGTTAACCCAGGCATGACTGAATTGGCCATGGTCCTTAGGGCAAACAACAGAATCTCCTCTGGCTATTTTAAACAAAAATAAATTTTTTTAAAGATATCAGGTAATTCTCAAAACCTCTGAGTGAGCAATGAACTGGGCTTAGATGCTACACAACCAAAAATAATCTAGTAGAAAAATGTCTAGTAGCAGGGTCATGTGACTTGTGCAGCCACGTAGTGCCCCAGTACTAGGATTAATTCTCCATTCTTATTATCTGGAAATTTTAGTGATTTGGTGTCTGAATTTGTGTTTTGTAAGCACAATCCAGATAGAATGTGCATGTGCAGAGATGCATAAGATATTCTGTACTCTATTCTTAGTTGTCTCATTTGCATGTAGCATTCCTGGTACACTATGAGCCCAGAATTACCTTAGACCCATGACACCCACTGGTTCAGGGAGGCTCATAATGAGTACAAGCTAAGTGTCCAGTCTGTGATGAGCAAGTGCTGACAGCCCAGACTACACTTTCCATCCCAACTAGAATTTGCTTCCAATGAAGGCAGCAGCGACTATTCTTCCTTACACGTGGTACTTGCCTGCCAAAACCAACAACCTACACTGAAAACCGATGACCTAGAAGGACAGGGAAAGATAAGGCAGCCCTTATGCATCCAGTTCTCCAATACCCATTAGTAGCTGGAGGTAGAGCGTGCTGGGGGAAAGTACAGACACCAAGAAGTAAAAACAGTTGAGTTGGCTTGGGCAGCCACTGTCTTGTAAGAACAAAATAAACGTGTATACACAAGCTATGACACACACACTGTCATTTTGGTGACTTGACATACACTGTTAAATGCTCTTATATTTACTTTTAAAGCCGGTATTGTACAACATGAAGATAATGACAAAATTCATGCTAATAATTAGCGTTTTAATTTTTCTTGACTTAGAAGGACATTAGATAAATTACAAAATGTCATGGCTAGTTGAGAGCTAGCAGAGAGAAAAAAGATTACATTTTAATAACCTTAAATAGCGCTATTTTCTGACATTTTGAACAAGGGAGCCACATTTCCATTTTGCACTGGGCTCCACAATTAGGTGGCCTGCCTAGTAGGACCACAAACTGTCCACAGCCAGACACCCGCCAGCAGTGACTCCAAACATGGAAGTGGGAGCTGCAGCCCTGGTGTGCTGGGCTCTCTGGGAGCTCACAAATGACCGCACACATGGAGGCTTCAACGACCCGATGGGTCATCTTACCTCTGGAGACCAGACGTCCCACAGGGATCTCAGGGGTTAAAACCTAGGTGTGGCCGGGGCTGGGCTCCTTGCTGGGGGTGTCAGGTGGGGTCCGCCTTGCCTTTTCCAGCTCATCGAGGCTACCTGCACTTCTTAGTTTGTGGCCTCTTCCTCCATCTCCAAACCAGTTATGGAGGGTGGAGTCCCCCTCAGGTTTCAGATCTCTCCTCCTCCTCCTTGTGTCTCATCTCTCCAACCCTACGGGGAAGTCTGTCTGATTTTAAGGGCTCACGTGATGAGACTAGGCCAGTCCCAATAACTGAGGGTACTCATGGCCCCCAGGGGATCCAGCAGCCTGGCCTTCCCGGCATCACCCATCACCAGGTCTCAGGGAAGGGCAGCCAATCTGTAGGACTCAGGGAATGTGCAGAGCCCTGGCAGTAACGGGGTTAAGGCAACAGGGACTTTAGTTTTCATGGCTGGGTGGTGCAGGGGCCCAGTGAGACAATACAGAGTATCTGCTCCAGCCTGTGAGGTGGTGGAGGGGGTGGCAGGGAAAGAAACAAGAAAAATACACGATGCTGGTTGCAAAGCAACACCAGCTAACGCGGCAGGAGAACGGGTTGAATTCTCCTGCCATCCCTACCCCGCGGCCCCGAGCTCTCACGCTGATCTCTACAGGACTGGATTTGCAATCTCTTGCCATACTCTAAATGAAGCAATTAACTCAGTCTTATTTTCTCTACTATTATCAGATATACTTTCTTTTGCCTTGGTAAATATCCACAATAATTGCATTAGAGAGAGACTACCATACTATAGAAAATATGAAATTTACATACAGCTTTCAATTTATTTAAGTCAAAATGGAATTTTAAAATCTGATTATTATTTATGGTGATACTAAATGTGGTGGGTTTTTTTAATGCAGTTTATATTGCTATAGGGGTATGAGACAAGTATGACAAAAATGATTTTAGTAACACCTAATGAGCAGGCAGTGTGATTTAGGCTAAAAACCTAAAACTTAATTACTTTGGCTGTAATATAGCAAAGGCCATGCACCATGTGTTAAAGGAATCAAGATGCGAGGGGGGAAATTTATGCCTCCATCAATAGCAATAGCATTTTTATATTGATGATTTCTGAGTAAGCAAAACATTAGAATCAGAAAGTGTATTCATTTTTCTTTGCAGATATTTCTTGAAGAAATAGAGTATTTTGGGCTAGAATAAAGCATACAACCAATTTTAAAGAAAATGATTCTAAATACTTTCATACAAAACTCTAATTTTCACACAACCTAGATGAGATATACACACTAAAAATGTTGTAATAACAAGTCTTTTGCTAGGGAGACTGGGGAAGGGAGGAAGAGAGGGAAACTGGACAGCAAGGCAACTCTGTTTTGCTGTTCAGGAGGCAGACATGGGAAATAAAATAACAGGATTAAAAAAGAAAAGAATGGAAGATGGCCTCGAAATATCCCTCCATCACTGGGAATTCATGGCAGTTATATTTTATTTATACATAAAGACAAATTCTGTCCTGGGATCCAATAAGTAAATCAACACAGATCTTTGTATTCTGCTGAGGAGAGAATAAAGGTGTTTTCTCATCCTTGATTGAATGAAAGAAATCCTGTTCTTGGGCTCTTAGGTTCTGACCACCTGGTAGAGCCTCAAGGTAAAGGTCAGTGTGTGAGGCTGGAGGGACAGGGACCCAGCAATCAGTCTGGGCTGATGGCAGGCATCTGTGTGTCTTTGTGTTTCCTCTCTTCTTTAAGGACACCAGTCGTATAGGATCGACCTCCCATCCTCTTCCAGTATGACCTTAATCACATCTGCAAAGACCCTATTTCCAAACAAGGTCACATTCACAGGGACCAGGGGCTAGGACTTCAACATGTGTTTGGGGGGATCCAATTCACCCACAACAGACACGCACAGAATTAGGTTTACCAGCCTGACAGTAAACGGCACAGAAGGCCACACACATGGCCAGTCCATGTAGAGGGGAGCAGAGGGACAGCTTATCCTCTGTGACTGGGTCTTTATGAGAAGAAAAGAGACACAGAGCCCAACACAGAGGGGATAGTGCCACTAGAGGACAGACACTGAGAGAGTGCCATGTGGTGAAGGAGGCCAAGATGGGATGATGCAGTGGCCAGCCAAGGGCCACTGGGGACCGCCACAACCCCAGAAGCCAGCATGTGGCTCTGCTCACACCTTCATTCTGATGGCTCACCTCCGGAACTGTGAAAAGCCACACTTCTGCCATTTTAAGCCATTCAGTGTGTGGTAGTTGGTTACAGCCACCCTAGGAAGGGAATCCCAGGTCCCCATCAGTCCTGGAGCAAACCTACAGCTCTCTGAGTGTCTGGGTTGGTTGAAGGAGGGAATTTATAGGGCCTCTGTGAGGATGGGCAAGCTCCCCTCCCTCCAGGCCATTCAAATCTGGAGTTACCTTGCCTTCCAAAAGGGCCAAAAGGTATTGCTTCCCCTCACTGCCCTGTGGTGATGGATTTGCTCTCCTTCCCCACTGCTCCCATCCAGAGTGGGATAAAAGTACGCATTCTCCAAAAGGGTAAAATTGGGCCAATCCCAGGCTCATATAATTTGTAAGAGCCTTTGAAACCAGGAAGAGAAACGCTTGACTCACACACTTGCAGGGAGACTAAGAGGTGCTCACCCTCCTCTGCCCCTCGGCCTCTCTGAAGAGGAACAGACTCAGACTTAAATGCCTGGTGTACACACACGCTTTATCCCAGAAACACATTTTGGAGTTAGTAAAACTAGAAGGATGCCAGGACAGAAAACTTAGAAGGCAGAAAGTCAAAAGAAAAAGGCTGACTTTTCTGAAAAATACAGAAACTGAGACCAAATAATGATTGTTCTAGAATTCAAAACAGCTTGGGAGAAAGCTTCACTGCCAACAATGGAAGCCTCAGTAAAGAGACAACGGAGGAGAACGCTAACCAACGGATAAAAGAAGGAAGAACGGGAGGGAGGAGGCGTGTGGGTGAGGGGCGCACTATGCCCAGCAACGTCCACGCAGATCTAAGTGTGGTTTCTCATTTCATTCACTCTCAGAAGCCCGTGAGGTCGATATTATAAACTTCATTGTACAGATGAGCAGACAGAGACACAAAGAGCTGGATTTATTTGTCTGAGTCACAGAGCTAATAAGTGGAAGAGCTGGATTTTAAACTCTTGACTGAAAACCCAGTGTTTTGGTTTTGTGTTTTGTTTTCAGGTTTTTGTTTTTTTCTGTATTCCCCAGCAAGAAGAGTGGAATTTTGGCAACCTGACTAAAACGTAGTAGTACATGAGATGAAAAGTCAAAGGAATTAAACTGAAGACTGTATACATTGGTTTGGTTTTCTTTTTTTTTTTTAATATGAATTATGAGGAATGAAAGTGTCCCAGTAGAAAACAGAAAGTGTAGTTTTGTTCAAATATCTTTGTTCTAAGGCAAGTGTGAATAAACTAAGTGATAATGCAAGAGGGAAAAAGCTGCTAAAGAAAATGACAATTTTTTTTCTGCCTTTGAATCTTAAAATACTTGGCAAAATGCTTCAGAATAGTTCAAAGATATTTCCTACCAGCTGTAAGCTAAATATTAGAAGTGAATGTCCTCATTGTGAACACAAACATAAATGCAAGAACATAAAACTGTCACTTTCAAAGAAGATTATATTTCTTGTGCAGCTGGTATCTTACAAAAGAAGCACGAACCCCATTCTCTGCTTCATTCTCACGTGTGACCCTTGTGTTGGGGTGCCCATGGCCTAAAGCAAGATGATACTCTTTGGAAGCTTTTAAACAGTGTGTTTAACTCAAAGCATGGAGAGAGGGCAGGACATGGGCTGGCAGGTCATAAATACCAATATCTGAATCGTAGCTCTCTGGAGGTAGCCAACCTCTACTTTTAAGTACCCTTTCCACAAAATGTAGATATTGCAGCAGCTCTGTTGTGAAGACTTAATTAGATGCTTTGTGTAAAATACTTGCTGTCCTCAATTGAATGATGCCCCCTCAAAAAAAGCTATGTCTATTTCTTCTCCACCAACCTTTGAGGCTTTATTTGAGAAAAGGGTCTTTACAGATGTAATTAAGCTAATTCTTTTGAGATGAGATCATCCTAGATTATCCAGGCAAGCCCTAAATCCAATGGCAAGTATCCTTATAAGAGGCAGAAGAGGAGAGGACGGGGACAGGGAGGAAGAGACTGTGTGAAGACAGAGGCAGAGGGCAGAGGACGCAGCCGCGAGCCGAGTGCCTGGGGCCACCAGACGCTGGACCAGGCAAGGAACGATTGTCCCTGGAAACTTCATAGGACATGCATCCCCGCCAAGACCTCGATTTCAGACTTACAGCCTCCAGAAGAGAATAAACTTGAGTTGTTTTAAGTCACCCTGTTAATATTAGTTTGTGTGGCAGCCCTAGAAAACTAATGTATGTGGTAAATTCTCTAAACAGGTTTACTCTCTCCTTCCCTTCATCCTCTTTCCCAGCTGGAGTGGGATCCCAGCCCACGGAACTAGGACATAGTTCCCTAGAAGACAAACTGCCATACCCCCACTTGCATGAAAGAGGAGAAATCAGCAGGGTTCCCCACTGTGCTGGGGCATCACCACAGGTGAGCAGGAGCCATACTGGGCCTCCATGTGTATCTCCTGCAGTGACCTGTGCGGTAGGGGGAAGGAGAGGCAGGCTCTGATGCACGCAGCAGATCACAGTAGAAATAGCCAACATTTTCCCTGTGCCGAGCACTGTCTACATACTCTCCATGCACCAACACAATTAATCTTTATAACAAGTTTATGGGGCACATGCAGCCCCTCTCAGAGAGGAGAGAACAGATGCATGGAGAAACGGAATAACTTGCTCGCAGTTGGAAGGCTAGTAAATGCCAAAGCTGGTGGATTTGTGGCTAGCCACTCTGATTCTGGAATTCATGCTTTCAACCACTGTATTAGTTTCCTGCAGCTGCAGTAACACACTACATGGCTTCTCTACAGAGATTTGTCGTCTCACAGTTCTGGAGGAACAGAGGTGTCAGCAGAGCTGGTTCTGGTTCCTTCTGAGGGTTATCTTCTCTATCTCTTTCTTCTGTGCATGTCTGTGTCCAAATTTCTTCCCCTTAGATCAAGGACACCAGTCATCTTGGATTAGGGTCTGCCCCAGTGCCCTTGATTACCTATGTAAAGACCCTGTCTCCAGATGAGGCCACACTCTGATGTATTAGGGGTTAAGACTGCAGCAGATGAATGTGGGGGGAACACACTCCAATCCACAACAATGAACAACTGAGTGGTGAGAAGGTGAATGACTATCCTTCCCGTCTGCAGTCCAAGCAGAGCCGTCAGACTGGGCAACAGCATTCAGGGGATGTGAGTACAGGGCGTGGGAATCAAATCCTGGCTCTGACACTTCTTCATTGTGGGACTTGGGAAAGCTTTCAACTTCTGAGTTGAGCCTCTGTTTCCTCTTCTGATGAGAAGTAAACATAGTCCCCACCTCAGAGGGCCGGGGGGCAGGGGGGAATGAATGTGGGAGCCCAATAAGGCAGGGTGCCCTCTCCGGCACTGCTGCCTGCCTTTTCCTTCCACGGTATGCTCTGCTCATGTCCCCTGCTGACCTCTTCCCTGAGGAGCTCTAGAACATGCCACTGGACAGGGCACTCCCCGGTATCCCAGCCTTGAGTTCCCATAGCATCTCCCCATCAGCCTCCCTCCCTTTTTACCATCTCTAGGAATTAGGACTTTCCCAGGAACTAATTGGTCTTAGTGGAGCAGGGTCTTTAGCAGGTCTGGGCAGGTCAGAGCTGAGCAACGAAGTGCTGGCCATCCACGTACAAGTTGTCCAGATTACAGAACCCAGAAAGGTACAGAAAACTGACTGACTCAACCCGTATCTATCCAAAGGGATATCATTCAGCTGAACTTTCTGGATTCCTCCTTTAATACTCTGTGAAATTGGCAGCCCAAATACTGTGATTTTCAACTGAAAGGGAGTGTGAGTGCCTCATCCAGTGCCAGTCCAAATGCAATGGCAAAGTTAGTGAGAGCACAGAGGCGAGGAGACTAGGAAGCCAGAGGGCATCACCCAGCTCAGCCCAGCTGATTCAACAAGCATTGACTGAGAATCAAGTAATCATTAGATCCCATGCCAAAAAGCAAGGGCCCAGAAGTAGACACAGAGATGTGTCTTCCCTGCTCTCTGAGCACTCACAGTTAGAGAGGGCAGCATTGCAGGGGTGTGTGTGCACGTGGTTCAGTGGAAGTCCTTGAGGGAACGATCGACTCAATCAAGGGGTCCAGGGGAAACTGCACAGACCATTGGCAAGGTGGTAGAAATATGATGAATTAAGGAATTTCCAGGCAGAAAATGGAAGAGGGAAATGGAGACAATAGTGTGGTCAGCCTTTATAGGCAGAGCAAAGAGCCACAGAAGCTTGAAAAATGATCCCTTCCTACTAACTGGGGAGCACATGAAGGCACAGGGACGGAGGCAGGGGCACCTGAGCTGTACTGGAGGCCGGGGCCAGATGACGAAGGGCTTGGAACTATTTCAAGCCCAATGTGAACATCACCTTGTGAATGACAGGAGACCAGAATAGAGACAAAATCAGCTTTGGACTTGAAGAACTACCCACCGTGGAGGAGGGGCAAGGTCTTCACTGTTAGTAGAATCACCTAGACGGTTATTCAAACACAGATGGTGGGACCCACTTTCAGAGCTTCTAATTCAGTAGGTCTGCGGTGGGCCTGAGAATCTGCATTTCCAACTAGCTTCCATCTGCTGCTGGTCCAACAATCTTGCTCTGAAGCCACCGCAGGAGATGGTGGTGATTCTGCAGAGAGGGAGGCCAGGTGAGAGGCTCCCATGATGGGAAGCTGAGAGGCAGGGCTCGGGGCTAAGGCAGTGGCAGCGGGTGCGGAGGCAATATGATGAGAGGGGGCAGGACCTGAGGTGCCCCCCAGATTTCTGGCTTGTTTGATTGAGTAATGGGGCCCGCGGCTGCTGGGTGATGCAGAGGAAGGTCCTGAGAGGCCAAACAGGACAGACCACGACAGGCCCCCACGAGCTTGCACTGGAGGCGTCCTTCACAGCCTGGGGCGAATGTCTGTGATCTGGAGCTGAAGAAGGAGCCAGCCTGGAGGGCAGCACCTCAGGGACTATTTCTGTAGCCTTCGTTTCATCGGCCAGGGAGTTATAAAACTTGAATCTGCGTTACCACTTTAGAATAATAGGATAAATGATCAATACCTTTTAGCAAGTGTTTTAAACACCAGCTATTCACGAATGGACCAGAAAAGTACAAAATAAGATACTCTAAATTTTGCATTCATTTTCTAATCACTTCTTAAAATACTATTTACCACGGAATTTGAAATCCCTACAGTGTAGTCTTTGGATGCATCCAGGCTTTATCTTCAGGAACAAACCGGGGGTCATCTACTTGAAGCATCACAGTGGGAAATGCATAATTTGTATTACAGTTTCATTAATGATTTTATTCTCCATGAATTAAATTTTATTAAATAATACAGTAAATAGAAATTATAACAAGCATGATTTTTCACTGTTTTCTATTGATATTTTAAACTTAATTTCTCTTTACTATGACTAAAAATATATAAATGATTTTATTTATTAGAAAACAATTAAAATATAAAATACAAATAAGGGAAGAACATCTAATTATTATCACGCTAAGTTTGGCAAGTATCAATTCCAAAGTGACATCTATTTCTCAGATTACTACATTGCATCTATTATTGAAATTTTCTGTTGCATCAGATCATAATTTAGTAAACTTTTGAGGAAAAGGTTTGTGCGTGCTACACTTCCTTGATAAGAACAGCCATGGCCTGCTCTAGAGATCCACGTTGTGATGTCTTAGCAACAGGGCTTTTCCATCGTCAGCTGATGGGCTCCATTCAGCGGCTCCCAACGGCTGCCCCTTTCTCCGGAGGGGGTGGCCTGGGGTGTGCCGCTCTCTGCTCCTTTGGGAAAGAGCCCTGGCTGAGTTGCCAGGAGTGTGGCCAGCAGTCTGCGGCTGCAGCTCCTGAACAGCCCCCTGTAGCTCAGACCCCAGCCCACTGCACCCAGCTAATGGGCAAGCACAGGGCACCCAGGCCTCGTTGTTTCTGCTCAACTTGGGCTGCTCTCCTGAGCCTCTCTGCTCTAGGGTGAGGATGCGTTTATGTGTTCCAGCTGCATTCCCTCTTCTCACGGGTAAGCTCCATGAACACAGGGACCATGTCAATTTTATTCACCTGTTTTCACAGCAGGGACACAGACCTTGGCCCATAGCGGGTGCTATGGACTCAGTGTGTTGCCCCCAAATTCCTATGTTGAAGCCCTAACCTCCAATATAATGGCATTTGGAGATTTAGATGCAGTCATGAAGGTGGAGTCCCCAGGATGGGATTAGCGTCCTTATAAAAAAAGAGAGAGAGGCAGGAGATCTGTGTGTGGGCACATGCCCACGCTTGCACCAAGGGAAGACCAGGTGAGGACGGATGTCCTGGGAAGAGGGCTCTCACTGGCAGCCAGCTGAGCCAGCAGTCAGTCTGGGACCTCTAGCCTCAAAAGAATGGTGAGCACTTCATTTCTGTTGCCAGTAACCCCATCAGTGGTATTCCATAACTGCAGCCGATCTGCCTGACAGCACCCACTGGTCACCTGAAAGTTGTCACCTCTTCTCTGTGGTCTGAGGCTCTTCCTGCCCCATCCTGTTTTCTCCCCTTTCCTTACAGATTTGCATGCAAGCTGGGGGATTCCCTGTCCAACCCACACACCATATCCCCAGTAAACCCAGTCATACTTCTCACACCACCCGAAAATACGTCAGCGACTTTCCGTTAAAATGATGATCAAAATCCTTAACGTGTGCGCGAGCACCCAGGGCTTGGCCCCCACCTCCCACTCTCCCCGCCTCCGTCTCTGGGTGGCAGAGGCACCTAGTGGTGCAGACATCTGCTCCTGGCTCCCGCACTTCCCTCCCTCCCTCTTCTCCAGGAGGTAACTTCTGCTCCCCCTTCAGAGCTCAGCTCCAATTGTTCCTCCCCAGAAAGCTTACCCTGACTTGCTGATAAAGTGTCTCCTATTACTCATTCTTCTAGAACCATGTACCTCTTCTGAGAAACACCCTGTTGTTACTTGTACGTTTATCATCACAGTAGATTATATTAGCCCTGTCTCTACATCCTAAGCTCCGCAAAGGTCAGAACCGGGACGTCTTAGTATTTTGCTCACTTGCTATGTTATCTTCACAGTGAGGTGCACCACCTGCCATGAAGCAAACTCTCCAAGAGCATTTGTTGAATACATGAATGAAGAAAACGTGTACAATAAACACGAAAAAGCTGAGGTTCCATCGTGCCAAGTTCCAGGATTAAAGATGAGGAAAAGTTGCTGGTTTTCTTCCTTTGTTTTTTGCAAGTTCTGTTCCCAGGTTCTCTTCCTGGAATCCGTTAAACAACTAAAGCATATGAGAGCTGAACTCTCAGATCCAGTCCTAAACAAAGGGCAGTATTTGTAAACATTTAACCCAGGACACTGTGCCAAAGAGCATGGGTTGTAGGAACCGTGGCCATGTGGCAGGGAGCTGTGGGAGTTTCTTTGCAGGTTTTAATTGAATTGGGGGTTGTAGGTCCTTGTTGGACAACCCTCTGCAAACCTTTCTTATTTGAATCAGCTCTCCACTTTCACCCCTTCCTATTGCAAAATTCAAAAGTTAGAAGCTCCTCCTCCTGAACTCCCAGGACCTGACTCCTCAACACCTCCCAACACCACCATAAGCTGGGCTTCTCTTTCCAGTGTGGGGGCTAAAGTAGGTCAGCTTTGAGGTCAGCTTCCAATCCCTGGTCCTGCAGGGTTGAACCCAAAAATGCTCCTGGAAGCATTAGCAATGCAGAAAGAATGCGCAATTTTAATAGGAATGTGCTTCTTCCCCAGGTCGCTGCTGGGAAGCAGGAAGGCCAGCATCAGCAGAGCTGGTGAGGCCCAGGCAGCCCGTAACTGCACATCTTTTCAACATGTGAGAAGCATGTGATGTGAGGAAAACGATTAAACTGTCAAGATCTTTAGGGCACAATGCCCCGAAGAATAAGCTCTATGCAGGCAAATGTTTTCACCTGCGTTGGCCCTGGCCTAACCCAGTTCCTGGCACATAACTCAGTAACTATTTCTTAAATGACAAATGAGTGAATGAATTGAAAATCTAGTAAGTTCCAGATGATTTTCCAGTACTTTATATGCACAGCCCGTTGCATCCCGACAGCCACATTATAAGGTGGTGATTATTGCTACGCCTGTTTTCAGATGAAGAAACTAGAGAGAGATCGAGTAACTCGTGTGATGCCACCAAGCCTGAGAGTCACTTCCCAGGGTAAGCTTAACCCCCACTCTGGCCACACCATGCAGCCAACACTCGTCCAAAGCAGGGTTCCCCAGCTTCTCTCGTGCCCCTGCACGCCCACACCATGTATGACAAACCGTGGCTTCAAGTCTCCATTCCCATGCCATATTGCCCATCAGGCCTCTTTATCTCCTAGATTTCTAGGCTTGGAGTGTGCATGAGCCTGGCACTTCCTGCTATCAACCCGGTTCAGAGAAAGTTTGTCTGCTGATTTGTTTTCCACACTAAGCTGAGTTACCCATCTGTGAAGAGTCTCTCGTAAGTAGAGCAAGTAACTGGGAGGAGCAACAAGTCCTTCAGACGGAACGAGGAGAAGGTGTGCTCTGCTAATGCCTGTTTTGCCTGCTGGCTTCACTAGCTTGTGGCTATGAAATGCGATCACACATCTTGTTAATAGCTAATTATGGCAAAGCCCCGGACTTACAAGCCCCCCTGGGTGTGGCTCCTCCATTCTGACTTCTTCTTGCAGCCATGCTGTTGCCTCTGCTCTTCTGGACACAGCATCTCCCAAGAAGAAAGCCCCCTGCTGTCCTACCCCATCTTCAAGGAATCATGCTTTCCTAATCTCCCAGCACAAATGACAGCAACTGTGACCTTCGGCAAGAATGTATGGAGGTTGCGTTTAGCAGGAAGACAGCACCCTGTCCCAGTGTCCCAGTGGCTCCTAGAAGGGTGCTCTCAGATCCACGGTCCCCACCAGGCCTCAGCATCCCCAGCCCAGGGCACCCACCTTGCGGAAGCCACGCCTGTCTCCATCAGTGGGCATCTTGGAAATGCATTCCTATTGGAGGCTCCTAGCCTCCAAATCTCCCTGGGAATCCTGGTCCCAGGGAGAGTCTCCTCTGCTGTCCTAGCTTCACCTCGATGAGAGATGCCACAGCTGTTTTCTTCAGGGTGGGTCCCACGTCCCACCCTCTAGCAACTAACCCAGCAGGCCTGAATCAAACAATGACAATAATTCCCAGAGCAATACCCCAAATCTGGCTTAATCAGTTCTAAATAACACCATGTGTGGGAATCCAACAGCCCACTTCCAGAAGCTCTGTGCTGA
This sequence comes from Manis pentadactyla, assembly GCF_030020395.1. NCBI lineage: Eukaryota > Metazoa > Chordata > Mammalia > Pholidota > Manidae > Manis > Manis pentadactyla. Next base: position 61,619,065 of record NC_080035.1, on the reverse strand, counting down.
GACCGTTCATTGTCTTCCATCCCCACAAGGAGAGAAAACATCAGGCCTTCATGTTCCTCATGCCATGGTCCAGTTTTCCAACTTGCCACCTAAGGGCTTAGGCAAGAACTCACACGCACACACACACACACACACACACACACACACACACATTCTCTAAGATCAAACAATAATCTTCACACTAGAGCACTTTAAATCATGAATCAAGGGGGAGAAGGGACATTGCACATGATTCTGTAAGCACACCATGTTGGTGAACGAAGCCTGAAGGTAACAATACGCAGCAGAACCCTGCCCAGCCCAGCGTGGCACATCTGCCCTCACACCGGCAGCAGTCTCCCCGGCTGGGACAGACATCGCCCGTGGGCCCCTCCGAACCCACACCCCGCCCCACTCACCTTGCTCTCTGCTCGTGGAAGCTGTTTGTAGTACAACAGGCTCCGCTGCCCTCTGAATTCACTTAGGCTTTGCCAGCGAGGAGTCCTGATGGGAGAGTGGGAAGAGTTAGAACCTGCTCCTCCAGGTCCCTCCCTGTGAGGTCCCCTGGAGCTGGCTGTGTGCCTCCAGCCCCCAAAAGTGGTCCCCTCTAGACCAAAGGTGGTCTCCCTCTGTGTCCGAGGCAGGAACAGCTCTGTTTTATGCACCCTGGTCACTACGGTGTTCTCAGGGGCTTCCCAACAGCCTGCTGCACCTTGCAAGCAGCGCCCTTATTCACCCTCCCTGAATCATCCTAGTGTGAAATGCCAGCGGCGTCAGGCGGGACACCGGCTAACACAGGCTTCTTCCAGAGCAGAGTGTGTGACCAAGAGACCTGGACAGCACAGGCCACATTTGAGGCGAGGAGGGGTGTTCTGGTATTTTGTGAACCTAGGGAGTATTTTCAGTCCTCGCATGGTGGTGCTCCGGTCCTGCTCTTTCCCTCCTTGTCTTCCCCTGACCCTCTCTCCCCCTCTTCCCCACACTGAAGCTGCGCTTTTGTCCTGGACACAGGTATGCAAGGCGTCTGCAAGTGAGCAGTACCCGTTTGGGCACCTATGGGCAAAATAGATATTATTATACTTGTTTTTGTATGACCTGGAAAAGAAACAAGAGAAGAAGAGGAATTTGATTATGAGCTGGACGCCTCCCTTTCAGCTTTTCTGGGCTAACATTGTGACTTGCTTAGAGTCTATTTTATAGGGAACATTGGCAATTGGCATTTTTTCCTTTATAACCACTTGCTTTTTATATGTTCTTAAGCTTAACCCTAGACCAGGGTTCTTTGCATTTAAAATTTTTAATATTTCTCAAATGGTTTGAAAATGTCCACTTAGAGCCATGTTAAAAGGGCCCACAGATCCTATAATTATGGCACTCTTAACCAAGAAATGCTAATTCCATTTGTTTTGTGAACTACTCTTTTGGGATCGGGGAGCTAAGAGTCCAAAGAATCACATGTAAACTGTGAGATGGATACAGAGCAGGAGTTTGGGGACAGTGTGGGAAAATGGTAAGGCTAAGCCACCTGTGTCCTCAATAGGAAAAGAGAGACAACATCATGTCACTGGGATGCTGGGAAAAATAAACAAGGCAAGAAATATGCGGGTCTCTGCCACAAAGACCAACACATAAGGAGCCAGCTATAATTTATTGGTACAATGTCAGTGTGAGTTTCAGTTTCAAAATTCTTTAGTTTTCTTATTTCATGAAATGAAATGCCTACCATTTCCTCAATAGGCATTTGCTGATATTTGGTCTCTGAATGAGAAGATGGGAACAGAGCACCCAATGTGGACAGTTTCAGTGACCAGTGACAGGGTCCTGGGGAGGCTTCCACTCTGTGCTCCAGCAAGTACCATGTCTGAAAAAGCATGGAAAGGGCAAGACCAGAGTGACTGAGAAGAAGAGAGCTCCTCAACTACAAAATAGGAAAAACAAATGAAAAATGGAGGGTAATTAGCCTAAAGGAAAGAAGACTCTGGGGGAAATTATTAGGCACCTTCAATAGTAATAATAATGACAGTCTGTTAATGATAGCTACTATATTACAGGAACTGGGCTAGGTGCCTTATACACATTTTCTTGAATATTCACAACCACCCAGTAAGTCAGATTTTATAACCACCATTTCACATAAGAGGAGACTGAGGTGCAGAGAGAACAGCATGCTTTCTGCCCATCACTCCTTTTCACTCACCCTCTGCTTCCCTTCTGGGAGCCGAATTGCTGTCAGAGAATGGAAAATGGGCCTGTTTCTTTCTGGGTCTGAGGCATATAACTAGGAACAATGGGTGGAAATTACAGGAAGACAGATTTCAGCGCGATAGCAGGAAGAACTCTGTAACCCTGGGGGCTGTTCACAGACGGAAGGCGCTGTCTTTGGAGAGTAAGTTTCCCATCGCTGGAGATGCTTGAGCCTTGTTGGGAAGGGGGGATTTGGAGAGGAGACTTGAGTGGCAAAAGTACATCTGCAATAGAAAATGTTTAAGATTCTTTTCTACTCTCCTAAAATTTGTTCAGTCTGTGAAATGAGCATTTCCCAAATTCAGAGGAGAAAGGGAAAGTTTGGCTTCCCCCCTCACATTCCCTCTAATGACTGAACTAAATGCTCTGTAATATTATTCAAGCACTCTAAAGAAAAGTTTCCCCAATGTCCACCTCCAGCCCATCCCATAGATTGAAGGGCAGTTAGTTCAGGACTGAAACTGATCCTAGCATCTTTGTACGTATGTGATCTTTGCTTGGGAGAGTCCTGAGTCCTTACCCTCAAAGGTACGTGTTCCAGGAAGCTTAATCCTTACAATCATGCATTTGGGAGTAGTTATGCCATATGTCACAAAACCTTAGCAAAATAAAATGCAAGACAAAATATAAAATAACACAAGTTTCTTGCATACAAAGCTTTAAAAAGAAAGCCAGCAAATGTGTTCTAGACATCTCACAAAGTTCACATTGTATTACAAAATTATTTTTAATGAAGCTGTTATTATGCTACAAGAATGCAATAAAACATCTGAAACCTGAAATTTCCTATTTTTATCACCTCCTGTAAATTTTTCAAAAAAGCCAAAATGATTTGTTTCAAAATGTGCACAGGAATAATTGGATTGAGAGTTTTCATGCCAACTTTCCATTTGGAATGAAATCTAGAGGCCGTTACTTCATAAACCACTGAAAATATGAGCACAGAATGAACAGAGTAAAATATTATGGAATATAAGTGTAATCAACCATAACATACCCTGGAAGGAACCATTGATTTACCATCTCCCAGTGTGTGGTTCAGCACAGAAGACTCTTTTATATAACAAAGTGCTCACAAGTAATTGGTTTTACCTGAATCCCCTAATTACTTCTGGAAAGAGAAATGCTATGTACATGAACTTCTGTATGTGAACACATAATGTAAAAATGCTACTCCTACATTGGTCGGGTTTTAAGTACAATATTATTCTGGAATGTTCACAAAGATGATATGCCAGCTCTCTTAGTTTTCTGTTTCTAACACAAGTCCTAGTAATTCCTTGTTAAAATCTCTGGCAAAAATTTAATCCTTAGGTGCCAAGCCAATGCATTTTTGCACACAAACTGAGTACAGGGAAGTTTATTTCAGATTGAGATTTGTTATAACAGTCCTGCCAAATGACCAGAAATTAAGCATATGCCTAAACATGTAAGAATACTGGAAGATGTCCCTTATCTCTTGATTTCAGATTAATTTTCAATTCACACCTTTCTTTAAGCTGTTCTTGAAGATCAGGCACTCAGGGGACAGACAAACTCCACTCATTCACAAGTCGAGTTTGTTTTGGGGGACATTCTTCCCAGTCCCTTCAGTGCATAGGGGGCAGGCCCTTTCATGAAGAGCCTTCAGAATCAAGTGCAGCCATTCTGGTTCTGTGAGCAAAAAGGTTTTTCTATGTGAAAATGTGAAGCTGACCTGCCCCTGTTCTAGACTTATTGTTCTCCCAAGGATTGCGCATCTCCCTGTCCATTCCAAATGGATGGAATTTTAGATGGGCCAGTGATCAGAAGTGCAAGGACTGGAACCTTATTCCATATGTATACCTAAGTCGTTATCCGAGAACCCAGGAACTGGGATCACTTTGTTAAGTGCACTACCATCCTTGGGAATCAACTCCATATTCACTCTACTGTTAGGTGGCAATTGAGCACATTTTGAAATGCGGTAGTAAACACTGCAGAATGGAAGGGACCCAGGTTTTGTTCAGCTGTTGCAAATGCTGGGCTTAAAACTACCTGATTTTCACCTGGTTGATCTGGAATTAGATCTCCTACCTTTGGTAACAATCCTAACCACATGTTTATGTTAACAATACTAGATAAGATCACAGAAAGAAAAAAGCATTTAAAAATCACTGTAACAAGAGTGAGTGAGCTCTCTGGTTGTTCTAATTCAGTGGATTGCCTGCATGTGCCGGTTAACTTTGGTTTCAGTCCTGGAGTTGGTTTTTCTCTCTATCTTTCATAAGCTCCATCAGGACAGTGTGCTATATAATGACAAATAGGTTCAAGGCTACAAATTAGGGTTCTCCTGGCTTCTGCTGCTGAGAAAACTTTAAACTGATCATTTTTAAAACACTTAAACCACCAGGAGAAGACTTTCTTAAAGATACCATATTGTTTTTGTCTTACAGAAAGCAATTAATGAAATTGGTGTCCATTGGGGGATGGGGGTATAGAATATTCCCATCTCTGCCATGCAAACCCATGGAAATCAGGCCACCCAGATCCCAAATCATCAGTATAGAATTCAGCTTAGAATCCTGAAGAAGACAGAATTCTCCACACTAAATTGAGCTTCAGGACAAGACACCCTTACAGCCCTCATAGCACTGATAATCGTTTAGTTTTGCCTAAGAGATCTTTGTAGGTCACTGCCACATGCTTGAGTTGTTTGGCTTAGTGTCCTACAATCAGAAAAGCTCATGCTTCTGACCCCAGCCTCCCACTCCCCAGCTGGAAGCACAGGTGTGCTGGCCAGATTGCAGGTCTGGAGTCTGCTCTCTCACTTTCTGGCTAGGAAACTGCAGGTATGCTGCCTAACTTCTCTGTGCCCCAGTTTATCTGCATAGTGCATATTATAATACTGCCTATCTTGTAAGGTTGTTACAAGGATTTAATGAGTTAACACTTAACAGATAAAGAAGGAAGGTCTTCCTTTCAGCCCCTGACCAGTACCACTGACAGGCTGGGGAGAGACATTTTTATAAGGATTCATGAAACACCATTTTTAAAAGCTGTGTCTCAGGAGAGCTGGAGGTAAAGCTATGAGCTCCTTGTTCACCCCTTTTCTACCTCCTAGAAGGTTCTCCATCCTCTGTCCCCACTTCTCATCCTGTTCTCTAGCTTCCCCATGGCATGAACACTAACCCAGATCCTTTTAGTACCATTTTTCCACCTCTTTCCAATGGCTGAGAGTTCGGCTTTTAGAGATTTAGCCATGTCAATGACATCTGCATATTGAACATTTGACCTTAGCCCAAGGTAACTGTATCATTTCAGGCTGTATGACACAGAGGTCAAGTTTTTAAGTGCAGTCTTCCTGGCCTTTTTCATATCGTTCGGCTCACCCCACCCTTCTGTCAGCCTCAGACAAATGGGCATAACTCTTATGTACACAGTTTTCTCAGTAAAGCATGTTGAGTCCCCTCAAAAGTGTAATCAATGAGGCCAATTTATCAATCTTACAGAATCAGCTTCATTTACATTGCAGTTCAGATAGAAACATTCTAATAAAAGTGTTTTATTTTTCATCAATTATATTTTATGTATAATAATAGAAAAATTCCTAAAAGGCTTGACTGGGAAAGTTAAAAGGTCTGATTTCTATAGGTAATTTTTCTTGTGTATATTGTAATCAAGTGATAAAGGATAAACATCTCACGATTTCTGATGGGATCTATCATGGTTAAAATAAAAGGTAAGCCTCCTGTGAGTGATAAGTGTTTGTCTTCTCCCATTTTAATGTCTTTCCAACGTGCATGAGAGCCGGCTGAAAGCTGGGGCTGTTATTAAGCCACGCTCCATCGGCTGATTTACCCCGCTTGCCGCTAGGGGGAGGTGAAGCTGAGACAGTGACCCAGGTCTGCAGAAGGGGCGAAGTGCAGACAAGGTAATGAAAATGATGCCCGTGTTAAGGGCAGCAAGAGGAGGTGCAGGAAGAAGAGAAGCCCGCGCTGGACATCAGGGACGTTTAGGGAATCAGTCTTCGATTTCTTTAGAGTAATGAGTAGGTGCCCTAATAAATAAGCATAGGTAGGGGCCTGCCAAAGCGAGATCCCCAGGACTTCCCTTTCCTAGAGGCTTGAGCTCCCTATTCACCTGCGTTCACCTGTGAGGAGCCCAGGGAAATGAAGTCTCCAGTTCCTGATGAGAACGGGGATTTTTGAGGAATTGCCATTCATGGCATGGGACCCACTGAAAACGTGCTTGGTTTCATTTTGTTTCTCTTGAGTGTTTTGACTGAACACGGGTCCGTCCCTCGCCTCAGCGGGGCAGCTTGGAGAGCGGGGTGCGGGGCCAGGAGGAGCAGCGCTAAGTGTCGGGGCTGTCAAGCCACAGGGACAGGCTCAGCTGAAATGAGCAACGCACCTCCAGGTGCAATAAAAAGCCCTCCTCCCAAAGTCATACCCCATTCAGCATTTGCCAAAACTAATGGCAAGTTTCGCCCCTGAAATGGGTTGTTAATTGTCCAGGTTCCATCACTGATAAGAATGCAACTGCTGAGGCCACTGAGCTTTGGTCACTTTGGCTGACAGTATTGTGCCAGCACTGGTGACCCCGGAGGATAAGGGGAGGAAGCAGAGCCAGGAAGCAGGTGTCTTGGGCCCTCCAGGAAAGGCCTACCGCCCGAATCACCAAATCCAAGGGGCTAGAAGAGTCCCTCTCCAGTCCTCCCCAGGGGCCCAGGGCTTGTCTCCAAAAGCAAGAGTCTGAGCCGCACCTGAGAGGCAATGGGACGCCTTTGACAGGGTTTACCCCAGCAGCTGTTATAAACTAGCCATGTTATCACTCTGTCACAGTACTCTAATTGTTGGCCTAGCATTTCTCACTATCCAGTATTTATCTACCTGGTTATTCACTCATTTCTTCATTGTAACTGCCTGTCTCTCCCCACTGAAATGTCACGTTCATGAGAGCAGGGGTTTCACCGCGGTATGGCCAGAAAACAGCCCAGGAAGGACATTGCAAGCACTCAGCAGGTATTTCTGTATGAATAAAGATTTATATTTGAGTGATCTGTGGTTTTGCAGGGAGACAGAGACAAGAATATCCATTTCTACTCCCAGACGGCAGTGAAGTCAATGCTGGCAGATGGGAGACTCAGGCAGGAGTGTGCAGTGTGGGGCAGGGGAGGCAGTGAAGGTACCAGTCTGGACGTTGTGTTTAGGGGCCAGTTAGGTTGGGAAGGCAATGCAAAAGGTGGGTAGGTGCACACTGAAGTATAAACCAATGGGCAGGAAGGCATGGAAATGCAGGCACAGGGTGCACTTAAAGCCGTGGGAGTAGATGCAATGTGCTCCCAGCCCCAGGGAAGTGACAAAAGAGAAAAAGCCTGAGACTGGAGCCTGGCAACAATCACTGCTCAGTAAGGGACAGATGGGTCAGGAGAAGTTCAAAAAGGGACAGTGGTGCCCAGGTCCTCCTCCTCATCCCCCAGCTGCTGGGAATGGGTGACACCAGCTGACCACTGAGCTGCTCTCTGGGAACTGCCTTCAGGGAGAGAGCCACCCTGTCCAAGTCCACAGCCTCCCCAGGGCAGCCACACCAGGCAGGCGGAGGTAGAGGCCTGGCCCCTCCCCCGGTAGGACACTGAAAGGCCCTCCCTGCTCCCATTACCAGCAGGATTGCCAAGGCCCTGCTTCCAACCTCACCAGCAAAATGCAGCAGCTTCTCCTCCTGCCCAGGGCTATCTCCCCCACCCCAACTTCTCCACGGCATAGACACAAAGGCTGCTCCCTAACAACCATGTTTCATACCAATCTTTATCTCCACATCTGTTACCAGAGCGCCCGACCTAAGACAGGTGGTACCAGGGCCAATCAGAGGAATAGACTCTCCAGTGGAATTCCAGTGCTGGCTCGGCAACTGGCCATCTGGAAACGAAGACCCAGCCCCAGTGGTTGGCGAGGCTCTGGCCATCCCTGGCCTGCTTGAGCAGTGCAACCGCTAATGTCCCCTTGGCGATGAAATGGGATGGATGCCATAGGAGAGAGTGCCCTGGGAGCTGTGACATCCAGGCTGCTGAGAGATTCAGGAAAGGTACCACTTATGAGAACAATGGAACTGGCAGCTCTTGCTGAGTCATTGATGCTGTGGGACCCCTGCAAGGTTAGCTTGACCTCTGCCTCTATTTTGTGTCCCCCATCTTGAATAACTATGTGCCTCCATTTTGTTCTGTGTCCTCCATCTTGGGTAAGAAGTTTCCCGCCCAAGCCACGCCCATTCCAGCGGAAACCTTGCCCAGCAACCCTCCTCAGCCGATCAGCTAAGGTCACAATAAACCACCCCCCTTGGAAAGCCCCTACCTGTTTCAGCTGCATCTGCTAACTGTATAAAAGCAAGAAGGGAACTTTGTTCAGCGTCTCAGACCGAGTCTTGTGTTTTGACGGGCTGCTGGGACCCTAGTTCAAACTAGCAATAAAGGCCTGTTTTGCTCTTACATCTCACAACTGAGGCTGGTGACTGCGGCTCCGCACGGGGGACTCAAGGAAACGGGGCACAACAATGCATTAGGGAAAGACAGTGTGGGGCTCAGGGCTGTGACTCATCCCTGGAAAGCAAAGTGGGAAAGACAGAAAGCTTCGCTGGTAGACATGCCTGTCTCCCCCAGCTGGAGGACAGGAAGAGCTGAGGACAGTGACCAAGACTGACTGACGGGAATAGCAGTGATCCAGAGAGGTTGGATCCTCAGCCCTGGCAAATCTGTTCTTAATGCCAAGGGCCTGGCTGGGATGACTGGGACCCCTGACTTGGATGGGGCATCAGAGTTGATGCTGAGGACCGAAACCCGGTAAGCCCCCTGGAGCCTGTGTGGCCTGCAGAGGCGGCCTTCTCTCCCCGCTGGGGCTGGGCCCATCCCTCGGCTGAACAGGAGGCAGAGTCTCTGCGGTCCAAGGTGGCACAGGCCCCTGAACATCTCCCCCTTCCCCACCCCCACTCCCACCAGACCAGCAACTCGAGTTTGTGCAAACAGCATGCCGCGGAGAAGCGCCGGCCTGCTAAGGGAAGAAAAGAAGCTAAGCCCCAAGGGACTGCAGGACCCATCCTGCCTGCACTGGCCGAGCCAGAGACTGGCCATGCGACTGGACCCTGAGGGTGATGGATCCCAGAGGGTGAAAGAGAAAGCTGGATGGGGGTGCGTTTGTTGACACGGGCTCTGTCTAATGTGATATGTGATTTGCCAGCCAGACAAGGACCCTGGAATGGTAGCATCACACTGCTAGGAGGACTCCTGGAACTTTGGAGAAAATTAAGTGCGTACTTAGAGAAGCTGAAATGCTAGAACTATTGTCACAGATGGTGGAAGAGGTGATAAAACAAATCTCAACCTGATGGGTCTTCTGGTACAGAACCACTTATTAAAGAGTGGTCAAGTCCTCAGGTGCCATGACAGCAAGTGGATCCTTTGCCCAACAGATCTAGGGTCCCAGAAAAGTGGAATACTCAAGCACAGAGTGCCTGGCATGTTCATCTCATGCTGTAAGGCCATTAGGCTAGGAGAAGAGTGATCATAAGGCAGAGGGATTGCCCCTGGCCATCAGGAGGAATGCCCTGCTTTGACACGACAGGGCAAAGAATATGTGTGGTCCCCAGGTAATCCACTGGGTTGTCTCTTGGTGTCTCATGACCAATACCGAGGTAAGTGGACAAATGCAGCAGCCATAGCCTACGAAGGGCATTGTGACCAGGGGCTCACCCCGCCAGGAAACAAGGCCCCTTCACCCGGCAAGGTACTTTCACCGACCGACCTGCCAACCAAGGGGAGGGCACTCTGGAAGTGCAGTAGAGGAGAAGACAGTGACAGTCAGGTGACTCTCAGCGGCATGGTCCTGAGTACAGACGCAAGATCAGCGGCAGTCTGTACTTCATCCTGCCCTGGACTGAAGGTCTACGTCTCCACCAAATGCATGCGAGAAACCTAACCCCCTGAGCAACAGTCTTAGGAGGTGAGGACTTCGGGAAGTGATTAGGTTAAGAAGGTGCAGACCTCATGAATGGGATTAAGGCCCTTATGAAAGGAACCCCAGAGAGCTCTCTTGCCCCTTCTCCATGTGAGGACAGCATGAGAACCCAGCGGCCTATGAACCAGAAAGCGAGTGCTCACCAAACACCAGGTCTGCTGGGGCCTTGATCATAGACTTTCAGCCCCCAGAACTGCGAGGAATTGGTTTCTGTTGTTTCTAAGCCCCCAGTCTCTGGGATTCTGCTGTAGCAGCCTAAAGGTGTTACGGCACATCTTATCAATCTTCCTCTTGTAACTTCTAAGGAGAAATGACCAAGCAAAGTCTTTAAAGCCAGAACCGTTCTAAGAAGGCAACGAATGTGGCGGCATGAGCAGCAGACGCCGCGGTGAGCCGCTCGGCGCCCCTCCACGCCCACTGAAGAGGGCTCCTCCCAAGGTCATGCCCCCCGGGGAGCAGCTCTGACTCAATGGCAGCCTGTGAGCGGAGGCGGGTGACAAAGACCCATCCTCTTGACCTCCAACGGGGACACGCCAGAACTCCCCATAGACCAGAGGCTGATGAGGAGTGGCCAGAAGGAAAAGAGACCATAAGCAGGAAAGAGGGTCCCAGACATGAGGGAAGAGTTGGTAAAAGAAGTGTGTGGAAGTCTTCCGGGATTTGCCTTGATACAATGTGGTTGGGGCACAGAAGGGGAATGGACTAGGTACTTGTGAACTGGGCTGGCCATGATCACCGTGAATCTGGGTCATGGGTACAAGGAGGTTCGTTTGTATTTTCTCTACTTTATATCTATGTGAAATTTTCCATAATAAAAAGTTAAAAAAAAGAAAGGGGAATGGACATCAATGAACACCATTTAGGTGGCAAATATAGAAAACCAGGAAACCGAGACTTACTTTTCCTCCCCTCTCAGTGGCATGGTCCTAGGCAGGAGGAATACAGATACGGACAAAACAGGAGCAAACTCTCGCCCCTTAGAAAGACGGCATTGAGGGGAGGCAGGCGGTACACGCGGTAGTCAGGGGAGGTTTTCGTGTGCCTGCATGGGGACCCTGCTTTTTCTTCCCTCCCTTAAGGCAGAGGATGTAGCCTTGGCAACACAACTGGTTCAGGGATCAAGGCGGTGCAGTGAAAACATTCTATGGAAGTACAAGCATCACAGACTGCATAGTTCTCCCTGGACCATGCTGTTAGGCACCCCTTAGACCAACCATAAAGTAGAAATGCAGTTTGCTTGCTCCTCCTCAAATCTAGCCAGACTTAGGGCATGGAGAGCAGGTTCCAGAGAGAACCAGGGCCACCATGCATTCCACTGGGTTGATTTTGATTGCAGGCTCCCAAAGATGCAAAATTCCTATAGCAGCCCACACCTTAGATCCTCTGTCATTCCCATTGGCCAGGAAGGCCAGAGTCTCTTTCCTAAGATAGTAGGCAAAAAACCCATTACGTGACAAAAACACCCACTATGTAGCATTGGCTCTGGTTGGGTCATGTACCTCTAGCCAACCATTGTTGCCAGATGAATATAAGGTACCTGCTGACTTAGGCTAAGTTTTATGCTCCTTTCCTGAGCTGAAGGGGGAGTCTTGCTCAAGGACTAATCACACTCTATGAATGGCAGGATTTGTTTTGACAATAGAGTCAGCAGGACTTGGTGATGAATTTTTAAGATACCGTAGAGCAGCAATTTTCAGTGAGGATGCCACCACTCAGAAGTGCATTTCAAAAAATTTGTGGGTGTATTTCTGATTGTCACAATTATTGAAGAGGGACCACTGACATTTAGGCAGGAGCCAGGGGTGCCAGATTTCCTGCCTAGTCAGGGCAGTGTGCAAAGAGAAGAGGGCCCTGAGTCCTGGGCACAAGTTCTGTCTATGTCATCCAAAATGAAGCCTGAATGCATGCTCCCAACCAGATGGGTTGCAAAGAGATTTTTTTCTATGATACTATCACCACCCCTGACCCATATGGAACAAAGAAATTATTTTGTCCATACACTTACAAATAATAAACAAACAGGAGCTCATTTATAAGGTCACCATACTTCCTTGTTGTTTCACTCTAACAGTCTCAGTCTGTAACTTGTCTTGACATGATATCAATGTATCTACTTCAGTTAAAGGTATTTCCCTCCTCCTCTTGTTTTATATTATTGTGGGATAAAGACCACAGATTCTGAAGTCCTTGCACGACTTTCCCCATGGTCACAGAGAAGCAGGGACTCACACAATCAAGTAGGGAAGATGGGACATTCTGATGCTCAGCAAGAAGGAAAAAGTGCAGCTCTTGTCAAAAATTAAAACACACACCTAAAGGGAGAAAGCTATTTAAAAGAGTATTGATAATAGGCTGTTTTAAAAGATGATAGCATCTGTCCAGGAAAATGTTCAGATTCTATTAACAAGTCACAGTGCTTGCACAGGGAAGTAAAACATTAAGAGTCTCACTGTTAGTTTCCAACTTAGAGTACTTGGTATGAAGATCTCTTGGATGCAGAGGGGTCCATTTTTTAAAATCAACATTGGAGTAACTCATTTTCCTAAGAGTAGTTTCTAATCTAACACTGGTTTTATTAGTGGCCACTCAGATCTCTGTGCTTTCCTGTTCCTGAACTTTCTGTTCAAAATGATTTCTGGCCTTGCTTCTCTTAAATCCAAATGATTCCCTAGAAACAGATGCAAGCAGCTCACTATATCGTGGACTGTTCATTCCACTGCTGATAACTCATTACCCCAGAATTTAGGGGCTTAGAACACTCTTTACATTCTCCCAGCTTCTCTGGGTCTGGTACGGCTCAGCCGGATCCTGTGGCTCAGGTCTCCGATAAGGCTGCAATCAAGATCACAACAGGGGCTACAGTCTCATCTCAACATGTAAAAGACAAACTCAAAACTGTATAGTTTAGGGGGACATACAAAGAAAGGGATGATTATCCCAAAGTTCAGGAAAGTGGTTATTTCTGTGGGGGCAGGCAAAGGTATGTGCCTTAGGAACGTCACACAGGAGATTTCTAAAGTTCTGGAGACCTTCGGTTTTAGACATGGGTTTCTAAATATTTCTTATATTTAAATAACAAATTTGTATGTGTAAATGAATACATTTATGTTTTACTCCTGAATTCATGCTACATTTCACAATATATATCACATTTTTAAAAATAACAAGTAACTATCCATTGAAAAAGCTACAGCGCTACATGTAGAAAACTTTTTCAAGAAGTTCTGCTGTGAAGAAGAGCAGAGAAACAGTGTTAGAGCCAGAGGAATAGGACAGGTCGATAAAAGTTCCTTTTAAAGGTGGGCAACAGAATAGCCTGTTTGAGTGCTCAGGGGAATAAGCCAGTAGAGAAGGAGAAAGAGACGATACACAGCGGAGACAGAGTAACTTCAGAAATACACACCTGGAGCAAGAGAGTGCACAGTAGAGGGACGCAGGCCGCCTTTGAAAAACACCAGTGGTGTCTGACTCCAAAACAGGATGTAGGGGCAGGTAGGTGTGTAGCTTTGTTGCAGGAAAGATGAGGGAACTTCCACCTTGTTGCATCTACAAGAGAGGGTATTGGAGAGGAGGGGATGTAAGAATATCAAGAGGTGTTGAAACGTAGGAAATATTTTGGAGAATGTAGTAGCACCTTGAGGGTGTATGGAGGGCTCACATGGGGCTTGTGGTCATGAACTTTCGTGGAAACCCTTCTACCTGGTGCATCATTTTCCCGGGTAACCTGTAGCTTCTATCAGGTGAAGGTGTGGAAGCGTTGATGGGTTGGCCCCGTGGGGTAACCAGGGCTGGAGAGTGGCTGTAATCAGAGTGTAGTCTTAAATCACAACAGAGGGAAAGGGATCAGAGAATTGGAATGTTATTGAAATGTTAGCAAGGAAGGGAGGGACTGATTGGAGTGACATTCCATCATCACAGAGTGACAAGGGAGAGATAAAGTCAAAGTGGGTTTGGTGGTGGTTTGCCCATTGCGGTAGACACGTAGCACAGTAAGTGAGCTCAAAGGAGAGGAGGCACATGTGGTGACTGAGTGAATCAGTTCACTGGGAACTGCTACCTAGTTTGTGCATCACTGGTTAGAGGGTCAAGAAGACCCTACTACCACCTCGAGGGAGCATCCTTAGGGATAATGGTCCCAACAGCCTGTGGGAGGCCAAATTGTCTCCCAGGAGGACTGTTAAGTGGTGGCTTCATTCAGGAGCTGCAGATGGGTGGATAAGGGAGTTGCCTGGAGCTTTGCGAAGCAGAGTCAAGAGCCAACACAGAGTCCTGCTGAGGACCCAGCAGTAAGAAAATCGGGCCTGGGGAACAGAACAGGAGGTGAAGCCAAAAGGGCTGGAGCGAAGGGACAAAGAACGAAGGAGGCTCAGAAGGAAGATGTCTCTGACTTCAAGTGTCAGCCTAGGTTCAGGGCACAGCATCAGCATGAGTGCTCATCCCAGGCAACCTCTACTGGGATCTCAAGACACCAAGATACAGCATGGAAAGTAGGTTTGGAAAAGACAAACAACAGTTCATCTAGAATGGAAAAATGGACATCTGTTCAAACATGAGCATGAGGGGAGGGTGTACCTGAGCTGTTTTGTGAAGGTCAGTGAGAAGACATAGATGCAAAGAAGAAAATAGTTCTGATTTGTCTTCTTCTTTTTCAAATTAAAAAGAAAGTGCAGGAAGTTGGTATCTAAAATTTAATAAAGCTGTAAAGCAGTGAAACACTTCTTCATTTTTGCCACTGAAACTGATCTACATCAGCCAAAATGAATTAATTAAGTCAAACAAGAAGCCAATTTAAGTGTCATCTATACTTTGAGGCTGAATACTGAATCCCATTTACCTTCTGAGGCATGAAGTTTGAGGGTTTTGGTAAGTGACTCCCTTGCCTTTCTCCTGCTTCTGCTCTGCTCTCCCTGTTCATCTCTGTCACCCTGTGTTCCTCTCCTTGCCTGCCCCAGGTCTCCTCCAAAACTATGACCTTTTCTAATCCCTGTGCGCTTATGATTCCTAAATCCTTTCTCCAGCCCAAAATTCATGAGTTCCCATCTCCTGTGTGTAACTTCCCATTGAAAATCTCCATCTGTGTGTCCTCTGAGCACCTCAAAACCACTCTGACCCAGGGGAGGCTCTGCATTTTCACATCTCCCAAAGCCTCTTCATGCATTTTTCTGCAATTGTTCCTTGAGATCCCATCTGCCAGAGCTCCAGTCTCCTCAAGTCCCTGAAGGTCATTCTATGGGGCTTTCCACACTCACCATCCCTCTCACTCATTAAGGCTCAAGGAAGTCACTTATTTCACATCTCATATTAAGTTATTGAACACTGGGGAAAAAAAGAAGGTGTTCATGCTCACTAGCAATCAAAAACATACAAATCAATGGAAAAGGAAAATCACAGTTTCTGTCAACTAGTTTGAAAACATGAAAAAGATAACACCCAATGTGCTTAGGAGTCAAATGCAATGAGGGCTCTCACATGCATGTGGTGGGCAGACAAAACCTAGCAAGGGTAATCTGGTAAGTGCATTCAAAGTCTTTAAAATTACATTCCTTTCAACTCAGGAACTTCTCTTTTAGAGATATATATAGCAAGGAAAGAACTGGGAATATGTAAGTACTTAACTATATTTAGCTTCACTGAATTTTGTTAGAGTAAAAAATTATAAATAGCATAAATATATAAACAGCATAAATAAGTTGTTAATCAGATTATGGTACACGTGTAATTTCTTTGTAGACATTAAGAATAATTACATAGGTATGTACTTATTGACACAAATGATGCCCACATATATTTTAGATATAAAGAAAGGTTGCAAAATAATAATGTAGTTTCCATTTAAGTTAACAAATATATTTATGCATTACCTAAACTGGAAAAGATACTCCAGATACTATCTGTGCAACTCTGATTTAATCTACCAATATTTCAAAATAAAACTGCCAAAGAAGAAAACTGATCTGTTGAGGACTTCTTTGCCAAAGAAGTGTGTGAACTCCATAATGGTAAGTCTTAGATCAGCACATAAATATGCAGGGATAAACTTGGAGTCCATAAAAGGTAGGATGAGTGTAAAACTGAAATACACGATCTGGGATCAGTTCATCTACAAATAAACAGAGGTAGCTGCTTCCCACCCTCTTCTTAAAACCAAGTCGTTATAAAATCAGGTAAAACAAATATGCCTCATCTTCTTATGCAGAAATGAGGTAAAATAAGCCAAAAATTAAAAAGTAGGAAACAAATTCTAGTTGGGCAGAAAATATGTTTACTTACAGTAAACCAACAATCCAAGGTAACATATGACAAGGGCCAGGGTGGTACAGGCTAACGGTGCAGGAGATCAAGAACCTCCGGGGCGAAAGGGGGCGCCGTGCGCAGGCAGGCTGGCCGGGACTCACATCTCAGCAAGGGAGAAGAAGGAATACAAACGTGCTTCGATTAAGATACATACTCAGAAAATGAAATTGTGGCTACCGTGTATACAAAAAATTAGAAGACCAACCGAAATGAGAGCAAAGCTCTTGCAGAAGAGCTGAAACAAGGGTGGCAAAGTGCAGACCCCACAAATGCAACATATACAACACATACCACACACGACATATACACACACACTCATACATACCCCCCCACACAAATATACCCCAACATAGATACACACTTGTATACACCACCTACCCTACACACACACCTCCCACACACAAATACACCCCAACATAGATACACACTCGTACACACCATCTACCCTGCACACACACACACTGACACAAATACACCCCCCACAACATATACACACTAATACACACACTCCCCACACACAACATACACACATACACACATACGAACAATACAAACACATCACACGCACACAAAACACACCAAACACACAACATCCACACCCCCTACACACACGACACAAACGACACACACCCAGCATACACGCACACATACACACCATACAACACACATATACCCCACACACATAATACACACCCAACATACACAACACACATACACACAATACATACATACCATACACACAGCAAGTAGAACACACATATACCCTTTGTATTAATATGCCCCCCAAACATAATACACACACAACACAAACACTAAAAACAACCCGTACGCACTGCACAACATGTGTGTAAAATGAGAGTAAATACCTAATTCCTTGATCCCAAACAAGTTATGTTATGGACAAAATTACATTTAGTTGTAATATAACTTAATTTACTCTTATTTCTGTCATAAAATATTTGTCTGCATCTGTCACATGTCTGCCCTCCCTCCGCCCTCCACGGGTTTGGCCTCCTGCAGATCAGGTGGCTGGTCTGGTGGGATGGGGACTGAGAAGATCGGCAGGGTGACTGACCCATATTCATATCTTCAGCCATCCCTCCTCTTTCCAGCCCAGGCCTGTCCGTCCGGCACACCTACCGCCACCACTGGCTCGCTTCTTCCTGTGATCCCCTCCTAGGAACGTTTAGATTCCAGATGCCACCACTCCCAACTCAACTAGTTACCAAATTGCTTCCACTTTCCAACTTGCAAAAATACTCAGAATTCGTCACTCATCTAGCACTACCCCTTCTCTTAGTCTTTTTGTTTTATGATTGTTTATTCCTTTGTATTAATATGACTTTTCTGTCATTCTACCAGGGATTAGGGTGGGTATGGAGACTGTTAATTGCATGTGTTCCTCCTCTATGTTTAAACAAAAGTCTATAAGTTCTAACTGTGGAAATGAGAAAGGGGTCTGGATAAGAGTAATGATTAAAACTTACTTCCTCTCATCTGAGATAGTTGGGCTTTTAACTCAGGCTCTAAGTTTTGCAAAATAAATGAACACAGAAGCAAGCACACACACACACACACACACACACACACACACACACACACACCCCACCCCCATGAAGTGCGCAGCTTCTGAGACCAACCAAGGAGAACCACATTTAAAATGAAATGATCTCAGACTCTTGGCAGTAGGAGTGCTCAGAATGATAGAGACACTGTTTAGGCAAAAATAGTAATAACTTTCCCCACAGATATAAATTGACTCTAAGCATGCATGACTTTGCATTTCACTCCTGTCACTATCGGGTAGAACCAACTTTTATGAAGCAAACTTAAGAAATGAAAAGAAAAGTCAGTTATTTAAAAATGAGCTGGAGTCCCTCCTTATCCAAACAAGAAAATCATAGACTTAAATTTCTGGATAGCATCCTGTTTGGCTCCAGTCCTCCGATAGCACACAGGTGAATCTTAGAGCAGTATTTCCCACCAGACCCCAGGCTTTCAGAGGATGAGGAAACACAGCCATTCTTGTGGGGGTGCTTGGTGCCTTTCTGCGCTGCCACCCATCCCAGCCTCCATCCCTTGTGCAGACAGAGGAACACTCAATTCAGCAATACCAGAAGGAAGGGAGTGATGAACCCATGGCGTCGGGTTTAGTGGTGCTGCTGATAGGAAATTTAAAGGCTTTTTTAACAGGCAGGATGGGTATGAGAAGGGGTGCAGCAGAGACGGTTTCCAGGAGGTTGAAGGAAAAAAAAGCTTTAGTTTTTTTGAAAAGACAATGAACTTGAACAAGGACCCTGGGATCCTCGGACACTGGCCCCAAAAAGGAACTCTGAGCATAGACCAGCTTCTGAAGCCAGGGTCCTTATTTTCTTGCCAGTGCTTTTTCCACAGGATCTAGCACAGTGCAGATATCCACTCTTTTGTTAGAATAAATAGAATTATTAAAGGAAAATAGGTCAGTAACAACCCTGTATATGTACTTTGTAGTACTATGTAGCTTTAAAAAATCTACAGGTATTAATATATACATTCTGACAGGCAAAAACTCTAAGACATATGGTCAAGTCTTTTCAAAAGTCAAACAAAATAACATATTTGATATAAATATAGGAGAAAGTCAAGAGGACTATGCGATAGATAGAGCAGATGCTATCTTTGGGAAAAGACAATGGCTAAGAACACTGTTTTATCCACACTGTGAATATTTTCAGACAGAACGTATCAATGTATTGCTTGGATAGATAAAAAAAAATAATGCAAATGTTTTCAATTGCCAACTAATGTTATTATATTTTATTCACTTGTGGTAAGTTTTTACATTTTTTATTCATCTTTTAAATTTTCTCTTTACTTTTTGTATTTTGTGCTTTACAGTTTTTAAATTAATTTTTAGTAGTTCCTAATTTTTCCTATTGATAATTTAATAATTTTACATTTTAATAATGTAATGAAAACAGTAACCATACTCTTTTCAACCTACATATATTGTTTACTAAACATAAGATCTTTTCATACAAGTATTATAGCTCTATATCAGTATTCACAACAACTTCATTCTATTCCTTTGTATGGATATATTATATAGCTTATATATTATATAGCTTATGGATGGCTTATATTGTATGGATATATTATATAGCTTATATAGCTTATAGCTGAAGATTATTCAGCTTATATAACCCCTTTACTTTTAGACATTTATGCTATATTCCAATTTTTTACTCTTAAAAATAATAATTCTAGGGTATATAAATTATATTTTAATTAGTTTGCATTTTTAAAAAGCTACAGTAGTGCCAGTTACTGTCCAGAAATTTGCACTTATTTAAACTTGTATGGGAATTCATTTTCTTCTACCAATATAAGAAATCATTTCAGCATTTCACAAAGTCTTTATTATATAATTAGATAAAAATAGAATCATATTGTTTTAATGTATGATTCTTTAAGTATAAGTAAAAAATGTTAATATTTGTCTTTAATTCTTCATTGAATTACCTACCCATGCCCTTTACCTACTGGGGCAGTCTTTTTTTTTTTTACTGATTTATAAACTCTTTTTATATATTAAGACTACTAGGTCTTCAAAATATATGTTGAAATCTTTTTTACCAGGCCATTTAACTTCAAACATTGTTCCCAAATTGTTTTGCTGTAAGAAGCATTTAGTTCTTATTTTTAAAATTGAGTAATATGTTCTCTTATTGTTTTTTCCTCAGTATCATGTTTAAGTATACATATAAGAAAATATAAATTCCTAAAGCACTGGCATAGTTTTGTTTTTTACCTTTAAATATTTTAAATACAAATAAAAAAGGATAATGTGTACTGGGGTGCACAAAACATAAAAACATGAATTTTAAAACAAAAATTTAAAACTTTAACTCCTGGAATTAAGTAATATGCAAACAAGTAGGAAATGATATGTTTTTTTTCCCCAAATGGTTAGTTAGTAACTATCTTGATATTCACAAATAAATATTTATCCACTGATGGTGTTATATAATACCAGTTTCATTACATAATAAATTTTTATAAGAATGTAGATTTTTAAAAAAATTTTTATTCATTCATTCATTCCTCTACTCATGCCACCAATATTGACTGAACAAATACTATGTTCTAAGCACTGCTTTAGGCACAAAGGATATAGCACTATATGAGATGGATAAGATCCCAGCCTTTGTAGCTTTCATTCAAGTAGAAGCCGTAGGTAATAACAAACTGTGACAAGCCACAAAAAGACCACAGTGCAAATGGAAGCAGTCAGGCAGTAACATGGAGAGCAGGACAGGAGAGCTGTTTTAGCAGAGAGGTCAGAGTAGGCCTCGGTAAAAATGATATTTGAGCAGACACCTCAATATTTGAGCAGACAACTCAAAAAGTAATAGGAACATGAATAATGAAAGGCAGTTCCAAATGCAATGAGGAAATAAACTTGTGTAAGTCTGGGGTAGAGGAACCCTAAGTGCAAAGGCCCTGTGACAGGGACAGATTTGATATTTGCAGGAAAAACAAAAAGGCCAGAGATTTAGATGGCAGTGGAGGTTGTGTCTTTGCAGACCATGGAATGAAGATTCTTTAGCTAGGAAGTGTAGTCTGATTTGCATTGCCTAAATGAGCACCTCTGTGGCTGTGTGGAAAGCTGACACGGTGAGACCATGAAAGGACTCAGGCAGTCAGGCAGTACCTGGAGTCTGCTGAGAGATACTCCGGTGGGAGGCGTGGAGATGGTGGGAAGGACCAGATTCAACCTATGTAGTGAAGCTTCAGTTCACAGGGCTTGGTGATTTCCTGGATTTAAGAGAACTTCATGGGGCTTGGTGTTTTCCTAGATTTAAGAAAAAGCAAGGAATTTGGAGATGGCCTGAATAACTGAAGTCGTAAAAATTTCGGATGCAGAAAAATTCCAGTTAAGAACATCTAGAGTTTTGTTTTAAATATGTCAAGGTTGAAATCCTTACTACCTATCCAAGTTTTGATATTAAGCGGATGGCTGGATATGCAGGTCTGGACCTCAGGGGAAAAGGTCAGGCTGGAAATGCAAGTTTGGGGCAGTCATTAGCATTCAGGTGGTAGCAGGGCCTGGAGGATCTCCTCCTGCTGGTGGGGGGGTGTCAGTGGAGATGGTCAGAGGACCGGGAGAGAGTGGAGGGTGCAGAGGATGACCAGCAAGGGGGGCCAGGGTGTGGTGCCCTGCGAAGGGGAGGGAAGGGTTCTAAGAAGGAAGCATGCAGCTCTATCAAAGCTCCTGAGTGTAAGATCGGCTCCGCAAATGGCCCACTGGGTCTGGTGAGCTAGAGGTCACTGGCAGCAGGACAGGAGCAGGACAAGAATAGAGGAGGGGGCCCCCTCAATAGAGAAGGGGGTAGGTGGAAAAGAGAAAAGGGGTGAACCCAGAGAAACAGGGGAGGCAGAAGTTAGGTTTTGGGGAACTGCTTGGAGAAGTAGGCAGGATCAGGGGCCCTTTTTTCTCTTACTGGGACATGTTTGCACACTGATGAACTAACCCAGGAGAAAGAGAAAGGTCCCCCTGCAGGTGAGGAGGATCAAGACTGAGGCGACAGGATCTGGATGCAGTTCCGTTTGAACTTCGTTTGGGGCAAGGATGGTTCTTCCTTTTATATTGCATCCATCTGTCTCTCTAATTTTGCCAAAATCCATGTAATTCTAAAAATCTATGGAACATTTTAATGCTTGATAAGGCAAGGAGCATCTTACTAACAGTATTCTTAATCCTCATTAAAAAAATTTGTTGTATTTCAGCACATATTTCCAGTTGACCTAAGTTTTTATTTTATTTTTATTTGTATCATGTTTGTTTCATCTGAAGTGATAATACATTCATAGGATCTGAAACCGAAACGTGACGTAGGGCATTCAGTGACTGGTCACTTTCTATCTGATGGCCACACCCACTTTGCTTCTGATACTCATTCAATAGGCTTGGATCGCAGACTCTCCCAATGGAGGCTGAGAGGAGGCCTCCCCAGCAAGGTGCGGCCTGAGCAGGCCGCTCAGAAGGTATTTAAATATACACCCAGACTGGGCTTGCAGTGAACACAGAGAGCAAATGAGGCAAAGAAATGGCAGCCAGCAAGGCAATAAACGGTAGCTGCATCTACTGGTGCTCACACTGCGGAGAACTAGGCAAGGACTGAGATCAAACGGCCTTCTGCTTCCTTCTCCCCTGGACAGTTATACATGGCATACAAGCTTCCTCCCAGAGAAACGTCAGCTGTAAAATTCAAACTAGAAGCTCTGAGGTTTTGATGGGTACAATACAGGGAGACCCGTAGCCCCACGGACCTGCGAGGAGCTGTGGGGCACCTGGTGTGGCCCTTCCTTTTGCTGTTGAGGAAACTGAGGGAAGGCCAGGCAGGTGCAACCTTTACTCAAAAGTCAAGCAGAAACTCCACAGTGTCTTCTAACTGAATGCAGCATCTCACAGTACGTGAAACATTATTCATAAAGGGTACTGTGATGATTTTCACACACGCTTGTGCGTTCTTTGAACTCTCATCAGGATGTGGAGTCTAGATCTCCTCAGTTTAAACCTGGGCCAACCTTACTAACTCACTTGAAGCTAATAGAATGTAGCAGAAATGAGCAACATGGCTTCTGAAGGTGCAGGAGAGGAGGCTGGAGAGCTCCTGCCTCATTTGGGTCCCTCTGGGTCACTCACATTTGCAGCACTGAGCTGCCATGGGGCCACCGTGTTGTGAGGAAGACCAGGCCGCAGGCAAGTGACACAGCTGACAGCCTCCTGGAAGCCACAAGCATCAACTGCCAGACATGTGAGCCCATGGAATCCTGGCCATTGAGTCACCATGCTCCCTGTGTCTTCTGCTGTGGAGGCTTCCAGACACTGCGGAGCAGAGACACACCATTCCCATGGTGGCATGTGTGAACTCCGGCCCAGAGAATCTTTGAGTACAATAAAATGACTGTTTCATGCCACTGTTTTGGGGTGATTTGTTGTGCGGCAGCAGGAATAGGAATAGCACCTTTTTCCTACTACTGTAGACTTTTAGATAGGAAGTGAAGAGGGAAAATTCATTCCTTGTCTATTTTATCTTCAGAGGAGGCCACAGAAAGCCAAACTACTGTTTTACTTAAGAACAGAAATGAAATAAAACCTGGTTCTGAATTTTAACTTTCTGCAGCACAGATTCTTTGAGGAACAAATAAACGGCAACCCCAAGAGGCTTTTCTTGTTTAACTGTCAGGAGATTTTCAGATGATAAACACTTGCTTAGCAGTACCAGTCACAAGCAAATATCTAGGCTTATATATATATGAGAGGTTTTTCTGTGCAAAAGTTTTTTTGTTGAAAAATACAAGCTTTACTTTGAAAAATATTTGAAAAGAAAACAAAACTAGGAACTTCTCTGCTCTAAAGTATAATATGGCTGAGTTACTTTCACAATGTAAACATTGTCATTTTTTTTCTGATTTTCACAAACTAATATTATTTTTTTCTAATTTTCACAAGCTAAACAGCAAAGTGGGATGAGGGCTTGTGTGGTTCTGCAGTGTTCTCAGCAGCCCCTGAACTTGCCTGATGATTACCCAGCAGGGCAGACGGCTGCACTGAGAAACATGGAAAACCAGGTGTTGTAATAAGTATTTCTGTCAGTTGCCCAGGACTCCTGTCTATAGCAAATTCCCTCAAAATGTGGGCTTAAGACAACAGAATTTTATTGTCTATGCTATGGAGGCTAGAAGTCCTAAATCAAGGTGTTGGCAGAGCCACATTCTCTCTGAAGGCTCAGGGCAGAACCCTCCCCTGCCTTTTCCAGTCTCGAGTAGTGGCTGGCAGTCCTTGGCATCCCTCAGCTCGTGGCTGCGTCACTCCAGTCTCTGCCTCTGTCTTCACATGGCCTTGTCCTCTCTCAGTGTAACTGTGTCTCCTTTTCTCTGCTTATATCAGGACACCCTCTACTCCAATATGACCTCATCTAAACCCGATTATATCTGGAAAGACCCTACTTCCAAATAAGGTAACATTCACAGGTACCAGTTGTCAGGACTCAAACATGCTTTGAGGGATGCATTTCAACTCATAACAGTATCCTAAACAAAGATCTCAATAAAGGGCTGTGGTTGTGGGGAAGACAGGATCTTTAACTGCAGTGTATCCCTTAGCTACTTCTTTTGCAGTCTAAAGAACTTGGGTTTAAATACTCAGGAGCTGTGAAGCAGTGTAAAAGCCACTCCACCTCTCAGTCTCATGGTACTTGTCTCTACATGGGGATTAACTGGGAAAAGTGTGGCCCCAGACCAGCAGTCTGGGCATCACCTCATGAAAAATGCTGACACGCAGGCTCCACCCCAGACCAACCTAGCCAGAATTTGCATTTAAATCAGATTCACTAGATGATTCAGGCTCCCATTAAAGTTGCTGGTGCACTTAGCATGGTCCTTGGGGTATAAAATTTTGCCAGTAAATGTTAATCTCCTTTACCTGTAAACACTACAAAGTTACTTCAGTAAAACAGCCAAGTTCACATTTAATTAAACAACTGCAGACTAAAATGAAAGTGAGAAGGGAAGCCGTTCTTAAACTACTTCCTCCAAAGAGAATGGCTAACTAGCAAGAGGCTGGTAATGAGACACTATCTCAGCTTCACCTATTTTTTAAATGTAAGAAACTATTGCTCAGTAAACTGGGAAAAGAAATTCAGAGAGGGGAGATAGCTCTGATATATTTTTAAGACCATGTTATCTGAAAGAAACAGGAGAACTCAGAGATTACTGGTGTACAACTCTCACAGGAATTCAAAAATTTGTCTAGATGTAAAACAAAACAAAAAGTTTGGAAGACATGTCTCCTCCCTCAGAAGAAGAAAGAAGCTGAACAAACTGAAAATCAGTGACTCTTCTTAGGTCTACCAGAGAAATGAGGTCACAGGATTAAACCACCACCCAAAAACTGGAGAGACAGGTAAATTCAGAGCATACAGACTGGCTTCCCTGAAGCAGAAGTCGCTGGAGCAGGTACAGACAGAAGCACTTACATGTTACTTCCTACAAGATGCCGGAAGCTGAGGATGGACCAGCTTGAGAGTCAAGAAGTCCTTGGGGCCCAGTCTAAGCGAGTATCCCATACATTTTCATGGATCCTTACTTCCAACACCCTCACAGGGTTCTCACCATGAAGGCAGGAGAAAAATCCCCTTGGGTTTAGCTTGATTTGGGGGAAGAGTAGCCATTTTGAACATTACAACAAACACCCACCCAGCAGGAGAAAAGACTTCACTGGAGCCTTATCCAGCCCAGGGAAAGGAACATCAGCCAACTCTAGCCCCCTCTCCAAGGGAAAGGAAAAAGAAGCTGAGAAATGCTTATGTAAGGTCACAGCCAAGGGGTTCACGTTCACTGAAACACTGAGACCAATTATAGGATTACAGGATGATTTCCTCTCCAATGCCTACCACTAAATCAATAGTCTTCCTGTATAATAGGAGGAACTTACAGCTAAAAAACAAAAAATAAATACAAGGCCCAGACTCTATTGATGAAGAAGCTCCTAGGCAAACTTAGAGACAATGGAGAGAGAAAAATCAGGACACCAGTGGAAACTGACGGCTCTCACACCTACAGCTACAGTAAACAGTAAACACAGCTTGACTCCTAGCCAGATAAGTATAAACTTTGTACCAAAGTTCTTATTATGTAATATATCATATCTGGCTTTTAACAAAAAGTTATAAGGCACACCAAGAAGCAGAAGACAAAAAAAATCGAAAGAGGCAAAGCAAGTGACAGAACCAGACTCAGATATGGTTAAGATATTTTGGAAGTACCAGATTGGAAATTTAGCAACTATTATGATGCTCAGTGCTTTAATGGAAAGAGTGGACAAGAGCATGCAAGAACAGAGGTAAGTTACATTTACAGATGGAGACTCTAAAAATAAAGGTCATCTTGGAAATAACACTGTAACAAATGAAGAGTGCTTTTAATAGGCTCCAGTGGACTGGACATAGCTGAAGAGTCAGTGAGCTGAAAGACATGTAAATGGAAACTTCCCAAACTGAAATGCAAAGAGAAAAAAAGAATGAAAAAATAATGAACAGAATATCCAGGAACTGTCGAAAAATTACAAAGGTGTAACATAAGCTAAGGGGAATTCCAGAAGGAGAAGAAAGAGAAAGAAGCAGAAGAAATACTTGAATTAATAAGCTGAGAATTTTCCAAAATTATTGACAGAAATTAAACCAAGAAGCTCAAAAATCACCAATATGATAAAAACCAAAAAATCTACACCAAGGCATATTGTATTTAAACTGCAGAAAACAAAAGACAGAGATAAATTCTTGAAAGAAACCAGAGGGAAAAAGTCATCTTACCTATGAAGAAACAAAGATAAACATTACATCAGAAACCTTACAAGCAAGGAGAGTAGAATGCAATATTCAGAGTTTTGAGAGAAAAAAAAATACACCAACCTAGAATTTTGTACCCAGCAAAATTACTCTTCAAAGATAGAGGAGAAATAAAGACTTTCTCAGATAAAAACAGAGGGAATTTGTCATAAGGATATATTCCTTGCAAGAAATGTGAAAATAAGTTCTTCAGAGACAAGACAAAGAATAAAGAGATTAGAAATTCAGATGTACATAAAGAAAAGAAGAGATCAGAGAGGAATTAAATGAAGACTCTGAGGCTGTCCTTGTAAGCCTGTTGACAGTGTTGAATTTTACAGGAACCCTACACTTCTGGAGAATGGAAAAGATTAAGAGGCCGTAGGAATCCTTTGTGTTCTGGGAAACAACATGCTGCAAAGGTCCCCTCGTCCCCATGTGACACAGATAACTCACAGGAGCCCCACTTGATTACCGAAGATAAGGCCAGATACAGACCCTCCAAATTCCCATTCTTGGCCTCATAAATGACTAACCGATCAATCGGAACAAAATACTTGTCAATCAAACATTGGTTAAGCTTCTATCTTGCCCCCTGGTGCCTGAACTTTGGCCCCCTTCTCAGCCTGAAACTTCTTAGTAGATGGCCCCTCCTGAGCATAGGCTGGGCTCAGAGTAAAACGTCCTCTCATCTCCACCTGATCCTTCCATTCCAGGCCCCAAACCTGGACATTTCCAGCCTAGTTTATACCTCTCCAGAAGAGTAAACTTCTTTATGCTTATTTTGGGGGATGCTTGTGAATCTTATGGTCATGACATTCTCCCCATGTCCACAGACCCCCTCTTTCTATTGCAATAGACTTCCTCTCACACATCCCTTGCATTAATCTTTTCGAATGAAGCCTCTCTTTACTAAGTCCAGATTTGCTTATTTGATACTAAATGTGGTCTCCCATGTTAAGCTCACCCTCTCACCTCTTAGACATCAGCTGTAGTCCCAGCCTGTCTGAGCAAGTTTCCAAGGGGCTCCATTTGTCTTGCCGTGCTCACAGGACTAAGAGCTTTTGCTGCTTTGCTCTTCAGGCACTTGAGTAAAAAAGACATAGGTATCTGCTTTTGCTGCTTCTGGGACTATCTGTATGTGCTTCTCTTAGTCTGAACTACTTTTTGTCTGCTTTCTGAGTAAAGTATTCCCTTTCTGTTTCTTAGGCAAGCACTGGATTTTTTTCTTTTTCCATAGAGGCACACTTACAATTTTACAATTAACCTTACCTAGCTAGGGCTCCCTAACAATAGTTTTAGGTGGAGAATTAGAGTAACATCTGTCTAAGAAAGAAAAAACAGACTATGTTTTTTACAGAGCTGAACATTTTGAATTGAATCAAGAGTTTTTGGAAGCTAGGATTTTGCTGCTTTTATTGCCAGAGCTGTGATAAAATCAGTTTACTCTTTGTTCAAATTGTGTAATATTCTGTATTTTTGAATTGTCTAAAGCAGTTTTTAAAGAAGCTATGTTTTAAGGTTGCTAGGGGAGACCAGACAACACATCCCATGCTTATGTACTCACAGAGATGATGTTTTGTTGAATGCTCCCCATGTGCAAGGAACTAAATGGGAATGCACAGTGAACAATCAGACATGGTCCTCCTACAAAGGAGCTCACTTTTTCACAATAGGTGGATATTAAATAGCTAACAACATTTTTAAAAATTATAAATAAGCAAAGTTTTGCCAAGAATGACCCTGCCAAAGGGCAAGGAGTTGAGTTGAGTAGGGAGGTATGAGCATGAATGAGATCTCAAATAGGTCAGGGAAAACCTAGGGAGATGGTCTTCTAAGAAACAATAAAGAAGACTGAACCAGTTGACCAGTGAGCTACAGAGATTGGACCCTGGTGCCCAGGGTTCTATGTGTACTTTAACTATATTCACGAGCAACTAGATTCTTTTACCAGGTTTTTTTTTTTTTGATCAGTAGTATTTCTTCTGTGAATTTCAGGTTTATATCCTTTGCTCATTTTTCTATTGAGTTGTCTTGCTCCTATTGATTATTAGAAACTCTTCATATACTAGAAATATTAATGCTTCGCTTGCTAAATATTGCAAATATGTCCTCTCAAAGTCTTTTATATACATAGACAAATGTACTAACCTATTCACTTATAATAGGGTTTCTCAAATTGTGGTTGGTGGAATGCATACAAGAGAATCACACAGAATGCTTGTTAAAAATGGAGATTCTGGGGTCCAAGCACTGTATTAGAATCTCTGGGAATAAGACACAGGATTTTGTATTTTAAGCAAACCTCCAGGTAGTAAAACCATTTCTTCATAGTTTCTTATTTTTATGTCTTACATTGATTATTAAAAATGCATGTGCTTTTGAATGTTTTAAAATTTCAATCCACCTTAAATTTATTTTTATTCCTATTATGATACAAAGATATTAACTGTACTTTATTTTTGGTGTCTTCAACTGGGACAGCAGCACTTATTAATAAACCATTCTTTCTCCACAAAAGTATCATCCTTATCATATATTGTGGAGTTTCTCACAATCCGGAATTTTTAAAAGAAACATCCCTTTATTTTTTCTAAAATATCATATATGTATAACAAAAAAATCATGATATGCAGAAAAATACTAAGGAATTGAATGGCATTCCCTCAAAAGCATGTCCACCCCTACATGTGACCTTATTTGGAAGTAGGGTCTTTGCAGATGTAATTAAGTTGAGGTCATTCTGGTTTAGGGTGGGTCCTAACTCAGTATTTGGTGTTCTTACAAGAAGAGGACATATGCACAGTGTATGGCGGCATGTGAAGACAAGAGACAAAGATTGGAGGCCAACGAATGCCAAAGGATTGTCAGCAACCACAGGAAGCTAAGAGAGAAGCATGGAACAGATTCTCCCTCAGGGCTACCAAGGGAACCATCCATGCTGACATCTTGATTTTTGACTTCTGAACCCGAGAACTGGAAGTGAATACATTTCTGTTGTTTTATGCCACCAGTTTGTGGTGTTCTAGGAAACCAATATGCCAACGAATCAGAAGTATCTTTAACATTAGATGGGCATCATTCCAGAGGTGCGTGTGTGCGCCTGTGTACACTGACAGTATTTCTAGTATAAGGGGGTAGTGCTATACATTCTACACTACTAAATTTACTTTTTAACTTGAATCTGAAGAAAAAAATAACAAACCTATTCTTCTATTCTATGATTACTTTCCTATTTCTGTGCCACTATCTTGGTGTTTAGTATTTTTTTGTAAGGCAAACCTTTACTGCTCTTCTTTCTCAAGGGCTTCCTGATCATTCACAACTATGTGATCTTCCATATAAAATCGAAAATTATTTAGTTCTAATACACCCACAAGAGAATCTAGGCCTCTGATGGGAACTGCACTAAGTCTGTAATTTGACCTAAGAATGGGCATGTTTTTTGACACTGATTTATCCAGGACATGATGCACTTTTCCTTTACTCAGGTTTTGCTTCTTCCTTTCAGATGAAGTTGAGGGATTTCATCATCAGCATCTTGTGACTTGTTAACGTTTATTCCCTACGGATTTTATACTTTTTGTTGCCATTGCAGAGTAAATATTTTTATTATTTTTAATAGGTTATTGCTTGCTCAAGAGGAAAATTTCTAATTTTCTTCTGCTTACCTCTCCAGTTAAGCCTTTTACTGACCTGTTTTAAAATTGAGGCACCTAGATGTTCAAGGTTTCCTATCACCTATGAATAGCAACTTGGGGTCTTCCGGAGGCTCGCCAGTGACTGCTGTACCATACAGGACCAGTTTTCCTGGCTAGGGCTTAGTAGGGCTCACTGGTTATGTGCAGGGGTTGTGCACCGCACATACACACTCCCGCTCTGCCACCTGCTCTGCCTGACCGGGGCAACCACCCTCTTTACCCCTGGGCCTCAGTGTCCCCATCCCTAAAATGACACTTGAACACCGATTAATAAATGCGAAGCGTTTAGAACAATGCCTGGCACAGGAAGCCCTATGTTAAGCTTCGGTCTCCATTCACGAAAGGCTAGGTCATCTCCTGCGAGCTCCACAACCACTTCAGCAATTGTGGATTCCCAGTGAGCAGACGAGGAAGCTCAGCTCAGAGAGGGAAGCGATCTGCTCGGGGTCACCCTGACACAGCGTAGGGCCACCTGACAAAACCAGCCCCTCGAAAATAACGCAGTTCATACCGAGGCATGATTTCCTACGCTCCAAAATGCGATAGGTTCATTCTTACGGCGTTACCATCTTACCGGAAAGCAAAAGCGCCCTAAAGCAGAGGCGGGGACTGCGGCTACTGCGCGTCAGGCGGGCGTGGGCTGGCGGAAGGAGCCGAGCGCGCTCGGAGGAGCTCGTCCCGCCTTCGGCAAAAATCGTCCGGGGGCGGGGCGCGCGCGGCGGCGCGTTCCTCGCGGGGCATTGTGGGAAGGGCGGCCGTTGCGGCCGCGCTGCCATCTTAGCATCTCCTGCCGTTGCGGCCTTGTCGTTGGAGGGGGCCTTGGTGGCGGCCGGCGGCCTCAGAGAGCGGCACAGAGTCAGCCGGCTGACGGCTCTCCTCGCCCCGGCCTCCGTCGGACGGCCATTCCGCGTCCGGAGTCGGAGGCGAGGGCAGCCGGGCGCGCGCGGGGCCCGCGGCCGGCGGTGCGAGCGCCGCCCGGAAGCATGGGACGGTCTCGGAGCCGCAGCTCGTCGCGCTCCAAGCACGCCAAGAGCAGCAAGCACAACAAGAAGCGCAGCCGGTCCCGGTCGCGGTCCCGGGACAAGGAGCGCGTACGGAAGCGCTCCAAGTCGCGGGACAGTAAGCGGAACCGGCGGCGGGAGTCGCGGTCCCGCTCGCGCTCCGCCAACACGGCCGTGTCCCGGCGCGACCGGGACCGGGAGCGCGCCTCGTCCCCGCCCGACCGCATCGACATCTTCGGGCGCACGGTGAGCAAGCGCAGCAGCCTGGACGAGAAGCAGAAGCGGGAAGAGGAGGAAAAGAAGGCGGAGTTCGAGCGGCAGCGAAAGATGTGAGCGCTGGCGGGGGGAGGGGCGGGGGCTGCAGCCCGTGGGAGGGGAGCCTGGGCGGGGCGCACCCACGAGGAAACAGCGGGCCTCGCGCGGGGAAGGCTCGGAGGGGGAAGCGATTTTGGCGCGCGAGGGGGAGAGTGCCGGAAGCGGGGGGTGGAGCTCGCCGTGGGGCTGGGGTGCCGCGTCCGCCCGTGAGGCGAGGAGGGAGCCAGGCTGCAGAGAGGGACGGGGAACGTGTGCAGGCCGCTTGAGGGGAGCCGGGGGGACTGCCCTTGGGGTGCAGATTGCCGCTGGCCGGGGCATTCTTGCTTTGAAGCCTAACCCAGGGGCAGGGCTTCTCCGGAGTCAGGCACTCTCGGTGGTCCATCGGTACACCCAGAATGCGTTTTCCTTGAGTGTATTCCTCTTTTTAAAGATGTCTCCTTCGCTTTTTTTTTTACCCCCTCGGTCCTACTCAGTTTTTATTTTTGTTCTGTGAGGTGAAAAAAACAAAGTACACAAACCTTAAGTGTATGCAGGACGATGAGTTTCGACACTTGAATTTACCTGTAACCGCCATACCTGTCAGGAGCCTACTCCGTCTTACTTAGTTTTCATTAATTTTGTTTTATAGTGCAATCTTCAGGGTAATCCTGTTAGCCCTTGTAGCATCCTTGCTATTAAGAAGACATTTGAATATTTGCTCTGACTGTAGCATTGTTCGCTACAGAACTTTTATGTAAGGAAAATCAGATTCACAGTAAGGTTCCTAGCAAAATACTATTTGGTTAAAATGTATTTTTGAAAAGGGTCATCACCTCTCAACTACCTTTAGATCCAAGAGTAGTTGCAAATAATCCCGAACTAATGAGCTTTTGATTTTAAAATGCAGGGTTTTGATTTGGTTGGAGACTAGACTTCTGTGCTCCTGGTGTCCATTTTCCAAAGCCATGTTGAAAGGTAGTTGGGTGTCCCAGCTCTCCCTATTTCACCAGCCGTCTTTTCCGCAGTTCTTCAGTGCATGGTTAGCAAGTGCTCATAAGGCAGGAAAATTACTGGATTTAGAATTTTCCTGGGACAGATTGATGTGTACTGAATTGTCTACGGGTTTTTAATTTTTCTAAAGTTGGATTCGTATTATGTAGATCCTCCAGCAGAGCTTGTTTCTAAAAGCAAAGTTATTACAGAGGTAGAGGACTAGAACACATACCACGGAGGAAGGCAGTACCTGGAGAACTACTTTGCTGTATTCCTGTGAAACAGTGTACAACACTTTGATTTTTCCCTTACTTCTTAGAACTGTCAGTGAGGTATAGGAAAACCAAGAATAAGTAATTTCTCACAACAGACCCTGGTCACATGGAATACAGTTACTTGGTCTGGAATAAGATCCTTGCCTGTAAAGGTGTGGCTTTCAAATAACTAACAACAGGTGACCATTTAAAAAAATTACTGAAGACATCTTTGAGATCACTTTTCCATGTGAAAACAAATGAAATCTCCAAAGAGTAATGTTTTGCCATTCACTAGAAAGCTAGATTGTAGGTAAACAGAAAGGAAACTTGGTATGCAAAGAATAATTAGAAACGTTTAGCAGACTACCCAAGAGGAGCTCCAGGTAATAAATAAGCAATTGGAGAAGCCATATATTTCTAAGTTGATAGATGAAACAAACTACCATTAGCGTTCATGGAGGGAGGAGAGAGCAGAGCTAGCAGCCACCTACCTGTATGCTGGATTTTCTGTGTGCCATGCAAGTAGGCACTATTTAATATGTGTAAATGCCTTGGAAAGAATGCAGAGGAAACAAAGCAAAGGCCTCGGTTTTGGAGTTGTGGGAATAGGCAGAGGTAGTTGTCTGTCTACAAATCCCTTTATTCAGCCACTAATAGTTCATTCAGCTAATATTTGTTGAACACTTAATAAATGCCACACACTGTGCTAGGTGCTGTTAATATAAAGATGATTGATCTCCAATATCTTGATCTAGCTTGAAGAGAGAGTTTGGTTAAGTTTAGTGATAATGATGTGACTGTAAAAGGGAAACGTTCTGGATGGGTAAACACCTTAGTTCTATTAGGGTATGAGTGGTGAATAAAATATGAGACTGTCAGGCTAGGCATAGGAGGATACTTGTGGA
This sequence comes from Manis pentadactyla, assembly GCF_030020395.1. Taxonomy (NCBI): domain Eukaryota; kingdom Metazoa; phylum Chordata; class Mammalia; order Pholidota; family Manidae; genus Manis; species Manis pentadactyla. Next base: position 61,585,060 of record NC_080035.1, on the reverse strand, counting down.
CCAAAGCAGAGAGTTCCCTCCATCCCTGCCAGAATAAAGGGAAGGGGGTGGAATGGTCAAAGTGGAGTAGAAAGGTGAGTGTTGACTGGAACATGAAGTTCTATAAGTAGTAAAGTCTTAGCAACTGGAGAGGTAAATAGAGGCAGGGCGTTATGGGGAGGGTCTTGTGTGCCATATTAAGGATCTTGGATTTCATCCTAGAAATAGGAAATATTTTAAGCAGATAAATGGTGTAGGACTTTCTCTTTTTTCTTTTCTTTCCCTTTTTTTTTTAAAATTTTAAACAGACAAATGACTGCTTTGTAGGATAGAAACTCCACAGGAGTAGTGAGGGAGCAGTTGTTGGAGTGGAATAGAGGAACAGATTTATGAAACATTTAAGGCAAATAAAATTGGATATGGAACATAAGGGCATTAATGTTGGCTCTCACATTCTCATATTGTGGCATTGCATCTCAGCCTCCAGATGATTTAAGTAACTACTGTGTGTCAGAAACCTGCTGATTAAGAGAGAGAGAAAAATCAAGGGGAGTTTCTATTTGGCACTTCTACTGTGGGCACTTGAGTTTTTATCCAGGGTTGATAAAGGGGGGTGTCAACCCTGGGGGCAAACCTTGAGAGTAGATAGAATGACCCAGGGAGAGTGTGGAGGGAGTCAAGAGCAGTTGATTCAAGGCACTGAAAGAATCTTGGTGGAGGACGACCAGTGCATAGTGGAAACAGAAAAGAGGTACCAGGAGAATGCCCAGTGTCAAGTGTACCCTCAAGGGTTTCAGTATGAGGAGCAGAAAGACAGCAAAACGAGAGTTCTCTGTTGGGCTTAACCAGCGAGAAATAGAAAGTCCATGGTAAGACTGGGAACCAGATTGCTCTGCCATTGACAGTTCTGAGGCCTTGAATAAATCACCTGCCTGTGAGTTTGGTTTCTTATCTGTTAAATGGAAATAACTGTCTTGCTTATTGCAGAGATTAGAAGTGATGCATTCCAAGTATCTAGACATGCTTGACATATAATGGGTCTCAAATATGTTTAATTTACCTATGTGCTGCCAGATTGAGCCTGGTGACTTTAAGAAGTGATCTTAAGATTTAGAATCTTAATGCAGTACAAGTCAGATCTTAAAACTTTTATTTATTTTTCTCATTTTTGAATAGCAATTCATATCTTTCAAAATTCAGTTCAGAAGATCTTTCTCTCCTCCCTGTGTCCCAGCCATTCAGTGTGGTTCTCTCTCTTCCCTCCTCCCTTACCATTTTCATGCGTATTTTTTTGAGATGCTTTAACTGTTGTGTCAACTGTTGAATAAATGGGCAGCTGAAAATGACTTGCAGCAAATCAGGAAGATGGTAGTGGTGTAGTAATTTACTGTGACATCTAGGTTTTAATATACTTAGTGTTCAACTGCGTGACAGACTGAGAGCCTTCTAAATTAAGAGTATCTAAACTGAGCTTGGATTTACATGAGTGATTGTAAGAGTACTTGAAGTGCTCATTTTGAGAGCAAAGAGTAGCTTTTTTGAGCATATTCAGTATATGGAACTATGTATTTCGGGGAAGTTAGGACTCTGAGATGGAAAATTAGGATGTAAGAGCTAGCTGATCTCGACAATTTTATGAATTTTAAAAATAATTATTTCAGTAGTTAAATTTTTGTGCATGCCTTTGCCTCACCCATTTATCCTAGAGAAATGATGCAGGATAGTTTAGTGCTTAAGGTAATTAACTTTGGAGTATAGCTAGGTAGAAAGGTACTCAGCAACATGAAGGTGAGCTGGAGCCCAGCTAGTAAACTGTTTAACCTCAGGAACCATTGGAGATGTAAGTGATGTCATGGGATATAAAACTGTTGGCATAGTACTTGGTACCTATGCAGTCCTAAGTAAATGCTTTGCTAATACCATTAGCCAATTCCCAGAAGTAAGCTCTTAGGCTTGAGTTTAAAATATTTATATATAAAGTTTAAAATAATATTTAAAACAACAGTCATGTCATTTAACAGTGCCATAATACGCTGGGTCCTTGCAGTTTCATTTTCATAGTTGCCATTTTAGGGTTGATTATGACCGGTGTTTTTTGAAATACCTGAGAGCGTGGAGAAAGGAGGGCCTGGTGTTGCCCCCTTTCCATTGAAGTTAAAGATTGTGATTCAACCCTTTCAGTAGTGGCACAAATTTTTGGCAAAGGAATGGATTCAGTAGAAGAGCCTGAGGAAAAGATGAGAAAGATAAAAGAGCATCAGAAGAGTGGCAGCTTATTAATGGCAGAAGTTTTAAGGAATGTACAGGCAGCGATATTAGATGTTACATCTTTTGTGAGACACTAGTGACCCAAAGGGTTGTAGTTTTTTTTTTTTTAAGGAAAGTTTCAGTGCCTTTTATGAAAGTTATCCTAATAGCTGCTTTACCATTTATTATGAAAATAAATTTGTGACCAGTGAAGTTGAACTCATGCTTAATTGAGTTGTACAGTGCCCATTCGTTTTCCAAATTCAGTATGTGTGGGGAGGGGAATGAATAAAGCAATGTTGAGCTTTAATTTTTTCAACAATGTATCTAAAAATTGATTAAAAATTTTTTTTTCTGATGGCCTAAGTAGCAATTTTAACCTTACCAAGAATAACAGAAACAACAGAAATTATGTTCTTGGTAATACTTGTAGGGGAGCTGTTCTGCTGTGACACCCTGACCTTGCTTGTCTCCATATAGGCAAGCAGCAAGGCTTAATTACAGTCAAGGCGGGATGCCCTGTGGTTCCTTCAGGAACAAAGGGAGATAAGCAGCCTTGTGAGAAGCTCCATTGGGCCATTTCTCATCCTCCTGGTTTCAGTTGAGCTTGGGACTTTCCATTTAGCCCTTCCCTTTGGCTATAAAACCACTGAGCTATAGTTACAGTTAACTCCTTAGCAGCCCACCGCCTCCACTGCCTGTCACTCTGTACTGCCTGTCACCTGCCCCCTCCGATTTGGTGTCCATCAGTAGGAGCCAGAGACACAAGACCTGACACCATGCTGATCTGTCATTTACTTGTAAGTAATAAACTGAATTTATTTAGGCTTCTTTTCTCCTTACTGACCAAATCTGTAGAAACGTGGTCCTGGAAATGTGGTCCCATTAGCCATTGTACATTGCTGTTACTTATGGACTGCTTGACAAAAACCCAGAATGTTTATCAGGTCTCTTCCACCTTAACAAAAGTCCTAAGTTAATTTGGCAGCCTGTCTACTGATAAGCTAACCTAAGACCTTATCCCGTTCTTCCTTGCCCTCTTTTTAATTTTGTGTGTAAGGTTTTAATTAGAACTATTTTACATTGTCCTTCTGTTAGTTAATTGTACAATTTTTGAAATTTTAAAATGATGTTTCTTCTTAAGCTTTGCTACATTTACTAATTTCTTAAGAACTAATTAGCAAAAGTATGTGTGTATGGGTTTGTGTACTTTTAAAACTCTGTATTATGAAAACTTCCCAGTTTATGTAAAAGTAGAGAGAATATTATAATCCTAATGTAACCATCATCCAGGTTCAGAAGTAGTCAGCCATGTTTCATCTCCTATTTCTCTCTCTCTCGATGAAGTAGAGGAACAAAATCTTTATATTTGAAATATAGTTTAATTTCCATTGAAATTGCTGCCAAGTTTCCTTTTGATACTTCTGGTGATTCATTTTAGGGTTGAGATGGGTATCTGTTTTCTTTTACTGAGCTGCTAGAGATATAGGCTTATTGAAACTACCTTATATTGTGTTTTATTGGAAGTTAAAAAGGAACAGGACCATAGAGTTTATATTAGGTTTTTGTATTTAAAAATGACCAATGATTTAGTGTTGAGATATTTAAGAAGCAACATTGCAAATATCTGTATGTCAAAAAATTGTAGAGATTATAAATGCAGAAACTGAAATGAATCGTAAAGTTAAAGATACATTGGTGCCTGTATTGGTATCACAATGAGTAAGTAACCAACATTGAAAGTTTGAGTGGGAATTGTATCACCTCCGAACACAGAGTTGTTTGGGGTGGATTGGGGTGTTTAAAGGTCACTTAGAAACTGTAAAGTCTTTACTAAATAAATTAATGACATATGTATAAGCCATCATAAAATAAATTACAGGTTTAATTTAATTTTGTGGGTTGTGAGAAAGTTGAAGCATAAATAAATTGGCCTCGTGGGATTTTAATACACTTCCAGAGATATCTCAAATAGTGCTGTTCAGTAAAAATAAAATGTGAGCCACATACATAGTTTAAAATTCTCTAGTAGCCACATAAAAAAGAAACCAGTGAAATTAATTTTAATATATTTTCAGTCTATCTAAAAATGTCAATTTACCATGTAACCAAAAATATTTAAGATCTTTTATGTTTTTCTTCATATTCCTAATACTCATTTCAGACTAGACTTAGGTGACTAGTGTCTACCACATTAGATATCCGTGGTATAAAATGTGCAAGGTTTCCACTATACTGCCTTGATAAATGTCAGTATTTTTAATGCATATTTTTATTTTGAGTAAATAAGTTCGTTTATAATACTGAAGTGGGATTAAAATAAGATGATATGCTTCATGGAATTTTTAATAGAACTGATAATAAAAAATAATATTTCATCAACTTTCCCATCTCTAAAAGAGCTTTTAATTGAAAACAGTTAACAAAAGAAAAAAATGTACAGTAAAGAGTATATAAAGTTCAGAAACTGAGTTTGTTGGTCTGCGTTTTCACTTGAAAGCCACACTACTGTTGCCTTAGCAGTGTGAACCTCTTAGAGTCTGTTATTATTCCTGACATGTGCTTGTGGGGAGAGTGAATTTAGCAGGTCTGAATGGCTTGCTACTTAACGGTTAGTTCTGACTGCTCTTTGGGTTGACTCTTAGATTGAGTAGATCGGCAAAATAGCAAAGTCATACATTTAACAAATTGTCTTTCATTATAAAGTTGATAAAAAAAGTAGATTTCTTGTTTCAGGTTTACTATACTGTTCCTAAATAAGTTAAGCTCTTCATATAGGCTAGTTTATTCTATTGAGAAAATGACAGAGAAAGAAAAATGTGATTTTATATTTTATTTGAATTTCTGTATCACTTAACATCTGGATGTCTGTCATTTCCTTGAGGGTTACATGAGTATGAATTGTAAAATCACAGAAATACAGTCAAATTCAATGTTTCACATTTGCAACTAGTTTTATTTCAATTCTTAGGTGTGTTTCTTATATTCTCTAAGTCGTTTTTCCACTTTGTTTACTAGTCGGCAGCAGGAAATAGAAGAAAAGCTCATTGAGGAAGAAACAGCACGAAGAGTGGAAGAATTGGTGGCAAAAAGGGTAGAGGAAGAATTGGAGAAAAGGAAGGATGAAATTGAGCGAGAAGTTCTTCGAAGGGTGGAGGAAGCCAAGCGCATCATGGAAAAGCAGTTGCTCGAAGAACTCGAGCGACAGAGACAAGCTGAGCTTGCAGCACAAAAAGCCAGAGAGGTAACGCTCGGTCGTTTGGAAAGTAGAGACAGTCCATGGCAAAACTTTCAGTGTCCGGTGTGCCTCCTACTCAGTTCAGAAAGAGATGGAATACAGACTAATTCCTTTCTCATCTAAACTTAACATTGCTGTGAAAGTTAATTTTTTAGCCTATTCAGAAGTGCTGACTGATACTTAAAAGTTATTTTCATAAAACATATTCAAGGATACTTTTTGATCTAATGGAGCTGGCTTACATATTTGAGAAGTGTTTGAAACTTTTGCCATGGCTGCAGGACTTTATTCTTTTTTGGGAGGGTGGTGGGAGACAGGGAGTGGTGAAGGGAAAAGGTTAAAAATCCACCTGTGGTTATGTATTCTTTTCTGTTTATCACTCTTATTTCCTAGACTGTGAGAGGCTTTTGCCTTCAGTCAGATTAAAAAAAAGAGCAGGGCCAACCATTGAGTGACACACCTGCTTTTAATAAATAGGTTTTCTTGCTCTTCTTTTTTTCCTCCTTTTTTCCGTCACCTCTCTACCCCAAATCCTGCTTCAACACAATGGACTAATTCTAGCATTCTGATCAGGTCCTCCATTTTCCTAATGTGTTTCAGAGAATCTTTTTAGGAAAAATGTCCAGATTATTCATCCACTTTTTTAGTATCTACTAACAACTCCTTTTTTTCTCTAGAGAGTTTTGAAGGAACAGGTTGTCCTTGTCTGGAGTCAAGCTAAACACATGATTTGTTTTATCAGCAGCTGGAGCAGAAGTTGAAAATGTCTTTCTGTGAGACAGTAATTTGCTACTGAAGCTTTATGGCTTATTTGCACTGATTACTCCAGGATCCTAAAACTTGTTGAAGGTCACTGAAACACTCAAGGCAAATTACTTTACATCACTGAGTGTCTCTTAATATAGCTTTCATAATGAATATGAATTCCATTGGTTTGTGCCGTAGGAAATCCTGTAGTTATATTTTCTTGGACTTAAATATTTGACTCAAGTATACATGACTCGTTGTCATTTTTAATTTTGGCATTATTGTTAACCAGTTGACATCATCCTGAATATCTGTTTTCCAGTAAGCTTAGCTTTCCAAATTCATTTTCCTTTGTGCTGTCTTTAACTAGATACATGCGTGTATTTGGTGGCTTCACAGACTGTATTCAATTAAATGTGAAATTTTAATTTATATCAGTGCTTTTAATAATGATATTTTTGGAGTAACTGTGCTGTCTTGTAGCGAGTTATTAATCATAGGAAGATTTTTTTCTCTTCATTTGCTTTTTGTTTCATATTAACATTTTTTTTTAACACGGACACAATCCTCTGACAGTCTTTCCAAATATTAAAATCATTTGAATATGTATGCTGTGATCTGAACACTTCCCAAACCATCAAGCAATCTTCATATAGTTTGCATTATAAAATCTCATTAAATTCTCCAAGAAAAAATAAATTACAGAATTTTATTTCCTGACTATGTACCCCCTGGATTCCTGAATGTCAGTTCAGACTGTAGATGACAAGATAAGCTGCCTTTAGAAATTGTCAACATCTGAATGTTAAGTCCATTTACCCCATGGAAGAAGCCCTTAGTTCCATGAAGTATGGATTACCATTTGTATTTTTCACTAACAGTAAATGTATTTTTCTTATTAATTGTTTGCCTTAGGAATGATGAATTACATTTTTTGTTCCTTCTTACCATAAACATCTGCATTCCTCAGCTCAGCCTTCCTTGTATGTTGTTTCTTTATAAATGGTTGAGCTGCTGATGCAGGTATTGCCAAGCTAACAGTACAAATCATTTTAAAGAGGAAGCTGGCGCGTATGGCAGCCGAGGAGCACACTCTGCAGGACACTGGACAAGACAGTAAATATTCAACTTTTAATGCTGATTAAAGGAGTATAGGTAAAGAATACGTAGGTATACATAATTGGTGAGACAAATATTCACTTTATTTATATTTTATATATTATTTTTTTAATTTGGTAAATACTATCCAGTTTTGTAGTTGTCCTTGTTGATTTGTGTGATATTAAAGTATTAGTAATAATTGCTAGGAAACTTATCATTAGGGAGGGTTTAGTCGGTTGCTGTTTGGACTGGGAGGGATGATTTAAATCTAGTGCTAGAAACAAATTTTAGTGGCTGCACAGTTTATCATTTGTCAGACAGAAGGTAGTTAATAAAGCTACCCTCTAAGTCAGATGAAAAAAGTTCAGGAAGATTAGTAAATATTTATCAATAAAAATAAACATTTTATTTTTCTAACATTTTAACATGTCCTCCCCTTTAGGAGGAAGAACGTGCAAAACGTGAGGAGCTAGAGCGAATACTGGAAGAGAATAACCGAAAAATCGCAGAAGCACAAGCCAAACTGGTATGTATAAAGCATACATGAAAAATACTTGTATTTGCTTTATTTTTTTCAAATTTTGTGAAATAATTTTATCCTCTGTAAGTGACATATTTTTTAGAGTTCTTGGGACTATTTTAACAGATTTGAGGCAAGAGTAGGAATAGCTGACCAGATACTATCTAGTCAGCTATCTTCCAGGGTAGTCTCTTTGGGGCAGTCTAGAAATTCTAATTATTCTGGGGAAGACTCCAGTATTTGTATTGGTTTGAAACAGGTTTTCTGGGGGAAATTGCACTATATCCCAGATTTTCTCTATCCTAACCATGCATATTTCTGCTATGCTTAAGAAGACAAAACACAATCTTGGAGGTATTTAAACTAGTATGCAGCATTTTATTTACATTGCCTTGTTACCGATCACTGGGCACACTAAGTAGGTACTATGTATTTTATACTAAGCCTACCAGATTGATAAAACTTCTTTTTCCTATTCCAGATGTATAGTCTAATAGGGAATACAGAGACTTAAATAATTACAATATTAGAGAAATGTAAAAGTTGATATTGTGGAAATTTTTAACTTCAATAAAGAAACTAAGATTATAGAAGTAACTTTTTAAAAACAGAAAAAACTAATCCATATATCACTTTTCCAATTCTATTTTTCAGTATTTCTCTCTTTTTTTTTTAAACACATACTAGCATTTAAAGTAGAATAAAATTTTTGGTGTCACAGGGTTTTCCCATTTAAGAGTGTGCATGTATTTTAATGCAGTGTCACTGTAATGAAGAAAGAAGCTAGAATTAAAAGATTATGGGTATATATCCCCAAATCAGGAGGATAGTAGACATTTAAAGAGAAACTTTCTTTTCCCCATGAAGATGGTGTATAGGAGTTCTACTTTGAAGTAAGAACGTTAATCAGAAATGGAAGAAAATTTACTTACGATGAATGGGGTTAATGGTATTTAGTGTCCAGAAATGAAGACATGACTCAGGAGGGACTTTTGGTTCTAGACATCTAGAAAACTGATCTAGTTAGAAATATGGTCACTTAATACAGGCATTGGAGGACATTTGCTGCTGAGTCTACTGATTGGGAAAGAAAGCAAGTTGAAAGCTCCAGCTAAGTGGTTCAGAAAACAAATTTCTGTGTTTATGAAGTCAAAGGAAAAGACCCAAAGAGCCTAAGTAATTAATAGTGGATCCCACAGCGAGTGAGCATGAAGAAGGACCATAGAAAATGTGTGCTGTAGTTGATAAGAATGTAAAAAGGTAAAACTTTGGGGCTGTTGATTCTAGAACATGATTCTTTTTAAGACAGTGAGCCCCTGATCAAAACCTATACTGGAAATAACTTAAGCAGACTTAACATGACATAATGGGAAGACCTTCAGGTCTGCTTAGGGAGAAAAAGCAGTATGAATGTGAAATGGATGAGGAGTCATTATAAGATCTATCACTGTCTTTGTTAAAATGTTTGATAATGTTTTTTTAATGGTTCCATGTAAGGAAAAAATCTCAGTGTGGATAGGAAGGAAGTAAGATGGAAACTGAATTTTAATTTGAGCTTTCAAAAGAAAATACAGTCTGGTTCTAAGGCATGGATATTTCCAGAAGAGAGGAACAGAATAATTGGTATTTAAAACATTGAAGCAAAATTGACCAAACAGGTTGGATAGACTATCCTCTTAGAACGTAATAGATTATATAGCAGAGTGAGGTGAGTTTTGTGGGTGGCCTGGAATACCAGATTGTGATTCTAGAGCAAAGCTCCTCAACTTGGTAAGCCCTCCAAGATTTTGATCCTTTCTGATCCTGGGGTAGCTGTCTGTGTGCCTAGTGACAGCTTGGCTTCCTTATATTTCACTAGTAGTTTTCTTTTTTTGCTCACATGAACCATAGAAATAGAGCTTCGTGTGTGTCATTACTGGGAAAATATTAACAAGCATATTTTGTTCATTTCAGTGGTTGTAACTAGCCTGTTTCTGTCTTCTAAATCTGAGGTCAAATTACTATGAAAGCTTCTAAAACACATACTCTTGGTTTCTGCATACCTTGTGGGTCAGTGAGAGTTTGCAGACAGTCACTTGTCCACGGGCCATACTTAAGCTAACACTGTTCTGCAACATTTGAGTTTGACCTAATAGAAGGTGCAATGACACTAGTAAAACTTTAGTGAAAAGCTTCCCTACGGAAAAAAGTGTGAATTTGAGAAATTTGTTGAGAATTTTGACATAATTAACTCACTTGGTTCCTGTGTTCGGTAAAGTTGGAAGCATAAGAAATTGCTGATATTGGAGGAAATTAATTTGTATTTGACTCTATTGGTGGTTACGCACTGCAGGGAAAGTAGAGTATCCTTTGTGTAGGAGGAGACTAAAGTGTAAAGGTGCAAGGTGCAGGGCACTACTGAGGTTTCTTTCATTTGTGTTTTCTTTTCCTCTCAATTTTGGGCATGGTTCTTTAGTCTTTGTACACGTTTGCTAAGAAATATTACATGGAAAATATTGAAAGTCTCATTAAAATAGTAGATATTTAAGAAAGGGAGGAGAATATAATAGTATTGTAGACAGCATGGGACTTGCCTGCATATGTCAGTAAGGGTAGTTTTTCTTGTTGAACCAACAGTTCTATTTGCATCATGACATAAACATCTGCAAGAAATGTGGACCAGTTCATTGTCTATATAAAGCAAGAAGAATGGGCTGCATTCTTGGTTCTGAAAAGTGGGGGAGGAAGAGGGAGTCGCCAAAGCTTAACTATTCACGTAATCTATATTGAGAAATGGTTATGAATAAAAAGCAATTTGGAGATAAAAATGTTTAAGACATTAAGTTCTCTATAAGAATTTAATGTATTAACTGTGAAGGCAAGGACAAATCCAGGAAAAGTTAACTGATAATGTAGGAATATTTGGCAAGTGTTATGGATGATGTGAGATAATTGACAGAATTACCGTTGGCGTGGCCTTGGAAACGTTCTGGAGGAGAACCCTGAGTGAGCTTTGATAAATAGAAATTGAATTTAGGATGGGACAGGAATGTGAGGAAATGAAGGAGGCTCAGAAGCCTTTCAGGATACAAAATCAGGACAAAGGCAAGAGTGTGTGAGATATGTCAGCATAGTAGGAAAAGTTGTAGTGGCTCTAGTACTAAACCGACTTTGAAACTCACTTGGTTCCTGTGTTTGGTAAAGTTGGAAGCATAAGAAATTGCTTCCAGAACCCATATATGACTTGGCTTGACAAATTTTGGTTTTGCCAAAAAACTGGTTCCTAGTTGTTGGGTTCGTATTAGCAATGCACAGCTATCTTTAAATACTTGAAAGGCTGTTACTAATACAATGGAGAATCTTAGTTTTCTTTAAAATGTTAAAAATAGTACTAAAGAAAACTTTTTAAGTCCTCTTCCTTCCACAATTTTCTTTCATGACATACCTGGGAAAGCCCAGATGTTACTCTGAAATGTATATGACTCTTACTCACAAAGGGAAACAGACTAAGAAACCAAATGTTCTTCCAGGCGGTTTTGTCAGTAGGAAAAGTGACCCTCAGATTATTTATCCCCCGGTGAAGATGGTAGTAAAATGGAACCTGCTGCACGTAAACACCTAACCCATAATAAGAGTCAGCTGACAATTTCTAACAAAAGTAAACATGTAGGTAAGACAGAGGAAAAATTAATTTTAACTGGGGTGGAGAGCTCTTTGAAATTTAAAAATATATGCAAATGCTAAGTTCTAGATCTGCAGTATATTTCCTTTGGTCAGTATTGAAGTGCAGTTCCCCTTACTCTTTGGTGAATACGGAGATTTGCCATATTCATCGTGCTTTAAAACTTTGTACCTCACCAGTTTTAGAGATGAAAAAATAGTTACCATATTTGAAAGTTGATTATATGTGAAATGTGCTTCACATACTTAAGTTTAAAATAAATCAGATCTCACTTTACAGTTAAGAGATAGCTGTGGAAAGAATTCTTAGAAAAATGTGAGGGTTTTTTTAGATGAATTTATACAATAGAATGAAAAATGCCCCTCCTCCCCACACCCCATCCTAATCCCCAGAACCTGCGAATGTTACTTTATTTGCAGGTAAAAGGGTCTTGTGGGTGTGATTAAGGATCTTGAGATGAGGAGTTTATCCTTTATTATCTACTGGATCCTAAATGCCATTACATGTATCCTTAGAAGAGGGGGGCAGAGGGAGATTTCACCTCTCAGTATACCCAAGAGAGGCTTGACGGCAGAAAACGATTTGAAGGTGCTGGCCTTGAAGACTGTGGTGATGTTGTCAGAAGACAAGGAATTCTTGCAGCCACCAGGAGCTGGAAGAGGCCAAGAACAGACAGACTCCCTCCCAGAGGGAGCACAGCCCTTCTGACATCTTGATTTTTGGAACAGTGATACTGTTCTGACTTGTGGCCTCCAGAATAAATTTATGGTGTTGAAGCTACCTAGTTTGCAATAGCTTGTTACCGAAAATGGTGGACGTGGCTTTACAGGGTAGAGACTGGAAGGATTTTGAGGCACACGGCAGAATATGCCTGGACTACTTTTGAAAAACTTTAGGTAGAAATAAGGACTTTAAGGGCTTTTCTGGTTAGGGCTCAGAAGTAGATGAGGAGCATGTTATTGGAAACCAGAAGGAAGGTATACAGTGGTGGAAAACGAAGCTGAATTATGTCCTATAGTTGTATAGAAGGGAGAACTTATAAATGGTGAAATTACATATTTAGTTGAAGATATTTCTAAGAAAAATGTTGAGAGTGCAGTCTGCTTCTTACCTTTTATACTAAAATTCAAGAATAGAGAGGTTGAGGAAGGAATTGATAAATAAACAGGAACAAGTGCTTAATGTTCGGGGAAAATTTCAGCTGCTCTAGATTGCAAAACATGCTAAAACTAGAAAGCTCACTGTTGAAAAAAACATACTGTGGGAAGAAGCCCAAAGATATGGCTGGACAACCTTTTGCAAGTACTAAAAAGATTAGGCATATGATAGGTGATGGATTAGATGAGAGGATCCTGGAAAGATCTGTGGAGGAGCCTCTTAACTTAATAGCCTGACAAACATGGGAGACACAACAACATTTTTGAGAATGTTGTATCAGCAGAAACACTGTTACCTGGGACCGAAAGAGGCAGAGAGCAGACATAATGACGAAAGGCTCTCAGACTGTCAGCGGACTCCACTCAGCAGAGAAAAAGGTGATAGGAAGACAACAGTTTTGAAGGTACTGGCCTTAAAGATGAGGGAGATGTTTGTGCATGTCCAGAAAACTTGGCAGCCATCAGGATCTAGAAGAGGCAAGGAACGTGGTTCTGTCAACAGCTTGATTTTATTCCAATGGTACCAATTTTAGACTTTTTGCCTTCAGAATAAATTTATGTTGCTTTAAGGTGTATCCTGTTTGTGGTAATTTGCTACAGTTGGCTACAGGAAACTAACATAGAAGGAGAATGGAGCGTTGATGAGTAGAGTGACCACATATAAATTGAATAGTATTGTATTAAGTTAATGGTGATATATTTACACATTTTAAGACAGAAAAATATAGTGTGGCATCAAATGTAAATATTAATTATTTTAATTTTTATTAAAATGGTTAGGTAAGGATTTACAGTCAGAGGCTTGTTCCCAATTTATGTATTTTAGATTATGTTAATGTATTCTGCACAATTTTAAAGAAACTTGGAATTAATGTATAGGCATTGTGTAGGACAGCTTGAAGCAAGGTAGCCACTGAAGGCCAGTCAGAAGGTGGGAGCTTGAATTGGTAAGGAGGCAGAAGACACTAAAGAGAACAGATAAAGGTAGTGAGTGATCAGGGTGTGCAGAAGGAGGAAGACGAGGAAGAAGGGCAAGTGTTAGAGGAAACGGAGACCTCCTGATGTAGTCTTGCTTACAGCCACGGATGACCAAGCATCTAGGGAAAACTTCCACAAAAGGGAATGAATGGCCAAGACTGAAGAAAGAAGAATCACAGGGCTCAGAACATGAAAAGAGCCGCATCTAGATGAGTAGAGATTTTTGTGAAATGTTAGAATATGAATGATGGAAATGCTGAAGGTAGCAGATTTCGGTAGTGTTACAAGAGCCCTCTCCAGAGAACCAGAGGACAGAGTTTTGTGCCTAATACTCCATACTTGGTTCAACTATCAGTTCCTTCTTGAAGCAATTGTCTCCACTTGAGGTAATGTGGGATCTCAGGAGATGATATCTAAAGTTGAAATTTCAAAAATATATTTAAGGCTCCTAAGGTATCAAAAGGGGAATTAAAATAAATTAAGGAAAGGGGCTAGAAGGAGTGGGTGGTGGTATGAATTCTATTTAGATGGTAGCTAATGATGTCCCATAATGACATTTAGTATATACCCTAAGGAGGTAACTGTCAGAAACTAAATTGCCGTGGGCCTCTGGGATTGCTTTTTTAATCATTCTTCGTTATTCTTTAACCTTGTACGTGAATAACTTTAGAAAATTTTACTAATAGTTTGCTGAAGGTCAAAACTAATTACATCAAATTTCTTTTTAATATTTTCTTGTTTATTATTTACCTAAAGTGGGACACAGATTATACTTGTTATGGAGGGGAAGATGAATCAGAGAATTATGATACAAATGGCCAAGTGGAATAGGATGTATATCTCAGAAGGTTAAAATGTAGAAGTCCACATTTCTTGTGTAGTAATGTGATTACTAATTATAATATTTTTCATTCCCATCATTCCTGATGAGTGTTTGTGTCTGGATTTTTTTAGCTTTGTAAAATTTCATTTATGTTTCAACTAAGAAGTAGATTTTAGCATCCCTATTTTCTAAAGGACCATCTTGATTTAAAATTAGACAATCAAGGAGAATACTTTAACAGTAATTTTTTTAAACAGCAGTAGGACCTCTGGATAAAGGTGGGTGTGGGACAGAGGGTACTGGGCCAGTAAACAGGCCCTTCTGTAGTAATGTATTCTGCTTTTGTATGTTTCATCTCACCAATCACTCTTTGGAGTAGGGATGCAGAGCTGAAAGCCACCTTGGTAAGACAACAGTGTCTACATATGATGGTTAGGAAGGCCTGCCCTAATGTCCTGGCCCCGATGTTGTAGGTGTTAGACTTTTCATTGGCCATGATGTCCACCATGTTTACCTTGTAGGAGAGCTTCATATTGTTCATCTGTGTGAATACACGTGCACATATCCTCTCATTGAGAATGGTGCTTTCTTTTACACAAATTTGAAACAAAAGAAGGGAGAGGAGCAGTGGATATTCTCCAGCAAGAGGGGTCATCAGGAAGGAACCAGCATGTCATGCAGTGACTGTAGAGGGAGACTAGAGTTTAGAAGAATACCTAACAAGTTAAGGTGTAGGACATACCAGTCTTACAGATGGATGAGTAGGAGACCAATTTTTCATCACTTGAGTACAACTGTATTACAATAAGAGATAGAGATGGCTTGGTTTTTACTCAACTAGTCTATTTTTAACTTTTTTTTTTTTGCCAAGGTGTAATTGAGTAACATTTATACTTAAAGTCAAAAAAACAAAATATAAATATCTATGTAAAATCCTGTACATATTCATCTACTCAGTTCATTTTTTAAAAATATTACATTCTCAATTACTAATAGTAGGCGCTATATGGTCAGCACTACGGGTAACCTTATTAGCTGTATAGCTCACCCACTACACCACACACACTTCTATCCCCTGTATTTGTACACCTAAATGAAACTGAAACTTTACCCAATCTAGAAGTAAATTCAGTGCAGTAGAATTAGTATTTTCTGTCTCTGAAGAAAATGACTTCACTTTAAAAATCATTTTTGTTTTAAATGTTTTGATTAGGTCATGTCACATGATTCAGATTTTTTTCCTAGAAAAATAAATACCGAAATCCCTGTACCTTTCTCTCTCATTCACCCACTTACTGTCCTCATCTCCAAAAGGCATATTCAATGATGTTTTTTATTTTTTCTAGAGTTTAAAATGGTTATTTTGGCAGGTACAAGTACATTTTTTTCCCTCCCTTTTTTGTGCACATGTGGCATACTATACATACTATTTAGTAGTTTGCTTTTCTCACCAGTAGAACTTAGAGATTTTTTCCATTTTAATACATAGGGATTCCCTTTTTTTTTTCCTCACAGCTACACAGTGTTACGTTTTACAGCAACTTCCATAATTTATTTAATATTCCCATATTGGTAAATGTTTGGGTCTTTTCCAGTTTTTTGCAAACTATGTTGGAATAAATAGTGTTCAATTTTGCTTGCATGCAAGGTGTATTTATAGGACAAATTCCAGAAAATTAAATTGCCGGGTAAAAATATGAAGATGTAATTTTGGTAGTAATATCAAAATGATCTGCACAAGCATCATACTTTTAAGTTTCTATCAGTATAGTATAAGGTGAAAA
Organism: Manis pentadactyla; assembly: GCF_030020395.1. Lineage (NCBI taxonomy): Eukaryota > Metazoa > Chordata > Mammalia > Pholidota > Manidae > Manis > Manis pentadactyla. The sequence continues at coordinate 61,568,825 of NC_080035.1, read as the reverse complement.
ATGCTCTCTCTTTAATTTTAGATTTCTCTTATGAGTTGAGGTTATGATGTTCAAAGCCTTCACTCCCCAAGTTCTAATCTGCTTTCTTAGGGGCTGAGTTAGACATGAGGAGAAGGTGAATCTGCATATTCATATTTATGGTTTTCTAAGCATGTGCATGCCCACTAAGAGGCTTTACTATACCTTGATTCAGTTATACATTCTGGGCTCTTACCCCAAATATGTGATCATTTATTAAAACTGGATAAAGTAGTTGACATATAAATTCACTAAAGATGATCTGAAGTAGATAAATTCTTTCTGTTGTAATTATCAAACCTGAGCAAGAGAGTGGTGATTTGAAATGGATTTTGATGTAGAAGTTATTTTAGGAAGAGGAGAGAATGGCATGAGCCAGAGAGGGAGGCAAGACAGAAAGAAAGGATAATTTAAGAGAAGAGTAGACACAGAGTTGGAGCCAGATTATAAAAAATCATAAATAGTCTGCTAATTTAGGAAGGTAAGCCAGTGTTGTATGCATAGTGGCATCAGTGGAAGTTGGAGCGAGCAGTGCTCAAGAAGATGAGCCTGGCAGAGCAGTGCTGTACAGGATGGATTGCAGGGCGTAGACTGGAAACGGACGCCATTTTTGATCTGCAAGAGAGCTGGTACGGTGGCCGTGGGAATGGAAAGGAAACTCTAGATGAGAGAATACAAGGAGAGAGTGAACTTGATACAGTGTCAGGGAAGAAGAATGAGACAAAATAGAGCTATAGAACATGGGTGGCAGTAGGAAAGGTGGGAAGGGCTGGTTTGTTTTAGCATTAAGCTTGAGGAATTTAAATCTTGCTTGTTGAATTTTGAAGTTACACAGAGGTCTCCCAGTGACTGCCCAGTAGCCAGTTAGAACTGCAACTTAGGGAAAAGGTCTGAGGAGGAGAAGATGTATTTCAGTTCTCCTGGATTTTTCACCTCACGGAAATGCAAAGACCTAGAAATTATGATAATCCACTCCTTTTCTGTCTTGACTACTCACCAGATTCCCCTCGTTTTTAATTGTGATCTTCTCATCTCTGACCTTATTTGAGTGCCATGGATTTGTGCTACTGTCTGTCTTCCACCTTTTAGGCTACCTTCCCACCCCCACCATGTCCTAAAATAAAATCTCTTTTGTGTTACGTATTATTTAAAAGTTGGGTTTTTTCTGTTCACAAGATAAAATTTTAATGTTTTATGTTGCATGCAGAGTCCATTACCTTTCCCATCTTCTGCCATTAAGTCTGTAATTCATTCACATTGAATTTTACTATTTCTGAACAAAAAGTCTATCTGTGGAGACAAACAGGGTCAGTCAGATGGAGAACCTTAATGTTTCAACCCTTAATATTAAATATGTGGGAGAAAAGAAAATTTTTAACAGACTCAAGTTCAGATAAACAGAAGAATAAATAAAAAGAAGGTCACTAAACTTACTGTTATTTTTGACCATCTAGAAAATAATTTCAGTAGAGTAATGGAGATGGAAGCAATGACAAAAAATTTGACTTGGAATGGGACTAGGAAGGCATTCCAGGGATGTTGTCATTGTTTCAAGATGAAGGTCCAATAGGAACAAAAGGAGAATTCAGTGATAATATTAGAAACCCAAGGGTTGGAGCAGGTTTTTTCAAACTTGGCACTATTTACTTTTAAGTTAGATGATAATTCTTTGTTGTGGGGCCTGTCCTGTGCACTATAGGGTGTCTGCCGGCATGCCTGTCTTATCCACTAAATGCCAGAAGTCACGCCCCAGTTGTGACAGCCAAAATCACCACCACGCTTTGCCTGACATTCCCTGGATGGAGGGGGTAAATCTGCACCTGGTTTAGGGTTAAGGAAGTGAGCATGTGATATCACGGGAAATCAGGAAGCAGAGACCTGATGAAGAAGGAGCTCAGGAGCATGGTCTAAATTTTCTGGGTAAAGGGGGAAGTCTTCTGTAGAGGACACAGAAGGCAAGTTGATTGTTTGAGACTATAGGGGCTGTAGGCACTCACTACACCAATGTCCATTTGAGATCAGAAAGTGTTCTATAGTCAGCCAGATCAAAAAGGCCTCTTTTGAGTTCTTCTCTTTCTAGAAAAAAGAAGTCTTTAGTATTTTTTGCATATTGACAAGGTAATGTAGCCCCAGTGAGGATTTTCCTTGTAATTTTTGTATGCTTTTCTAAAAAAACAATTATAAATCTAGTTATAGTAATTGATAGATAATATAGTCTTTGAATAAATTCATGCCTTGTCATAACTGACTGTTATTCGGATGCACTGAAGGTATAGATAAAAATAGGACAAAATCTATACTGATCTCAAGACATGACTTGTAGAGATGTCTTTGTATTTTCAAATATCAAAGTGCTCTCCTGTAGTTCACATATTTGTCATAAAAAGCAATCCTAAAATTTAGGAATAATTAAAAAATAATTCTTTTCTAATTCCTCAGCATTTTTTCCTCTCTCATGTTCAGTGTGACTGCATGTCAGGTCTTAACTAAACATACCCTTTTATGCTCTATAATTGTAAGTTGTGACCTGATTTCCCAGATATTACTAATAAGGGATATGGAATTGATAGAAAGTTCTAATTTTTACTTTAACTTTCAGGCTGAAGAACAGTTGAGAATTGTTGAAGAACAAAGAAAGATTCATGAGGAAAGGATGAAACTAGAACAAGAGCGACAGCGTCAACAAAAAGAAGAACAAAAAATTATCCTGGGCAAGGGGAAGTCCAGGCCAAAGCTGTCCTTCTCGTTAAAAACCCAGGATTAAGTTGCAAACTGAACTTTTTACAAAGAAAAATGGAAAAACTTTGTATGGTAGCTTCATGTTGAAGTGGTTTTTTTGTTTTGTTTTTTGTTTTTTTTTTTAAATTTGGAAAATCTGGAAAAAGTTAGCTTGTTCTAATAGGGGCTATGCTCTACAATTCTTTCCCCCCACCCCCCTAACTTCATTAAGTCAAATCCTTATCAGATCATTGTTGTCTTGTAAAAAGTGATATATTTTTCACCTTTTTGAATTCTGTATTAGTGGTCTGAAGAAGAGCAGGTCACTCCATAAACTATGGATAAACTATGGATGGTCTGATAAGGTTTTTACTGACCCACTGACTTCAGAGTTATACTCTGTTTACTACATCATAATGCTGGTTTTGCTGACTTTTTGTTTTTTTATATATTTATAAAAAAAGAAAAAGTTGGTAATGCAATGGAAGCCCCCAGGGTGTCACTGGGCCTGTGTGGGGAGTGTTAAGCAGAGTCCTAGGGACACTGTTGCTCTCGATGTTCCCGATCCAGGTAAGGAAACAGCCGGTAGCCCGATGCAAAATGCATACACGAGTTCAGTATTGTCTCTGTTGCGTTTGTTTTATTTCATTAACAAAATCAAACCAGCATTCCCCATTGTGTAAATAAATGATTTTGCTGAATAAAATAAAGTCTTAAATTCATATGTCGAAGCAATTTTTTTTAAAGTTCTGATAGTCTTAAAGAGGGTGGTTTACTTTTTGATGGTCAGCAATTTAGAAATCCTAGAACTATGCTATATTTCCTCTCATTTATACTTTCAGCATAGGATTTATATGTACATCAAATATATTCATGAACTAGTATTTAATGGCTATTTTTACAAATATCTAACTTAGGCCGGTACAGCAATTGTGACATTATCTTGAAGGAAGACTAAATGCCCAAAAAAGATCTAAATTCTCAATCCTGTGCCTCTGTTTTAGGATGTAAGTATTATTGCCATAAATTATACTTTAAATAAAGTTGAGGAAAATGCTTCTGAAAGTTTATAGAATCTTATATAATTTTCAAAGTGGGCCATCAGAAAGAACCTAGCAATTGTATTGCCACAAAAGGCTAAGGTAGTCAGAACATCTTCAGTGTAGGTTACCTGCACTCTTATTTTTGGAACAAACACATTTAAACTTCAAAGTTTTTGTTTTTGCATGTGATATGGATGACTTTTTTATACACTAGAATCTGCTTCATTTATCTTTATATATGTTTAAGTCTACTGATACTAAAACATTTATTCAAAAAAAAGGTGGATATAAAAAATCCTATCTGAGATGCATAAACGTCATCAAAATAGAGAAAATGTTCTCAGATATTTTTGAGGCAGTTTAATCAGTCTTTATAAGTGAAAACAAGTTAATTAGGTGACTCAATGGTAGATTATTTTGTGTGTGCATGCTAAGAAAACTTGCTTTAGTTTGAGCTCTTCAGTGAGCCTCAATGTGGTAAGGAACAATAATCAGTTTAAATATCTTTAAAGATAGAATTTTAAATAGGCATGAACTGTAGTGGGAACTGACTTTTAGTAAACATAACTAATATAGTATGTTAGGTAAATTTAGCAAGTTTACCTAAAGAACATAGATTGCTCATGAGGCTTTTTTTAATCTAAGTACAGGTTAGCTCTAATTATTTCATGAATCTTAACACTTTTTTTTAATGTAACTTTTTTTTCTGGTTCAGATCCATTGTTTCTAAGTTGTGTATTCAAGTTTGGGAAATGTTTATTTAAAAATTGTTTTGCTATACAAGTGTTTTAAACATTGTACTTAAGAGTGGCCTGGACTTAAAAATATTTGAAATCAGCTATGCGTGCCTTTTAATTTTTTAAGTATTTCTTACTACCACATACAATGTGAAATCACAGTAAGTTGCTTAGTGACATAATTGCGGTATCTGCTTGCTGTTGGGAAAATCAGATCAGATACCGAAATTGTTTCTGTGCCAGAGTACAGGAAAGAGAATGTAATTGTTAATAAAATACACCCAATCTTTTCTGTGCTGCAACAATGTGTAGTAATTTGTTTTCTTCATTTGTTTCTACTGCCTTTGTGTACATATTATAAAAGTTCAAATTTTCTCTCAATCTATTAGTTCAGATGATCCCTAATTTAGTAAATATGCCTTTACTCACAATTTTTTATAGGTTAAGTCTTAATGCATCATAGAAGTAACTAATGACTTTATATGACAGTACTTAAAATAATGTAGTTATCACCAGTTATACTGTGGAGTTTGCAGAATTTTCTACTGTATAAACCAAACCTTTAAATTAGCTTGGCGTGAGGAGTCTTTAATGCTTGTAAAGAGGGGAAGGGGTTTGTAGTTGAAGATTTACTACTAGTCTCTCTTAGAAAGGTGTAGCAAATTAGGCTGTCTCTGTCCTTTTAATCACTGAGTCATTTGGTTGTGCCAGTATGTGTCCGTAGCTTTTTTGTATGGCTACCAGCCAGTACCTCAAGAATTTTCAGTGGTTTTATACTTTGTTGTAATTTTCTGAAGTAAACTAAGCATAGAATTCTGGCTAATTGAATTCTAATGTCTCATTTTATATTAAGGGTCCTCCATTTGTCACAACCAAAATTTATCCAAAGTTGTTACATTAAGGAGACTTCTGTTTTCAGTTGTCTCAATTTTCTGCTCCTTTACACCCAGAACTGTCCCATCTGTTTGGTATTATTGGCCAGGAGAGATTCTGAAGACAGGATATCTTAATTTTCAAGCCTTGCCACCCCCTCCAGGAGTCTTAACAAACACAAATACCAGAGTGTTACAACTAGTGAAGGGATGGAAAAGGACTTGAAGGTAAAAGATGGGCCTCAATGGGAAAATCTAGAAATGAGTGTTGAAGCCCAAACAGTAGGAGCTTTTTCATTTATTGAACAGCCACTTAATGGTGGTCTTAATTAATTGAGTATCACCCTTGCAATTTGTAATGTTTTTTGTTTACTCTCATGTTAACTTGTAGCTATCCAGAAACATGAGGTTGCTAGTAGGGCAGTAATGTAGATTTGAATCTGCCAATACGCTGCATTTATGCATTTGGTAGCCCATTTGCCATTGGTTTTCAGGTGGTGAGGGTAACTGGTGCCTAGGAAATAACGGAAAGGGGATAGGGAGGACCCAGTATAAATTCAAATCGGGGTGCCACTTGAAAAGATTCTTTTACTGACCCTTCAGTGGTTGGCTGATGAGAGAATGTTGGAATAGTTCTATTTTCTATACGTATTTCTTTAGTCTTTCTGTGTCTGAAGGCAGTAAGTTGAATAAAGTCTTAACTGTTCAACAGTTTCACTACCCTTCAAGTAAATTGTGTGTTAAATAATGTCTGTGTCTTCTAAGATAGTTGTGAAAGTGCTTGTTATTAAACCTAGCTTAGAGTAAACGGGGCTTGTTCTTTGTTAGACGTTTGGAGAATGTTCCCTTTCTCGTTTTCCAGGCTTTCACTATGGCTTAAATACATGATAAAGTAACAAGGCATTAATAAAGGAATATGAAATTGCAGCTGGTTCTAAAGTGCTGTTGAATCTCTTACTGTAAAGTGGAATAAAGAAGGAGCAAAAATGTCTTCTGGACCCTTAAGACCATTTTATCTTACGACTGCTATCAGTAATAGCCCTTAACATGTTCAGAGCAGATTTTATGAAAGTACGTAGTATGTCCTTATCTTAATCAGACCGTAAAGAGAATCTTAAAAGAAGTTACAAGTATTTGAATTAATGAGTGATAAAAAACTACAGCTAGCTGGTGATCTGCTCATTTATCTCCACCAAATTTAACCCAATTTAGAGTGGTGACTGGAGGTTGGCTGGTCTCTAATGCTGATGGTTTGCATATAAGGAACTTTCATTACAGGTGCCCAAGTTACCTGGAGCCCTAACTATTACCACATATGCTGCTTTTGCACTGATGTTACGGAAGCAATGACAGATGGAGCTGTAGATTTAAATAACTACTATAGTGGCAAATAATGATATTTTAGATCTATAAGGAATATTCCCTTGTGGCCTCTGAGGTATGAGTTGTCACTAAATTTTCAAAACGGGGAAGATTTTCTTTTGCTCAGGATCCCAATGTAGTAACCTATACATATCCTGCTAAACTCATAAATAAGGAGAAGCTAATTTAAGATGCCTCAATGTGTAATAATTAAAATTTAGAAGCAGATAGATGGAGGAGTGTATGGCAAAACTGATCTAAGAATGGGTTTTATTTTACTGTGGTTTCATAGGGTCTTCCCCTCGAGTAACTGAGCAAAGTGTCTTTTGCAGAAGAGTTCTAAACATCAGTGACTGTTATGAAATAAATTGCGTGCAACGCCAGAAAATTAAAACAGCTTTAGAGGCTTACAACCACACAGAAAGTTCATGGCTTAGACAACAATCAATGTACATACATCAAATTTCAGTATTTTTTCTGTAATGTTCTATTTAGATAAGGCTTCCTCCATGTTTACAGAAGTTACGTTAAAAATATCTTCTCAAGTACATCTTAGAATTGATGTATGACTGACTGTATAAGGAATATGTAAGGAACAACTAAAAGTTTTAAAGACCAAAACATGCCCCTTTTGGGCATGAAAGGGACAGAAACATGGCTAGTAAGGTGCATTTACTTGGGCAAAATTGATTGCTCTCAACAAATTGGAGGTCCAACCTTTATATTTGGCACCTCATTCTGCATTTGTTCAAGTCGTTATAAACTTTTATGATTGAAATAGTATCGCTAATCCCCAAAGTTTTAATTTGACTTTTAGAATCAATTGAAAACATCCTCAGCTGAACTAAAATCCCATTTTCTGATGGATTTAAAAATGCTGGTAAAAATAACGATTTTTAGAAACAACCATAGGTCTAACAATTCAAGTAAAATGAACTCCAAATACAAAGGTACTAAAGTGATGGGACTTACTGATCTGGCTGCTCTTAAAATTTCAGCTTTGCCTTGTACATGTCAATATGACTAATTTTTTGCCTGGCATGATATATGTACAATAACATATAACTGGCTTGATGTGATGGTTTTAGTTACTCATCTAAGCAGCACTGGAAAGTTAGCATCTTGAAGTCGCTATTGCCAATGCTTTTCACATAGTCTCTAGGGCTAATCGTTCCATATTCACTGAAAGTAAAAGGATGCATATGCACACACTCTAAAGTTACACAAAAGGAATCTAGGATTTTATTTTTTGGCCAAATACACGAGTTTTTTTAAATGCAATTTTTATATGTATATTTACATTTTTCCCAAGGTAATATGCTTTAGATATAATAAGAGTATCTTGATTTACTAAAACTGGAAGCCAGGGCTATTTTCAGACAATGCTAATTTCCTTTATTTCCTCTAGTCTACTTGGAGAGAGGATATAAGAACTAAGAAGTCACAATTTAAGTTTCACACTCAAGTTTGCTAAGTTTGAAAAGTGGTACTGAGATACTCAGCTTTAGTTCTTTTAAAAGATCGTTAAGCTAGCTTTATTATTTCAAATGAATTAGATGTTTTGAGCTAATTTTAAAAGACTACTTTTTCACTCTTGTGACGTTTTATGAATAATACTGTCTGCTCCTTCCTGGTTTTTTAGTCGTCCTGGGAATTGGCCGAAGATTTCGGCCAAATCGGTTGGTTTCCAGTCTTTAAGACTTTTCAAAAAAAGTATTTGGAGGCTTATTCGAAAGTAGTAATTGCGTAAAAGAAAGTCGTTTCCTTTAAATCTATTTGGAGTAATATGGATGTATTCGGTACCTCGCGTGCCTTAATGTTTTAGATCTAGTTTACAAATTTTTAACACTTCCAGTTGAACTGTACATTAACTTGTTTCGAAAAACGAACACTCAATGTAGCATAAACATCTTCAAAATTTGTTAGAATAGTGAAAGAAAAAACTAGTAAGCATCCAGGAGATGTTTTGGTATGTATTTTAAATTTAGCTTAGTGGATAATTCTGCTGCAAAAGTAGTTTAGAGAAATACTGTCCGTTTCGTTGCGTTTGAAATATTAAATCTGGCGTACACAGGATTCTTCAGCATCTTGCAGGGATGCGGCATATTTCTCTTTTTTCAAACGTTGAGTTGTGCAAGTGGTACCGGCTGTATTTCTGCCGAGTCCTGCGCGCCGTGGTTCATTCACCAAGGTCTCTGGGCTCGGCGCGCGGAATCGCGCGGTGGGGCCCCGCAGCCGCTAGTGGGCGCTGTGGGTCCGTGGAAGCCGGCGAGCCGCGTCCCAGCCGCTCGACGCGGGCACTTCTCCCAGGACCCAGGGAACAGTTCCTGCCACCGCTCCATTCGGCGCTATTTGTCACCGTTACCCCCTGAATTCCCGGTCACCTTGGGGACGCCTGAGTGTATCTCGGAAACCAATCAAGGAAAGGGTCCCGCGGACGCCTGTCGGTGCCGCCCGGGCGGGAAGTGAGCGCCGCAGAGCGAGCACGACTGAGGCCCGGGGTCGTCACGCAGCGTCCAGCCCGCTGACAGGTCGGCCCCGGTTCCTTTCGGTACCGAAACCATGTGCGAGGCGCGTCGCCCGGAGGCCTGGCCGGGAGGCGAAGAGATGCGCGTGAGGGCTGCGCTAGGTCCGAGGGGAGCGGACTCTGCGTTATGGGAGGAGCCGCGGGGACCGGGGACCGCGGCCCGCTCTGCGGGGAAAGTTTCGACGTTGTCCCTCCATTGAAGTCGGGGCACTTGCCAGGCAGGAAGGGCGCGGGGACAGGTGGCCCCGCTCCCCCGTGGCCCGCCCTGCAGGCCCGCAGAGCCACTCCGGGGGCGCGGGTGCACGCGCAGCCCCAGCTGAGTCCCTGGCTCCGCTCCCGCCGCCGCCGGGGCGGGGGCGGGACTCACCTGTCAGCCGGCGCCCCGCCTCGAGGCACCCAATGCCGGGCGGGGGTGGCTGACGGACGGGCGGGATGCCCAACCCGCGAGAGGCTGCGGCGCGGAGACCAATGGGAGGCGCGGCGCGGGGCGGGGCCCCACGTTTATAGTGCTCTGACAGCGCGCCGGCGGCGCTGACTCTCCTCGGCGGGGACGGCGGCTCCGGCTGGAGTGAGGAGCCGCGCGCACAGCCGGTCCCGGCGCCCTCCCCGCACACAAAGGCTCGCGCGCGTTAGCCGCCCGCGGCGGGGACCGAGTCCTCCTGCCTGCTCCGCGGGCCAGGAGACACAAGGCCTGGGGAAGCTCCCTCGCGCCCGGAGGCGCCCCTCGCCGCTCCGCGCCCCGGGACATGGAACCGCGCCGACGCGGCGCCCGCACGCTCGGGCCACGGCCCGCCCCCCTGGATTTATAGTGCGAAGCGGCCCTGCTCGGGGCACAGCGCCCGTCGCCCGCGCGTCGTTTCCGTCTTTGTGTCCCGGCCGCGCGCCCTCCCCACCGCCCGCGCCCGGCACCCTGGAGTCGCACGGGAGCCGGCCGGCCGAGCTGCGTCCGGCGCGGCGACCCGGAGCCCCGAGCCCGCCGCGCCGCCGCGCCCCGCGCCTGCGCTCCCGCCCCGCGCCCTGAGGGCCCCGAGGGAGCGCCCCCGCCTCGGAGACCGCTGGAGCTGCTCGGCGCGCCCCGGAGCTGCCTGCGGTCTCCGCCTTTTCTGCGCGTTGGATTGGGGCCCCAGGCCCGCGCCCCGTCTCTCCGCCGCCCGGAGTGCGCGGAGCTGGGAGCGGCTTGACCATGGCCGCGAGGAGGGACTCCGTGTGGAAGTACTGCTGGGGAGTTTTGATGGTTTTATGCAGAACTGCGATTTCCAGATCGATAGTTTTAGAGCCCATCTATTGGAATTCCTCGAACTCCAAGTAAGTGGTGTCCGCGATCCCCCGGGGTCCGCCGCGCGCACCATCCGGGCGGGAGGAAGGGTCGGGCTGCAGAGCCTCGCAGCCTGTTTCTGGAGCCTCGGGTGCCCCCGCACCACCCAGTCCCCTGTCCCCCATTTCCGCCTTATTGCACTTGGCGACTTTTCTCTCGGCTTTCTAGCCAGGGTGCCGGCCCTAAGGGACGCCCTCCCCACCTTCCATTTCCCCGTCAGCTTCTCGGCTCTAAAAAGCCCCTGGAGGCTCGCGTGTCAGGTCCGGGTAGGTGTCCGATGGCGGTACATGACCCTCGCTTCTTTTCGAAGACGGAGAACAAGGCCACAGACAGGGCTGGCCCGCGTGCAGGCCCTGCGGGCTCCGGGCAGAGGCGGGGATGCTGCGCTCCCGAGGATCCCCGGAGTCGGTCCGGCCCCCGCGGGTGGGCGGCGGCGGCGGCGGGCGCGGGGCAGCGGAGCGCCCGCCGAACCGAGCCTGTGGTCCTTGGGCCGCCCTCAGCGCCCCGGAGCCCGCGCGCCTAGGCGCCGCCTGCCCGGGGATGCGCGGGGAGCTGGGCTGCTCCGCGGGAGAACCAGGAGGCGAGCCCTCTCCACATGCCCGGGGACTGGACTTAGCGTCTACGGGGAGGCCTCTCCCTTCGTTTCCAAACCAATGGCCCCGAACTCTATGAGATCCCGAGAGCCGACTTGATTTTTAAGGACGCGTTTTGCAAAAGCGTAAGGCCCTGCCCAGGCGACACCGTTCCTGAAGCCCTCGCGCTTGGGATGCCTGGGCAGGGGTGGGATCTTTTATCAGACAGCGCAGCCGGGGGGAACGGCAGGCCTTCGGAGATCAAGTGCGAGCCACCAGAGCACATCTGGGATTTAGAAAAGGCGATCCATCCCTAAATCCATGTGGCCACGACTCCTAATTAGCCATCTACGCATTCAGTATTGTGTATTACCTCATTCTCGGGATACATTTCGATTTAGCCAAAAGTATTTTACAGAACCATGGAATGTTAGTCGTGGGAAACTTGGAGAAAGTATGGAGACATCGGCTGTTCCTGAGATCAGAAATAAAGTCAGTGACCTAATTGAGCTTGAGCAAGTTGGCCGTGGATTTAATAAAGAATAAAGAGCAAAGAGATGGGGGATTAATTTAGAAAGCACATCTTAATTAAAGAATTATACCCACTCTCTTAAAAGTGGTAAATTACAAATTTACCAACATGTTTACCAAGAACTCCCTGTTACAAAGGCAAGAAACGTCACAGCTGTAAATCGGATAAACAGAAATTCTTGCAGGATGTATACTATGCCAGATGGCATTTACGAGCGCCGCTCAAACTTAAAAGTTACTCAATGTAGCCCCCCTCCGTGTAGCCTGATCTTGCATGGCCTTTATTGCCTTAACGTAAGATGCTGTATTTGCTGAGAAAGTAGAGGCAATGACATCTTCACACAGAAACCGAATCCTGAGGCACCAGGGGGTGCGGGAAAGTGCCGGGCTGGGTCCCGCGCGCCGCAGCCGGGTCCAGCGATGCGAGCCGGGCCGGTAATGGGCCGGGAGCGGGGACGAGGCCGGCCAGTGTCGCCTTGCGCCTACAGAGGTCACTCTAACACGCGCAGTGCTCGCGGCGCCGGCCTCACCCCTTCCCCCAGGCTGACTGCTCCTCTCCACTTGGCGCTGTTCCCTGACCGACGGTCTTGAGGGGCCGATTCCGCCTCCCCACCCCTCCCCCCACCGTCAGGACCTAATGTTTATATTTAAGTCTTACATAAGTAAATTCCCATTAAACCCTCCAGCGCCCAGCTCAGTATATGTATTTCTATATTAACTGTTAGTTGGTGTGTTTTGGGGAGAAGGATTAGAAATACCTTCTCAGAAAAAAAAAGTAGAGAAATAATTATTTCAACCTAAGGTTTAGACATTAACGACATTAACATCTTATTTTTCTAATATGTGGCAGAGGGGCAGGAGAGGAGAATGGTATTTCCTTACCATCCTGATGATAAGGGTTAATCTGTTTTTCTGAGCCGTGTCCATAGATTTACAGACCTGCTGGAGGGAGGCCTGAATTTTGGAGAAGCCTGCCTTCCCTGCCCTGATGCCTCTGTTGGCCTGCCTGCTGCCGTCCTCAGGAGTAGAATTTCTTTTAAATTCTCATGATAATGGCCTGCCCTGGAGGACTGGATAATTTGTCCCTGGAAAAGGTCTACTTAGTAAAGTATGCAGCTGAATGCTAGCTTGAGAGATCAGAAAGGTTTCTTCCTGGAGAAATGATATCAAAGAGCCTTTTCTAAGTTTGAGATGAATAAAAACCCTGGAGCCAAAGAGTAGCTCTATTTGGGGAAGTTGTATGTTTATTTTCAGGGAAAAGTTTCAGTCAATAAATGTGATGTGGCAGGAAGGTAATTAAATGCCCTGAAGTTTCACATCAGTTCATATGAACTAAGGAACAATTCATTTGTAAAGAAGCAACATCAGTAATTAGATTTGTTTCATTCGAGGTCAGCTTTTTTAGCAGGTGGTCGACATAGGGAGCTTGAAGCAGCTGTTGGATACAGGGTCCAGAAAATCCTTTGTAAATTCACTGTCTTCATCACTGCTTTAATCACACTGCCTGCTGCTCACATCCCTGAGAGTTTATGCAGCATCAAAAGAAGTTCTGTATACCAAGATATTAGCCACTGGCCTGTCAGTGAATCATTCATTCTCTCCGCATCCATAGGCTCTGCAGAGTTGCATCAGTTGTAGCCATTGAGGTTGTTTAGTCTATTTTTTTTTTTTAACTGGGAGAAAATGTTAAAGCTTGGCTTTCATTTCCAATTAACATTTCATTAGAACACTTTTTTCCAAGCATGGTGTTTGTGCCAAAATAAAAGAGCTCTTTTTCTACAAATATTAATTTCACTTTAGAGTGAACCAACTCGATATTAGTATGATGTTCTAAAATGAATTACATGGACTTTGTTGAAAATTTCAATTGAGAATTAAGCTTGTACGTCTAGGGGTGCTGTTCTCTGTGTACCACATACTAGTTAGTCAAGGCATTTTCCTTTTCCCATGTCATTTCCCCCTACATAATACTGAATTCCTGATATTGATTGACTTGATACAAAAGAATGGCTGGATAATATCCAGATAACCTATAATACATGGGCGCCACCACGGTCAGGCTCTGAATAAATACGGACCTGTCAAAGATTGATAAAATAAACTACAATGGATAGTGCTGTTTAAACAGTCCATTCAATGCCATATATAAGCCAGTCTGCCTTCCATTGTGTCTGAAATTCTTATTTTTGTAGGTAAACAAATGCACATTCAGCCCTGATTGAATAGCCCCTTGAACTATGCTCCACAGTTTGCATTTGGGTTAATCTTGTCGGTTTTAATATAGAGAGAAAAAAGGCACAAAGCACCAGGGGTGGAATTGTTAGTGCTTTCACATCCCCATTCCGCACATTTTGTCAGGATGATAAACTATAGGTAATGGACTGTCGCTGTTCCATAGGACAGCCGAACCAGCGAGAGCACAAAGACGGAGCTGACGCGACATCTCACACCGGGCTCAGTAGCCCTCTTTTCAGGCGAGAAGAGAATTTATTTGGGAATCGTGTGTCTAGCTAGGGACTGCACTTTTTAACCTCAGCAATTACGGCTTCAAGCCTCAGAAACAGGAGCCGGAGGTTAAGATGATTTGTTAAGCACTTGGTTCTTAATCTTTCACAAAGCGTAGCTGTTGACACTTGTCCTCACGATGCAAAGAAATGCAAATAAGTCCCAAGATTCCTAAATTGTTCTGACTGTGGTCTGGGAAGACAGGTGAATTAGCTGGCATCCCCAGACCAGCTAAAAACTACAGATTGGATTGCTTTCTCTACTTGGAGTCAACTGAACAATAATTGGTATATTTAGATGACTTATCGTCAGCCCCCCGTCCCCCCGCCGCGGCTCCAAGTGTCCCGAGGTGAATCCTTTGGTTGGTGGAGAGCACAGCAATTACCTTCAGGGACCCAGCGCGGTGGCAGCAGCTGCCTGCTCCCTTGCCTTCCACTGAAATGCTTCAGGTCGCTCCCAGGAGGTAGTGTGACACCTACCTTAGCGCGACGTTTCCCGGGGGCGACTGTCTAATGGGAAACGATTTGCGATCCCAGCTTGACTGCAATGATGCGTCATAGGAATGGGAGTGGCAGCGGGGAGGAAAAGCAGGCTGTCGACCCTCAGTAAAAGAGACATTTTTTAAGGAAGGCTGTTTCTTTAACATTTTATCAAAACTTTATTCTTAAACTGTTCCACTGCAAAGTAAGCAAACGAAGGGCTCTTCCATGGAAAATGATTAAAATGGGGCCCCTCTCTGCCTCATCTCTGCCTCGGTTTGCTGCTGACATAAAGAGCCTGTTTTTCAGGTCACTTATCATACATCTACATAGATTTGCTTATGAGCTCACCCTTTGTGTAGCAAAGTAGAGCCTTAAATAGGAGTGTTCATCTGTTTAAAATATTTTGATTAAAATATGCAGAACCCATAGAACTATAAGCTTCTCCTTCAGGAATTAGCTCTTTCAGGGAAGAGCTCCCTGCAACCTTTTTTTTTCGGGGAGGAATTAGAATGGGGCCGGGAAAGGAATATAAGAAACGCAAAGAAGGAAGGATCGCGAGTGGGACAGTGCGCCAAACAGCTTGGGAAAGCTCCTGTGGCTTCATTGTCTCTCCAGAGCTAACGGATACAAAGACATGAGCAATTCAGCCCTTCTCCCGTGATGGAAAATGTAAGCCGTTGACACGGCTCCCCTGTTTAACTCGTTTAATTCTCATTTTAAATTCAGTACTATACTAGCTGTGTGAACTCTGAAGATTTCTTTAGTAATCCATTTTGTAGTTCCGAATCAAAAACAAAGTGAAAGGGTCTGACACAATTTGCTTTTATTTTTAGGCAAATCAACCCTGGTCATAGTTAATAAGGGGATTACAACCCAGTCTAGGTCTTTACAGATGTAATGTAAATCAAGGGCAGAGTATAAAGAAACTGATCCCCTTTGATTGAAGCATGGTAAAAAGGCATAGAGAAACCAGCAGCAGTAATCTGATTGTATGGCAATAAAACCACCATTTTCTGTCTTTCAGATAAAAATAATGTGGTAAATCCATGCAGTTCATAGGATGTAAAGGCAGATAAAGGGTGAAGCCATGGCAACATATAGATTAGCTTGATGTTGGAAATGACACGTCTCTGAAAGGGCGTAGAAACGGAGGCCCTTGCTCCAGGCTGTTGGCTATTATGTGAGAACCACACAGAGTTGGAAACTAGGATTAGAAAGTATGAAAGCTCTACTTGTGGCCTGGGATGGTTGAAGCAGGGAAGAAAAGCTGCTCAGTTCTTGCTCATTGGTGGCGGATAATATGGTAAAGGTAGATTTCATTGACTGTCTTTTTCAGAGATTGAGATTGGGGCTGATTAAAAGTTCAGATCACTGCAGTTGTGAAGGCCTGCAAGATTTCCCTTTTTAACTCCTGGCCTAACAGCGGCAGCCAATCTGTAGGATTAACTTCCCTCGGCGGTCCTCGCCTTAATCTATTTGGGCTTCAGGCAGGGACATGCTGGGAAGGAACAGAGACCCAGAGGGGCTAGGTAGGACTGGAGTTACATGAAAAGAAAAGAGAGACCTTTTGATTTCAGCCATCTTTCAGAGCCAGGGCCATCTCACACCGCGTGGGAGAAGCAAAGGTAAACATTGCATATTGTCCCTCTCCCTCAGCCAGAGAGCTCTTCTCTGTGTTGTGTCTTTACTACCCTGGAAAGGAATATATAAAAATAAATAAAAGGGGGAATTGAGTTTTCATTCAAATCAGTAGTCATCCAATATGCCCTAACTAGTGCGCTCTATCCAGGTGATATTTTACTCCTAGATGTGAGTTTTGATGTTTGAGTTGAATGGGATGGAGGTCCTTCATATAGATGAGATGATAATAAAAATGTTAGCATTAAGAATAGACAATAACCATGCTGTTGAATCTTAATTGCCCTCTGTCCCAAACAAGCTTGTAAATAAGCTGTACTTTTCTTTTTACCTTCCACACTTTCCAATTTAGGCATTAAACAAAATAAGCCATTGAAGCCATGATTCAGTTACATGCAGAGTGACATCTGCAGTTGGGTCAAGCCAGAAAGGAAATACTTGCTTTATTGTCTCCCATTTGGCGTTTTAGAAAAGTCTCAGCATTTCTTTGGAGAGTCTGAACTCTTGAGACGTGTGTGAGAAACACTCACTGGTCCAAATTCAATGAGTGGACACGGAGTCACAGCGAACAGCGGCGCGAGGCTTTAATGACGGTCTTGCAAGATCGGGTGTCTGGTGGGCAGGCACACCTGGGGAGTTTGGCGCCAATAATTTATCTCCTAGTACGCGAGTCCCTCCCCTGGTTCCTCATTGGCTGAGTACTACAGGGTTCACATTCTTTTCCGGACGTCGCCTAAGCCAGTTATGTCTTTCCTTTACATTTGTCTTAATTTTATTGGTAGGTTTAAAACACTCAAACAGGTATAGCCAGGCCCTTATCAATTCCCCCACCCCCACTCTCAGCCCGGGCAGCTTCCACCACGTGGCCCTTTGTTAATACCTTACTGTTGTGTTTGAACATCCTAGTGGGAATAAATCACACTTAGGTTTTATACTCTTTCCTAGCACGTGGACGCTACTGCAAGCCGCAGACACCCCACGTGTCTTGATGGAGCAGGTCAAGGGGGTTTGGAACAGCAGCATGGGCCTGTTAGATGAACACATTCTGTGGATGTGTGGAGATCTTCGAGAGATCCTGACCCATTTCATTGATTTTCCTCCTAACTCTCAAGCTGACCAGATAGTCTGCTTTGGACTATGGATTTATTGCACTCTTTGACTGCTTTTCTGGTCATTACTATGTAGCTTTTGGAGATTAAAAACATTAAAAAATCATTGCCCAGAGACCTGTTATACCCAGTGCCTGTGTCTCTACCTTTCTCCCTGGCTTTATTCCATAATCTCTATCAAAAGATCCATTGCACTTGTCTAGATTCATCAAAAAGAAGCGCCCCCGTACCTCCTAATTTACAAGCTGGTCACATCCAAGCACCTTGCATTCTGCATTTGACAATGATTGCTAATGGCCCATTCAGCTAAAGTATTTGCTTGTTAACAGGGAACAGAGCATGATAAATGTCCTGCAAGCTTGCGGCCTCCTTCAGCTTTTCAAATGCAGACTGGTGCATATTCATGGCAGGCAAATGACAAAAGAAGAAGCTGAATTGCCCTGGCCTCCAGTTTTCTATCAGGAATGAGGTTAAAGTGATTAAAGAAACATGCGGGAAAGCCCTGCCACTTGTTTACTGCTGTCATCCAACATTGGGCTTTGTGTCCTTCAGCACAGATTTCAGAAATGTTAGAGGTAAGGATGGTTGGATCGGGTGAGCCAGTGGAAAGAGTAGGTGATCAATTATGAGATGTTTTCCATGCACATGGAGTGCCAGGTAGACCTATTTCTGTTGCTCCAACAGAGAATCAGCAGAGGCTCTTATTTTCCTTTTCTTGTATAAATTCAAATATGTAATTCTAGGCCAAAGCATTTTGTGATTGGGGAGTGCATACTTGTTTATTTCAAATGAAAAGCATAGTAGGGGAATGATCCATTAAAGAAAAACAAGTTGTGTCTGCCCTTAGCAATTTGGTAACCAAAATGTGAAGACAACGTTGGCAGTATTAATAGTTTGCTATGGCCTTTTTCTAAAGTGTGGACAGGGAACCCTCTCACAGCTCCGTGGTGGACATTCAGGGCCCTGGGAAGGAACCACAGGTGATCTGCCTTGCTTTGAAACTTCGTTTTCTTCAGTACTATAGATTCTTCTTGTTTTTTATTTCCAGTTACTAAACAGTCCAGTTCATTTTCTTGATTTAAATTCGGTTCCATCCAGTGTTAATTACAGCCCTAATGGTGTGGGTCTTCCAGTCTAGTTAAGTCCCCATTGCCCCCCGGCGTGACTCTGCCTTTTCAGGCACAGATTCTTCCCTATCACCCAGAATCGATGAGTGCTACTCATTTGTGAAACTGGTAGAGTCAATGTGTTTGTTACATTAGAGGAAAGTGATTACAGACAGTCCTGGGGCTTGGGCTGGTGGGTGGCTGTGTGTGTGTGGTGCGCTCCCTCTGCTGCCCCCCGCCCTTTCTGCGCCCCTGCAGGATGCTGAACCTCTTTACAGGTTACAGCCTCTGACCCGCAGAGTCAGGGTATCTGAAATGTCCCCTTCCAGCCTGGCCTCTGCATGTTGTACTCCAGCTGAGGAACCCCAGGCACAGTGTGGTCCCCCCTCTGAGAATGTCCGTCCTGTTCTTCCCACCAGTTAGGCTGGCTCCTTGGCCTGAAAACATCTGGCCCAGTCTGAACCGCCTACTAAGTGCCAGTCAGTGGTCAAGGCCAGCTCAGAATGTGTCTACCTGCAGAAGAAATGAGAAAATACCTGTTTTTGTTTACCAGTCAGAACCATATTTTGGGTACATTTTAGATAAAAACAAGCTCTCCTAAGCCGTACACCCCCTTTCTCTCTGGGAAACTGAATCTTCACTATAACCCTGTCTAATAAAGTTCAGTTTCCCCTACATGAGTTTCTTTATATGATGTAGATCAGGCAAAATTTCTTTACATCTTTTCTCAGTAATCCCACAGCACTTTAGTTAAATACCTATGATATAGGAGGAACATTAAACACTGCACTGTCATGATTCATGTGCAGGTCTTAATCCCTTTCACCGCCCTCCCTGGCCTTAAAAGGCAGGGATGAGACTGTTTCATTTCTTCAGTCTACCTACCAGCCAGCACTGACATCCAATAGGTGTTCCTCAGGTGAACAGACAACCCAGCTGTGTGTCTGTGGCTGCCTGTGTGTATTAACATACCACGTGCTCCTGAGCTCTACGCTTGGAACAGCGGCTCTAGCGCGTCCGTCCGAATCACCTGCGGGGCCTGTTAAAACAGGATTGCTGGGCCCTGCCCCAGAGTTTCGGATTCCTGAGGTCTGGGTGACACTTGAAATTTACATTTCTAACAAGCTCTCAGCTGATGCTGCTGGTCTGAGACCACACCTTGAGAAAGCCATTGCCCTAGATCAACGTTTTTTTGGAAAAAGAAATCAGCATTAGATCCTCCTCCTCTGAAAGGCTGTTTTGGGACCTCTGAAGGAATCAGCGGTCCTTGCCTTCCGCTGTCTGCCCCCATTCGTGCTTTGCTGGAGACCACAGGGGTCATCTAGATCACAGTGGAGAATTCATTGATTTATTCAACATGTATTGACTGTGTGCCTGTTACTAAGCTCTGAGAACCAAAAGGTACAGTCTGTACCCTCAAGAGACTTAAATCCTGAAGTGAGAAGAGGGAATCCCCAGTGGACGCAGCCGCCATTCGTGCCGCAGTGCATGGGAGCCCAGCGCAGTGGCCACAGGAAGGGTATGGCATTCCTCCAGGAGGGGCGACGGGATTCAGCCCAGGGGAGGGAAACTGAGCCTTGGGAGACATCAGGCTCTCCCAGCAAGGTCACAGTGGCTCTTGGAAATGAAGAACACCATAAGCAAGTGGAAGTGATAATGTTTCAGCTAAGGGCAATGTGGGTCTGTAAAGTGTACATCTGTGAGCAGCTACATTATTTCATGCGATTTCATATGTCCAAGCAAGGTTCAAAGATGCATCCCACAAATGAAACAGGTAGACCCTGCGGGACGCTAACCCAGTGAAGCGGGCTGCCTTTTTAATACGAGAGCCGGAGTACCTGTTTGTTTCCAAATGTGATAATGATGGTAAAGCTGGGCAGTCCGATAAAGCAAAGACAGCTGGGCAAGTGTTAGCTAAAAGTACATGATTTGGAATCTGGCTGTTTGAACCCAATCCCATCTGAGAAGTTTTTTTAGCTGTGTAATAATAGAGTATCCTCTATGACTCAGTTGTCCCATGTCTAAAATGAGGACAATAATCTAATAGTACTGAGTAAAAGTAATAAAATTGTGGTCAGGATTTTAAGTTGAGCTTTGTGCTTGGCACAATGAAGCAATAAATGTCAGCTATTGTTAATAAAAATTAATTGAATCTCTACTGTGTGTTTGGCTATGGTTCAGTTTGCCTTCCACATACAGATGCAGAATAAATAAAAATAAAATTAATAAAGATTATAGCATGGCAGTCACCTTTTAAAGTATCTGATGTTATATTGTTTTTCATTCATCTGCCAGACTTCTGTTCATTCTTAAGACTCCTCTGCTCTATGAAGCACGTTTTTCTTTCCTTTCTATAAATCAGATGTTCTTTGCTCCCTACCCCTGAGCGTTGTAACATTTATAACCATGGGCATGCTCATTCACCTTTTCCATCACGGACTGAGGGAGTCCTGGGCTCTGACCCACTTTGTGTATTCTAGTACAGGTGAAGGCAAGAGATTGGGTTGTTGAACTCATACACGAATGCAAACTGTAGGGGTGGGCATTGTAGCGTTTTCTGATTAATATTACATGCTATTTCTTGTTTAGAAACCTGGTGACAGGTTGTTTCATTTAACAAGTTGTATATAGCACTTACTGTGGACCAGCTGCTGTTGTTAACCGCTCTACAAATACCCACTCATTAAACCTTCGTAGTAACAATCTTGAGGGAGGTACTTTTATGATCCCTGTAAGACCAATGGGGAAACCAAGGCACAGGCTGGTTAACGAACTTACCCAAGGCTGTATCGCTAATCAGTGGTACAATCTGCATTTGAACCCAGTTACAGGACTCTGGTTCTTGAATCCCACCTCTTAATGCTCTGTTGCTTTTTCTTCTGCTGTTGTATGTGGGTAACTGTAAAGCGCGTGGTCAATGGGCATGATTAAGGGTACATTTGCTCAAGGCAGAACATACAAGGTGGATAAAAAGGAAGTTTTGGGTATAATTCTTCCCTGGTCCATCTTGACTCATATAGTCTTTCCTGTGACAGACGTGCAGTTCTAAGTGAATCCTTTGAATCTTTAATAACAAGGTTCTACCCAATGGAAACTAGGCAGTTATGAAATTATATAATATTACTGCTTTGACTGAATATCCTTTCCTTCTAATTTTCCTTTTAAAAATTTAAGTGTTTGGTCATTTCATTGCTGGGAGAAAAAGGGGTCAGATTTTCAAGGAGAATTGCATTTGGTTAGATGCTGAGCATGTGTCAAACTAAGGAGATAGTCTGACATCTTTTTTAGAGTCTAGTCACAATTAAATGCCATTTTATTTTGGATTTTGGGATCTGTGCCAGCTTCCAGCTTGTCAGAGCTGAGAAGACTCAAATCAAGTCCAGGCCTATTTCTACGGCAAACTGGGATTCTGGCTTCTTGCCCGTGGATTCATTCAGCGCATCCCATCTGGCTTTTGATGTTCTGCAAGTTTGGAGTGGTTTGTTTCAGGAAGCTGGGCAGCCTGGGCTTCTCTTGCCGCCAGAGAGAACCTCTCCGTTTGCATTCTCCCTGGACTCACCATCTTTTTACCTGTTGGCCTAGCAGCCAGCCGCGGTCTCAGACAAGCAGACCCTCCCTCCCCTCAGAGCTCAGAGCTCCTCATCTCGCGTTAGCCAGTGCCCTTCAGGTTAATTCAGTAGCAGCCTCTTTGAATAGCCAGGGTATTTAACTTTTGGTGTGCTTCTGTGTTTTGGTCAAGTTAATTCCAGGCTGTTTGTGGTGATCAAGCAAGGAGCATATTGCCTATAAAGTTAAAATGGCGCACCATGAGATACATAGTGTAGGGGATCTGTGTGGAAGTCAGTAATTCAGTCCCTTCTTCCGCCTTTGTGGTGGTTGCAGCGCTGACGTGGCTGCCAGGTAGACTGCTTGGTTTCCCTTACCTCTCTTCTTCCCCCACCAAGCTATGACAGATGGCAGGAAATGTCTCGTGGTATCTGCCCACCCACAGCAGAGTATCCCTGCCCCTGCCCTGGGGCCCGGGAAGAGAGAAGTGTCCAGGAGGCAGTGTTTAGGGGGTTGTAAGGTGATTGAACACAGCCTTTTAAATGGTGGTGGTGGACTGACACTTGACGGGCAAGGGGAACATCTTCTTGTATCAATAGAGAACAAAGAGGGTTCTGTCTCTTAACCCTTATTGAAGTTTTCATTCTATGATTACAGAAACACCTATCCAGCACCCATTCTGTGCAAGGCCCGGGGATAAACAGCCAACTGAGTCTTCCAACTCTAGCGGAAAGACCTGGAACTGGACCCCCTCGTGAGCACTCTCTCAGTGCTGTATCCCCCACTAAAGGGGGAGGTTTCATTTGCCTGTAAAACAAGGGTACATTGTCTTTATAAATAGGCAAAATTCTTTGAAGTTAAAAAAAAAAGAGTGGTGATAGGAAGGCTTGATAGGAAAGATATACCCTAACTGGGTAGAGTGAGATACCGCAGTGCACTTAAGATCTGAATTCCATTTCTTGGAGTTTTTAAATGCCAGCTCACTCCCTGTACGATTTACATAGACCTTTCATCTCTGTGATTTTCCCACTCAGGTAGGTGAGCAAATGGTTCTCCACACTTAGATCTAACACAACAGAAAACCAGCTAGAAATGCCCTCTGAATTTCTTTCTATGTGAAAGCCATTTCTGTCTCTGGTACCTCACCAGAATAAATAACAAAGAGTTCCACCTTCCTTTATAGACTCCTGCTAAAAGCATGGTTTGGAACAAGACCGTACAGGTGCAAACAAATTACAGTTGGGCAAGCATCTCTACCGTCTCTTGCCTGGGAGGGTTATGAAATACTCCTTACGCTAAAGGAGCCGGCGTGACAAGGGCTGGCCCCAGTGAGTCACTCCCCTCCACCCTCCCCCTGCACCTCGCAGCTCCCAGCCCTACATTCCAAGTCCCCCAGTTTTGCCTGACCTGGCTGCAGAACTCTTGGGTGATTATTTTTTTTGGTGGGGGTGGGGGTAGTTTTGAGACACAGGGTGATTAGATCAGTTCCATAAGTAACCTCTCTTTTTTTTTTGTTTTGAGGTAGGTGGTTAATTTTTGGTTTTAATTCCATGGCAGACATCATCAAGTCCCTGTGAACCTGTGAACAGGAAACAGTGATAGCTGACATCACACCTTTAAGGTTTGCCTTAGGGGTGAAGATACCTCTTTAAACTCAGCTTGTCCTTCTGTGAATTGGAGGTTTTATTACAGTGAAAATCATGGTACAGATAAAAATTAAACAAATACTTGTGTTATTTTCCTGAAAGAAAGTTCAAACTATGAGAATATTATCTTTAAGCCTTTTAAAATAAAATGTACTCCAGTCACCAGTGTTTCGAGCATTATATCACCTATGGAAAACAAGATTAACATCAAAAGGAGTCAGTTTTCATTCAATTGTGTAGCATTGGGGGCCATGAAATTTAATATTATTTTGACTTGTACAGTAATTGTAGAATGACAGAGGGAAATGGATTAAGATTAAATAAAAGTATACAGGGCTGCATACAGACTTTTAAGTCCAAGTTGAGGCCTTTGGGTCACAAATGGGGCCCTCGTTTGTCCACTGCAGATTAGGATTTCATACGTAAAACTTCAGTCTGTAGTTTAATACTTTCTTCAAGTGTTTGCAAAATGAAGCGGCCAGCAGACTGTCGCCTCACCTTGAAGAGTTGCTGAACTGGTTTGTGACACACAGGCTCCCAGCG
This sequence comes from Manis pentadactyla, assembly GCF_030020395.1. Taxonomy (NCBI): domain Eukaryota; kingdom Metazoa; phylum Chordata; class Mammalia; order Pholidota; family Manidae; genus Manis; species Manis pentadactyla. The sequence continues at coordinate 61,544,555 of NC_080035.1, read as the reverse complement.
TGTTTGAATGAATGTGCTTCTCGTCTTTCCTTTTCTTGAAAAGGTTTTGCTTGTCATTGGCATGAAGTTTGAAAAGCATACCCCCACACACATACTTTAATGGTCCCAAATTGTATAACCTGCTTTTATGCCCCTTTTTCTTTCCCTTGAATAAATCAGGTTCATGTTGCAGATGATATTTGTTTTGGAAAAGTGTGAAAGAAGTGGCACCTGTGAAAACAAGCATTGTCTCCATACCATCCACATTCGAATAAGGCAGAAAGTGTCAGTTAAAGCCTCCAATTACTACCTTATTTCTCAGAGGTTTAAAGCCACAGAGAAGGTAGTAGTGCACTGGCTGGAAGTTTTAAGGTAATTACTTGCAACTCCAAGCAGGGGTATCTGGTAACCTCACTCTGTATAAACCTGACACCTTAAACTACACCCCACTCTCTCTCTGGTTTCAGGATAAGTGTGTGCAGAAACTTGTTCTGATGTTAAAGTGCAAAAGGGGGCAGTAAAGTGCTATCCACAAAAGAAATTTTTTTCCCCAAGTACTTCTTATGGTCGACATTGCCAATGTCTTTTGTGGGCCCTGCTTTTATTCATTTTATAACAAACTCTTCTGTTTGGGGCATCAGAGACTACCTTATTAAGCTGCAGCAGCAAGCTAGCATTAAGGCGAAATATTGCAAGACTGAATATCCCGCCTTTTTGTGAAATGTGCCTTGACATTCACATATTCACAAATTTAAGCTGTTCTTCTGGAGACTGCATATTCCCAAGGATGCAGAGCATCTCTGAAAGAAATCTTGGGTTTCTTATTAATGCTGTTCTAGCTCCATAGTGCTGTAGAAGGCCCCCAGGTGCATGGTAAAGGTATGTGTTACAGGTTTGGGCTTATCAAGAGCATCGTGCATCTTTTGCTAGGAGGTAACTAGAGAGACCTGCCAGTTACAGCAAAGCAGCCGAGTCCTTTTCCTCATTCAGAACTTCAGACTGATCAAATTGCAAACTGACCACTTTTTTCTCCCTGCATGCAGCCTTTGACATTTAATTAAAACAAAACAAAAGCATTCTATGGGAAACACGCATTTTTTCCAAAGCATGGTAAAGTCAAAGAGTACTTAATACAGAACTCTGGCTTGCAAATAAACAAATTATATGATTTGGCGATGCCAACTGCTAAGGTGAACTGTCCCTTAAGCTAGGATTCAGGTTCCCTGAAATGTTAACTGACTCCCAGAGTTGTGCAGTTCAATGATTAAGGATCAATTGTATCTACTGTATATTTCAAAGATTGCTCAGGAACATGGTACAATTTGTTCTTTGAAACTGTGTCTTGAAAATAATGTTCCACTCTAATCCCCAAAGCATTCAATGTTTATTGCAGAAAATTCTGAGAAGCACAGAAAGTTAAAACTCACCTTAAGTCCACCATCCAGTAGCCCAAAGCAGTTTCAGGTAAAGGCCCTGGGTTTGATCATCTATGTATATTTTTGTGTGCGTCTTCAGCAAAATAAGCAGAACAGCATGCTACCTATTGTGTATTATGTTTATTTTTAACTGACATTAGCTGTTTACTTATAATTCATATACATATACTCTAATGATGTATTTTTGAAATGAAAGGAAAAATAAAGCAATTTCCCTGAAAGAACTAATGCCTATTCACTTAGGGATCTTACTCTGCTTGGCTGTTTCCTTCAGAGATAAACCATCACGTGTCGGTGTCCTGTCCCTGCAGTGTGCATAGCAGCAGGTATGCCCGTTACATGAGTACCGTGGTCCTGTTCTCAGGTGGTGGACACCTGCCATTAGTGTGCAGGTATATTAGATACTTAAACTGATTTTTATGTGCTAAAGAGCAAATAGAGGTGGCTCTGGATTTGAGGGGACACTTTTGGAAGCACTGTCATGTCTGGCTCGAGTGGTTTGCCTGGCCCAGTTGTTTGTTTGGACCCAGAAACTGGTCATTCCTGTCTACATCTTTTTATTCTGTGTCAGTTTGGAATTTTTGCATTCAGCTGCAACAGGCTGATTTGCCCTTACTTATGTGTATATACGTAGTTGCCACATTCTTCAATCATTTCCCTCCAAGCACTGTTTCCCTCAGGAGAACCAGGTCTTCTATTTGTCCTGGGTTGGGCCACTCAGTGAAACAACCATTCTTCTAGGTTAACCTGCATATATGGGGCAACCTTGAAGAAAACATGAGAAGTCATTGGACGTTTGTCCTGTGGGGCATGTGTTACAGTTGGGGGCAAATGCAGGAGGAGGTAGGGGACGCAGTAGAAGCAGGGGAAATGGGGCTTAAGTGGGGGGGGTGTAGTTGTCACACCACACAGCTTCCCCCAAGTGGCTTAGCTGCTGGCTTCCTGTGGACATCCCTGTGTTCTTTGGCCAGGTTCGAAAGTCCATCAGGCAACCACTGCCTCCGTCTGATTTCCCAAGCACCCCAAGACCTGGTAATGCAATACTGGTCCCCAGAAGAACCCAGACTTGAGATACCAATGTCTGATGTTCTTGTCTGTCAAAGAAAATTGTGTGCTGTGACCCCTGAACTCCCCAATGGCTGGTTTATGCTTCAGACGCATTATTCTAGCTTTTAAAACAAGTATGGGTTCCTAGGTGTATTAAAACTGTAAAGAAAATTGTGTTGCATAGGGGCTGTTTTATAAAAATGGTTTCTACAGTGATGACTATGACATTGAAATGTCTAATTTAGATTATTAGAGATCTAAGGAGATTACTGAATATCAAGGTCTAATTTAGGTTACTAAAGTGATTCAAAGTATGCCCTGTAGAAGTATTAGAGTCTAGTTTGGTAAATAACTTAAAAACTTGGATTAAGTTTGCTAGGTGATCAGAGGATAAAAACAGATTTTAGTGTCCAGTCATTTCATTTCAGGCAGGTTATCTTTGGAAACTGTACTTAGAGTTTCCAGTTTATTACATATTGTCTCTATATTTGATCCCAAGTCGTCACATCTATTGTCTTGGTTGGGAATGATTCATCGGAAAAACCATAGGAGTTGCCTGTTTTTGCTCCCCCCACCCCACTCCTCTAGGATCCTGGGAAGCCCTGCAGTGAGGAGCCGTCCGGAGCCCCGTGCTCTCCCGACAGGCAGGAGAATGCTGTTCCTGCCCCCGGGAAGAGCAGGGTGCTGCCCTGGCTTCTCGCAGCCTAGTGCAGGGAGGAAAGTAGCCTGGCGACGTTCACTTTCCCAGGTAGGACACGACGTCCTATAGACCTCTGCTTCTGCTGTTTGACTTTTTGTTTACTTTTGCTTTGGATTAGAAGCCAGTAGACTTTATTAAATGACCTCTCTCACCACTTTTAGTTTGGACATAGTTTAGCAAAAACCACATCCCATGTGTGGCATGGGCTGTAACTGTGGAGCTTTTAATCTGCATTCCTTTGGGTTACAAGGTGAATATTGGCTCATCACACAATAAGAAATCTGTATTTGACGTCCACTATGGATAACCAGTTCAGCAGCTTAAAATAAGTCAGTTGTCACACCGTAATAATAATAATAATAATAATTATTATTATTATTATTATTATTATTATTTTGGAATACTTCCTAAGTCAATGTAGAATAAGTGTATTATTGCACATTACAAAATATTCAGGGCATAGATATGCTATGTAGTCTAGCTTACCAGAGTCTCTAAGCAATCTCAAGGTAACAAAATCCAAACATAAATGACCTAGCTTCAGAAACAGAACTCTGTTTATTGACTTGATCTTAACATATGGGATGTGTTGTTTTCCCTTCGAAAGTGGTATTATTAAGAAATCTTCCCCATTTGCTTTTCACTTACGTTCTGCAGTTCTCGTACATCAGAGTCCATCTGTAATACTACATTTAAAACACAAATTCCATGTGGTGGGTTAGTTTCTTCCCCACATTTTGGTTTTGGGCCTCCTGGGGGCAAGGCCGAGATACCAGATGGCCGCCTTTGTGAGCCGTGGTCTCAGGTGACCACCTCAGAATCAGGGCTACCGTGCTTGGCATGGAGCTGGACTCCATTTGATGCTTGCAAGCCTGTGTGTGTATTGACTTTCTCTTGATTTTCTTTAACTTCATGGCTTATCTATGAAAAGCTCAATTTAGAAAAAAATGCATTTCAGAAAACCAGATTTCTGCTTTAATGTGATGCAGTGAGAACTGGAAAGTGTGCAGAGAAAGGGGGCTTTTCCTGTTATGTCTCGTGTTTGGCATGGGCATGTCTTCATCTGTTTGCATATTATGTACGTGTGCAGTGATTAAAATGAAGGTCATGTGATGTAAGGTGCTTTTATCAGTGCGTAGCAAAGAGTAAGTGCTCACAAGCAGCAGTGTTCTCGTGATTAGTGGTTCTGGAGGGGTTAATTGCCTTGCATTTTAAATAGGAAGGGATTATGGAAGACTGCAAGTACTTGTAGATCCTGCCAGGGAAAACAGGCCAGGAACTACTTTTGCACCGCTCCTTGCTTTCCAGAAACATCATCATCCTTTTGTTGGTGTCTTCTAGAAATAGTATCTTCTGTCCCAACTGCAGGTGGGCCTATCTTCGTAATTCCTTCCACGACTGTCCTCTGAAGGTTGTGGCACATAATTTGACTTAAATTTATTTGTGTCTATCTTAGCTTCCATTTGTCCTTTCATACTTTTTATTAATTAATACATTATTGAGCATTTACCATATGTCAGCCCCTGGGCATTCAGGATTGGATCAGCACACCCTCAGGGAGCTAGATTGTAAATTCCTGATGATCAAGATCTTCTACTTTTCTGTTACTCAGAGCATCTGGGTCTGGCACCAAATAGGTTGCTTTAGTTGCTATATTCACATTACTCTTGTGCTCTCATGTTACCTTAGAAACCACGAGGGTTCCTGGGAGGCAGAGGGGCTACTGGAGCTTGGCTGCTTCTGGTGGCCACGTGTGCATGAAGTCCAGGACTCGAGCTCTCCACTCAGCACATTCTGGGTATGCTGAGAAACCATAATCCCATCAGTTAAAGTGATTGCATGCTAACCAGTGTAGATGTACCTATATTGCTTAAACAATGCACCTGTAAATCACTCGAGAAGGGAGTCTTTTTTTGCATGGATTTAAACAAAGAAGCAGTAATGTTTTTAAAGGAACTCTTGAAAAGAAAACTTTTTCATGGATAAGGATCCAGTTCTTGCCTTGCTTTTTGCTACAGTGTATTCTGAAAAGTAACCTGATGCTTTTCAAAGCATTAGCAAAGTGGATTGTATCAGAATTTACTTTTTATGAGCCTATGAAGTATGCTTCTTGAAGTTTGAGATGCCTTCCCTTCCCTCTCATTTGGATAGGCCATTGCACAGGTGACCCTCCCCATACATCACTTCCCATCCCTGACTGCTACCGCTTTTTATGTGATTTGTGCCTTTGGAAAATACAGTGTAAAATGTGGAGATCCTGTAACCAGAGGGGCCCATGTGTCATGTGTTCTAGACCTCACCCTATGAGCATAACAAAAGCTATAACTCAGATGTGGGGAGTGAGGAGAGCCAGGAGAAGTTACCTTCGTGGGCAGGGAGGGCATCTTCAGTGCATCTTTGGTTAAACAGAAAAAAAAAAGGTCTCATGAAGGACACAGGCTCTTGGGAGCATTTTGAATGAAGAGATCAGTAAGTCAACATTAGGCACAGGGTGGATGCCTGAGATGTCTAAGATACAAAGAAATGATACACAGTGGAGAGGGGGGTACGTTTTCTTAAAAGAATTGACTGGATAGACAATAAAATTGGCTCCTTGATGCTGAGGGTCCTGATCTCTGAAGCCTGGGCAAGCCCTGCGGAGACATCCGCCGTGAAAGTTGATCAGTGTGAAGGGCTTTGGCAGGGGCAGGTCCGGGCAGCAGGCTGCAGACCTCGGTAGTGGTCGAGGCAGTCTTCTAACAGCAGCTAATGCGTATTCACCCTGTGCCAGCTACCAAAGGAGCACATGTAGGATAGAAAATATTTTAAGTGTGGTGGGAACCCCCAGGCAGGAATTGACCTTTGGTTCTTAGATGCAGGGAAGATTTCCTAAGAAAGTCAAGGAATAAAACATGGGAGAAAGGATATGTCAGGAAGGTGAGCAATGTAATGCTCACCGTGTTTCATGTGTACCAATTACCGGCCATCTTGCCCGACTTCCTAACCACAGCGACACAGCAGAATCCCTTGGGGGGCAGGGATAAAGACAAAATGCCTCATCCACAAACACTCTGATTCAGTCCTTTAGTCCATCCACCCGGCACGGAGTTGAAGTTTATCCACAAAGAAGATGGATTGCCTAGAGACTCTATCCTGGCACCTGGGAGGGAACCCTCCAGTCCCCTGGACTTGAATTTTCAAAGCATCTCCCCAGAAAACTCTATGACCAAGAAGGCTGAAGAGAGGCTCTTACTAATGGTGATCCTCATTCGTCACAGTGTTAGAGAATTTAAGGGTGTATATACATGGTTGTATGAAATTTGTCATTGTTATAAAAAATATTCATTTTGAGAAAAATTTTGTAAGATGATTTTTGTTCACTTTTCTTAACTTTTTTTTTCTTTTGAACAAATGAATGTCGTATGTCCTTGTTAAAGGAGCTCAGTAAAAAAAGGGACCACCTCACTTTGGGATTGTGAAATCATATGTTCCAAGGAACATGGCAAACCACCATGTGCAATATGTGTTTTTCCTGCCCCAGAGTCTTGGTTTTTAATATAAATCTATAATGTAGTTTCTGTTGTGTTCTGTGATGCTTCATAACCAAAGTCGTGCACTTATCAGAAAATTAATACCATTCATTAACATAAATCATAACTGGTTCCCTCAGTATGGATCTGAAAATGGGGCTGCCCCATTGTCCGGGCTTTCTCTCAGTGAATTACAACCCATTAATTGTCATGGCTGGTGGGCTTCCCTGGCTAAGTAAAGGATCGGATTGGAGGGATTCAGAAATGATGCTTTGTTCTGGGGCTTTAAAATTTTAATGAGTCTGCAGGCTTGGCTGCTTAAGGAGGGATGGGGCAGGATGGGATTTCTAAGTGTGCTGTTAGTGTTAGCACTTGTAGGCTGTTCATTAGGAAACTCTTGTTTCAGTTTCTCAGAGAAGCTCTCCATTTAAGAGGAATCTTTGAACAGCATGCCTAGTAAGAAAAACAGAAAGGAGGGGAGCTTTTAGCTGTGAGCATTAAGGGGATATTGTATCAGTTAGCTTAGTTCTAAAGATTTGCTTCTAAGAATTAATTGGAGCAAATACACCTCAAGGGACGGAAAAATAAATGGTTTGTGGAGTAAGAACAGTAGTTGCCGTCCTTGTAAGTCGGGAACTCTTCATCTCACAGCTGTATCAATGCTACCACAAATTATTTCTGGTTATCTTTTATGGGTTTGTAAGACATTTCTTTTGTTTGATGTAATAAAAAACCCATTGTTTGATCAAGTGACTAATTATGATAAGTAATTTGAAACATTCTTGATGAAACTTGTCCGTTAATTAACATCAACAGTAAATGGAAACTAACTCAACAACAAAGTATTAGTGCACCACTGTTCCCTGGAATTGATGCCATCTCTCTGCAACATGTTCAATGAATTAAAGCTGCCAATGGCTGAAAAGTAACAAACAGGTGCAAAGGGCTGACTCACCACTGAGGAAAAGTTATTGCAAAGTTACACAATGGAGTACTGAACTCTTACAGGCAGAGGGGATGTAAAGAAATGTCAGCAGGTTGACTGGTCCTGCTGGGTAGCATTAAGGAGAGTGGTTTCTTTCTTTCTTTTTTTTCTTTAAAGCTTAATTCGTAAACTCATTCATGCAGTGCTGATCTGAACTGAGGTACTTTTGGTAAATAAAAGTGTGGATCTATATAATTATAGTTTGGAATTATTGACATTGGCTATATTGCAATTATCATTAATACTGTCAATTGTTATCAACTCTATGGCTTTTTTTTTATGCTTTTAGATTTCTACCTGGACAAGGACTGGTACTATACCCACAGATAGGAGACAAAATGGATATTATTTGCCCCAAAGTGGACTCTAAAACTGTTGGCCAGTATGAATATTATAAAGTTTATATGGTTGATAAAGACCAAGCAGACAGATGCACTATTAAGAAGGAAAATACCCCTCTCCTCAACTGTGCCAGACCAGACCAAGATGTAAAATTCACTATCAAGTTTCAAGAATTCAGCCCTAACCTCTGGGGCCTAGAATTTCAGAAGAACAAAGATTATTATATTATATGTAAGTATAATTCTATTCATTTGGTTTATAGAAATTAGAATAAGCAAAATAGGTTTGTATAAATTTTTGTTTCCTTAAAATTACTGTGGCAAATAATTTGGTGAGACTCTTTCCTGGAAATTGTCCATTTGTTAAAGAAACCTAATTGAATAAAGGACCCTCTATTAACAGTATTCATTAATATGACTACCCAGAGGAAAAACCTCATAGAGATTTTTATAGTATTGAAATAAATGGATATATATGAAAATACTCGGCATCTCTACTGACAAAACCATTTTAAGGACCATTGGTGAGATTTTCATAGGTAAATCTTGTGCGATGATTTTTCTCTTCATTTTTTCATCTGTCCAGCCATCCATCCACTTATTTATTTAGTATTTACTCTGTGCCAGAAACTGCATAGTAAGTGCTAAGGATTCAACAGTGAACAAGATGGTATACTAATTCCTTTCCTTATGGAGCTCATAGGTTTGAAGGAGGGGGGTTATAGGCAAACCACAATTATACACGGGCATGTTAAAACCAGATTTAGAAGAATAAGAAAAAGCTTGGGTTTGTTCAGTGAGTTGCTTTTTTTTTTTCCTATCTACATATGATTTGACACATTTTTCCAGAGCAGATACTGTGTATCCTTTGGGTCATATCTGAGCTACTGTTCACTCATGAGGTTGTGAAGTCAAATGATAAGCACACCTAAGCAGAGCACATCATGGGTACAGATCACGTGCGGGCACAAGGCTGGGATTGTTCCAGGCCCACGCCTTTCTCAGAACACAGTCTGGGAAAGCCGTTTATGTCACTCAAGCAAAGAAATATCTTTACTTAGTTTCTTTGATTTAAAATTATGCTCATAACCAGATTTGAGTCTCCACCCATTTGTTAGCCTGGACTTCAGATTGAACTGTTCTCTGCTGGGCTTACCCTCCCTTCTAATAAAGAGCAATTGAAGATATGGCTTTCTCAACCTACACGCAACTCTTTACAAAATCAGTAGCTCACTGCATACTTATTTAGGACTCAGTAATATGTTATTTTTGGTTTTAATACATTAGCTATTAAAACAAAGATAGGTCATAGCTGTCTGGTTATCGTGTGCTTTGCTGAAAACCTGAAATACCATAGAGACTGAAAACCTATTCTTAACCCAACTTGTTACAGAGTGGCTTAGCTAGACTAAGTAACAAGAAAAAGGGAAAGTGGCATATAGATTTAAAGGAATAATTATCATAAAGTGATAATAAAAGCATTCTGAGAAATGAAACAAGCAGGTAAGGTGGTAAAATATACAAGATGATAGAGAAATACTTGAAAATATAAAATAATTATTAGGTAAAAAATGGAAACCTGAAGCTTTTGGAAGCCTAATTTATTTATTTTTTTAAAAAAGACTTTTAAGTAGGACTGTTGACCTAGGACACTGATGAAGAGCATACCATTTATAGGGAACTGAAACTGCCCTCGGATGAATTTATTAATGAGATTAATGCCCTGGTAGGATGGGCGAGAGAACCTGGGGGCGCCTGCAGAGTGGCTGCCCTGGAGTATCAGCTGTACCTGCTGCATTAAATGTGCGTCACTGGAACCGTGCAGGCAGTCCAGGCCAAGGGCCGGCTCTTCCAGGGAGACAAGCTGATAGGCCCAGATTCTCCCCTCTCGCTTTGGCTTATGACTTCCTACAGACAGCTCTGTAAATTCTAAGTTCCCGCCGAGTGCCAGTGGGTTTCAGCAGATGTTATAGGTTCACACTTCAGTCTGAAGTAATATGCAGGAATGCAAATAAATACATGATTTATCAACATCTCTGTGTTTAATGTAGTGAGCATTTAATAACTACTTGTTATCATTACGTGACAGGTTTGTGTTTAGAAGCACAACTTGATTTATAATTGTAATATTAATCTACCAAATAATGGCATCACTTATCTTTCTTTTTCTAAAAACTCATTATTAAGTTCAGTAGCAGGTAGCTGAGCTATACTAGCCTCCAGAACTCTCTTTGAGTATGAGTTCAGTGTAAAAACAATGTGGTATTCATGTAAGAACTTGTTCGTTATGCTTCAGAAGATTGGAGACTATTGAGAATTAGGCTTGGGGTTGATTAATGATTGTGCATTGAGTCCCCTATACAGAATTTTATTGTTGTTAACAATCATTTGATCAATAAATATAAGATATGCCCTCTCAAAAAAAAAAAATGATTGCAGAATGTACATAGAAGAGGAAAACGCAATAGCCAAGGCACTTCTGAAAAATAAAATCAAAGACACAGGACTCTCCCTATTAAATATTGACAATTATACAAAAGTATAATAATTAAAACAGGGTGCAAGGATTATACATATGGACTAGATAATGTGTCTAGAATCAGAGCTACATGTATATGTAACTGATATTTTGTGATATATATAAAAACAATTATAAATCAGTGGTAAATACGTACAATAGAATATTACTCAGCCTTAAAAAAGAAAGAAATTTCTGTCACATACCACAACATGGATGAACCTTAAGGCTGTTATACTAAGTGAAATAAACCAGTCACAAAAAGAAAAGAAAAAAAAACAATGTGGTGTTCCGGGATAAAAGAAACTTTCTTAAAATAGAGTTAAGGGTTTCAAGTTTGAAACCATGAGAGGCTGTTTGAATGCTCCTACTGGATGGGTGATTGTCCCAGGGCTGGGGAAAGGGCCCAGGGTGCAGACCTTTGCTGCAAGGTCCAGGGAGACTCTCAGCAGACTTCTGCCACGTCACAGACAAGAGGCAGACAGCAGATACTTGGGAAAATGCTGAAGCCAATTTCTCACCCATCTTGCAGCAAAGCTTATTGATAGAGAGCTTTCCCTAGAAAGGAAGTGAGAGATGAGAGGAACAAGTTTTAAAACTGTTTAAAAAGTTAATATTGGATTTCCATTGCTTCTTCCACAATCCCAAGATTTTTAAAAGTCACTTATTTCCACATCAAAGATGTCTCACATTCACACACATACACACTGTCACATTCAACTTAAATAGTTCTATATTAGGTAACATTGGCAGAAAGTACTCACATTTACAAGTGTATTTTTAACACCTCCAATTATCGATTCACTTGGAGACAGCTGATAATGTTGGTATTGGAGTTGCTGAAATATACACAACACGTGTTTGACTCTAAGCTTAGTGTCTAGTTAGTTAAGTACCTTCAGAAATAAGGGTGTTAGTGTTAACATCACATCTTTGAACTCTGGTTCCTTTCCATGGGAAAGAAGAGCAGAGATGGTTTGGAGTAGTCACTTTCTCAGAATTTTAATTTTTCTAGAAAGTGCTGGCAGGGGTTGTTCAGCCCAGTGACATAGGACACAGGCATCCACTGTAGGATTTCTTGTTCACGTGGCTCATCTCTGAAATGGACAGGATCTTCTATAAATTCTTTAAAGACATTGATTTATGGTTTTACCAGGTTTAAAATATAGTCATCATACCTTTGAGTTTTTAGAAGGAAATATTAATTTTTAATTGGAAGTGTATTTTTAAACCCACTGAGTATCTACTAAATTCCCTTAGGAAATGACAAAGTGAGACGCATCCTCATCAATTCTCCTCAGAGGTGATTATTTGCTTTGACATGTGGCAAAATGATAAATATGAGTTTTCTTAATGTTTAGAGTTGACTTTTTCAAGTGACCTATTTCAGTAATTAGCCTTGGGCCTATTTGCATAATCAAGTCTCCTAATCTTCAATGACCCAAAGGTGGGAAGTTATGACCCCTGGTCTAAAAAAATCCCCGATCTTCATTGCTAACATTCAGATTCCTCCTTGCCTTAAAAAGAGTGAGCATTTCACATAACCTGTAGTTATTTTTATTGTGTCTTCAAAAATTTTTTTAAATATGAAATAACTGTTCTAAAGTTACCCATTTTCAATAGAATCTCTTAGTAAACACTCTGATTAATATTAAGAAATCACTCCAATCACTCCTAGCTGTCTCCTCAGCCTTCATCCATACTTGTGTCACAGAGTTGTCTCGCAGACCCTTTCTGGGTTTGGTTTACAGTTTCCTTTTAGCAGTGGTATACAGAGCTGAATGAGTTGGCCATTCTGGTGCGCTGGTCCTTTGCAACATCCAACATCATGGAGGTTCTGTGGGTTAGTTATCCAAACTCAGCAAAGAACCTTGCAGAATACCTACAAAGAGGTTTTCATCACACAACCAAAAATCAGGTGAGTCAGAGAGGGAGGGAAAATGAAAGCCATTGTGTCAATATTTTTTAAGTGAACAGCAGCCGTGGCACAGCTGTTAGACAAAGAAGGTCACATGCTCAGGGCACCTCTCAGTTTAGCTTTATCTGGCTTTTACATTATTGTACTTCAGATCTGTAGCTGAGACATAGACGTGCAGCATAGTTTTAAAATCGTCATTTCTAAAGATGGTTCAATATAAAGTTGCTTGTGAGATGCACCTGCCGCGTTCACAGTGGCGCTTCCAGAAGCTGCCCTCACTTCTGTGCCTATGGAAGGAAGCCTTCCTTGAGAGACACTAAAGGAGTTTGAATGAATCTCCATTTTTTAAGCCCTTCACTGGTTTAGTTCTGTAAAACATTTTTTTTCAAAAATCAGAGCATGTAAAATTGGAAGGCTCCACAGTCAGCTTTGCTATTTTTTAGGCATAAACTCCACTTCTGAGCAAAATTACAAAATAAATTAAAATGCTTGCACACAAACACAATGAAACACTGATCTTAAAGAACCAAGAGAACAACAGATTCCCTGCCTGTATTTTTGTTGAGCATATGTATATATTTGTTTTCTTTTTGTTTTTCTTTTTTTTTCCTTTTCTATTTTTGATAACTTATTTCTTGGGAGTGTCATTAAAATACACTGAATGCACTAGGATCTCTTTCCCTAGCAAAATTCAAATGTCCTCCTATAGAGATTTTTTTTGGATCTGTAAGAATGTGTGACCTATATAAAGTGATTATGTGCTTTATTGCATTGATTAATTTATATGATAATTGTAGCAAAAGCTATATTTCCATCAAGTTTAGTGACATGGCAACACTAGCCTATCACTTACATCCTCTGACTTTCGGGTAAGGATTTATGTTTCATACTTTGCATTTAATTGCTGAATTGAAGCATTTAAACACATTTTTATTTTTAACCTACAGCTGTCAACTTTGTAATAGAATGTTCATCAGAGTCCTGAGTCATAGGGGGCTATATACACACACTACCTAGAGCGACAGATCAGCACAGTAGTTGAGAGTCTGGAGTCAGACAGACCTGGGTTCTTGAATGCCCTTCAGCAGTAACCAGACCAGCCTCTGCCTCAGTCTTGCCATGGGTAAACTGGGATGATGACAGTACCTGCTTTCTGGGGTTGATGTGAAGTTAAGTAAGGTGGTGTATCCACAGAGCCTGCTTTCGTGGCTGGTACCTAACAGATACAGCTGAGGGGCCTCCTTGGGGCAGAGGAGGACAGTGTAAGGCAGAAGACTGAAGGCAAATCCATGCTTCCTTGCAAGCAGGAGGGTGGGGAAGATGGGCTCAGAAGGTATTTATTTGTAAATCACCCATAAAATCAAACTCCAGAGAGTTTACAAGTTTCAATAATGCTGAATAGCTTAATTACAAGATCTTCTCTCTTTGTCTTCTTGGAATGTTGCAAAAATTCTTTTGTCCTTGGGCTTCCCTTACCAAGAAACATGCATTTATGTATCATTTTGTTGGAATTGCCCAAGCTTGTTAGTGGATCGTCCCTAAGACCCACAAGAGGCAGCCTGGGAGGAGCCACCCACATGTATAATCACCTCCCTGCTGGTTCCCCTGGCGGGCCAGGGCCTTTCTCAGTCCCCTATGACACAAAGGAAGGGCCACATTTTTACTGATAGTTCTAGCAGCATCCTACTGTAGTATGAATATTCTTCCAGAGAAAAAAGAATGCCACTGTGGCTAGCTGGGAAAGTACATCATTTCATTAGTCTGAACACTGGAAGAGTCATTTCTGTTATGTTTTAACATAATGTGAAATCCTTTCCTGACTGTATTGAAGGCTTTCCCAAGATACGTTGTTAAGGCTCCTTAGTGAATTTAATAGGAATGAAGCTTCCATGCTTTACACTTACGGAATAACGTCTCAGCTTCTGTGTAACTGGAGGTCATGCTGAGGAACTCCCAGCCCACAAGTCTGATGCATTGTGGCCGTGGGGTGAATATCCCGGTCACCCCGATTTAGGAGGAGGAGACTGTTTCCTTCCAGTGGTGTCATGTAGGTGGGTGACAGCTCCTCTCGCTTGGCGCAGACGGAGAAACTCCTGTGAGCATGGTTTCTTATTCCCAAAATAACTAATGAAAGAATGAGAGGACTGACTTACCGGGGAGCAGCTGAAGGGGGAGACTAGAACCCCGCAGGCAAAATATGAGCAAAGCAAGAGCAGGTGAGAAGTGAAAGTTACTTGGAAAAAAAGGCATCTTGAAAGAATTGTTCAGAATAAAACTGCCTCTACTATTTCATAAAATATGTCTTAATACCTCTAGTACAACTGTGTATATAGCTTTTAAAGTTCACTTAACCTCATAAATAATGGAACATAACATAATGGAAAACTGGAGACCTAGTATAAGCATGAGAGAGAACAAGTTTCTTAATAGCTTTTAAATATCTACCACAAAGATCAAAACTTAAAACAACATAAAGTACTTTAAAAAAGAGCCAAGAGGCATAGATAGACAAAAAAAGATTACTTTGAGAAAACATATTTATATAGCTCTTAAGAGTCACACGTTTGTTCCTAAAATTCTGAAATCTCAGGCTGGGTGTTTGATCACTTAGAGTGAAGTGACATGCGCTCTGTCACTTTGCACTCTTGAAACACAGGTGATACAGAAATTTTTCTCCTGGTGAGAAAAACGGAAACTTAGAAAGTGTGACTACTTTAGTACAGTCCGCACAGCCGTGAAATGTCAGCCAAAATGGAAGCAGGCTGCCGGACCCTTGGACCAGCATTGTTAGGGCCTTTGTGGTCACCAGACATATAAATGCCCACAGAGTGAGAGGAAAGGTGGCATATGTCCATATCACATCACATACATTGTACAGAAAAGAGAGAACACATACGTAACATGTCACACACATGGTGACAGTGAAGAGAGTCTATGTACGCACACCACGCCTGCAGAGCCATAGCAAAGGGGCTCTTGCACTGGGGGTGTCCACTGTGCTCTGCTGTATCAAATATGGCAGGCCTGATGCTCGGTCCTGTGTCGTGTGACATGTAATTACCTTCAATCACATGCCCCAAAGTTGAACTAAAAAATCCCCCAGAGAAATAGTAAAGGAGAAAGGGCCACTGGCAAAAAGAAGTGGTTGTAATAGCAATTGGACAGATCTTCCAAATTTTCCTCTGCTTTGTACATCTGCTGTCTGTTCATCAGCTCCATTTCTTCCGTGAGAGTATGCTACTTTGTGTTTTTAAAACATTGCTAAGTACTTTGAGCCCCTTAATAGAAAGTTGCTAAGTAATAAAATTATAAAAATCAAAAATACCTCAAATGTTCAAAGAGAGGCAATAAGAGACCAGATTATCCTTAGTCAAGTATGAGGGCTACAGTGAGTGGATGGTTGGGCAGGCAAGGCCTCTGGGGGAACATAATTGATAATGTGACTGGAGAGCCAGGCCAGGCGTTGCTAAAGACAGTTGCACTTCACAAATGGCTTTTTGCATTAGTGAGGGAGCCCAGTTTTGTTGCTCCTGAAGTTAGGCTGGAAGATGAAGGTATTCTTTTATTGAAGCAAACATGTGGAAAATTGCTCTGGATTCTTAGAGTACAGAGCATGCCTGCTGAACAGAGTAAGGTTCATGTGTAGGGCAGACTCAGATAGGGCATTTTATTGGGGTTACTACCAGTCTGTAGATGGTCAGAGCAAATAATATCACGTCCATCTCCACCATTAGGCCATGAGAGTGGTGCATTTCCTCTCCGCAGTGTTATATTCTAAACTGTCAGCAAACATTAATTCAGTCACTGCTGCAGTTTTACCACCCAGAGACGAACATTGCCTCAGACGGATGTTTTCCACTTCAGTGCTGTGGGCTCCCAATTACCAGGTCATTAATATCATTGCCTGTGATTAGTGACAGTGAAAGGGCAAAAGGTTTGTGGGATGTGCACCCTCCCCACCGTGAGCTTTTTACTCTGATGTTTCCATACCTAGACATTTCCATATTTCCACAAAGATGTTTTAATTATTAAGACTGTTGAAAACTCAGGAGTGGGCAGTGGATTGTACGCTAGAAATAACTCACTCACACACATGCTTCTTCATGGTTCAGAATATTTTCATGAGATAGTATCACTATTTCTGGCCCAGGAAGTCTCATTTTTAAAAATCTAAATGCTTAAGTAAAACTACTATGGACAACAGGGAATTATGTTTTATCTTTAGTACTCTTACATCATTCTTAGGATTTTTTTAAATGTAAGTTTGGTCATTATGTTAAAATGGTCATCTGGCCACCTATTTTTAAACACAATTCCCTTTCTTCCTAGGTTTTGGCTTATATTAGGGTTGACTCTCATGTGTAAAGTTAATTACTCCTTTACCATTGACTGTCACATTCTCCTGGTGTTAACTGAGTCACTGGGACAATATAAACTCCCTTAAAGCATACTGGATGAAAAGCTTTTTTACGAAATCTTACTGAAGTCTTTTAACGTAATGAGAGAATCCATCTGCATAAATCATCATAACTTTTAGCAATGAAATCTTACACTTAGAAAGGGATGTTTTCCCTTAACAGAATTCATTAAAAATTGAGACAGCAAGGTGTCAGAAGCAATACTTTAGCAATATAGAATAAACCACTCCATAAATAATCTGGTGTGTTTAAGCATGCCTTTAGTAAGAAGAGGGGCAGGTAATTTACTCTCAGGACCATTTGATCTCTCTCAGGAAAAGTGTCAGTGTACTGGGTTGAGCCTGGAAGGGATTTCTTTCATTGGCATATTTCGCACATGCGCGTGTGCATGCACACATACTCACACATAGTCATACACACACACACACACACAGTTACTACTTCTCCTGCCCCTGTCTTTTCCACTCTGGTTGTATGTAATCAGTGACTTTTCAGGACTGTGTTGTCAAAGATAATTATGGCTCTTAGCATCTTCAGTAAATATTACTAACTTCATCTTTGTATATAGTTCTTAATTGTTAAAAGCTCTTAAGAGTAAGTTAGGAGAGAATTTTTTATGTTCAAGATGTGGTGTTTCTCACTTCATATTCTTACTATTCTCCCCATAGGTTGATTTCCCTTGATGTCCAAGTCTGTCATGATGTGTGAGATATGGGATGTAACACATATAGTGGCACCTTCAGACTCAGTTCTCCAATATCCCCCGACCCCCAGAAGTAATATAAAGTGGAAAAGTGATCTATTCCATTAATCTTTTAGGGAATATACAAACAAACAGTTTACTAAACTGTTTCAAGGTTTTTACATTTTTAAAAAACTCCTCTTATTTCTGAGCCATCGATATGAATTATCCTATCATTGTTCATGATGAACTTTTGAAATTGAGGGAACAAAATTAATACTATTTTATTCAAGAGCATCCATTTATATTTGCTAGTTGGTATCTGTACTCATGTTTTAATGCTAGAACACAGGAGGTAAGGTCTAAATTGTGATTCCATTTTTAAATTCGTCTTCCCAAATCATTGTAACTAGTGAAGAAACTAATTAATTGTGTATGTAAGTCACTGGGACTAAGCCAGTTACCACTTCATAATTCATAATTTACTGCTCTGACCTTTCAAAACACAACCATAGTGATAGTGTTTCAATTCAAGTGATTCTTCCTATCACACCAGAACAGTGTTTCCTCGGGTAAGAAATCAGACATCCTACCTCACTAGGAGCTTTTTTATGCAGTGTTTTAACTGTGAACTGTGCCCCACACACTAACACCAGTTCATCGGATCAGATGCCAGTGAGAGCTATCTCAACAGGTAGAAGTTTATAAAAAAACACCAAAACCTTTCTTTTTAAATAACCTCCTTTGTATTTTTCTTTCTTCAAACTGAGGCCATTGAGTGTTTATAAAGCTAAGATAAGGCAAATTTGGCATTGTGAGGTGGAATGTCATGTGCTTTGTCATAATACTGTACTTTATCTGATATTACACCAAGCAAAAATAACTAGGTCCTTGGAAAATCATGATGGTATATTCCTCCTTTCTTTCACTGTAAATCTATAGGAAAAACATAAAAAGTAATATGTTAGAGGAAGTGAGTTTTTATTCTTCCTTTTGGTGCATTAGACTGATGTTTCTGTCAGAAGTTTTCATTCATTAAAGAAAAAGGCATTTATTTTTGGCATGCCCAGCAACATTATCATTTCCATGTTTAGAAATTTTCTCTCAAGGTAGTATCTTAAAGGATAACTATGTTACCCAAGCTGTAAACTTCCTTGAGTTCTAGAAATTGTGTCCCTGTTTCTGTCTTACACATTTTGAATTTGCATCAAACCCTCTGGATTTGAGTTGATGGCAAGCTGCTGAGGAGACTGGTCTTAGCTTCCCGGATTGTCCGTTCCCGTTATCTCACTGTATTTTTATCAGCCTCCTCGTTTTCTGACCTAAAATCTCATTCCATTTTTTTTTTTTTTAGACACACAAAGAGTTGCCACCCCTGGTAGAAGAAAACAGTAAACTAGTTTGTGTGTCGTGTTTATTTTAATGTCCCAACTTTACTTTCCATGTTTCTCACTTGACTCCACTGTTTTTAGTTCCTCGGTCTAATTAGGCCAAGCCATAGGGCTGCTGGTTCTTCAGAAGTCTGTTTTGAGCTTAAGGAGACTGATGTGTAGGAAGGCTGGCCTAAGAAATCAAATTAGTAGGGCCAGCATATGACATGGCAGAAAAAAGAGCAGTATACAGAAGATGCTGATAAAGAATTTTCGTAAAATGCTGCTTGTTTCATAATCAAATAAGAGTGAATATGTCATGTGCAGCTTTATGTAAAGACGAGATTTTTATTCTCACTAGAAAACTGAACTCTGACTTTCCTGACTCTGAATGCTTATTAATGTTTATCTTTGGTGGACTTCTTTGATGGAGTTGATAAAAATATTCATGTTTGAGTGTCCATCACACCCCTTCCCAATAAGCAGTAGCTCTGAGCCAAGTGCCCCCACAGTAGGGGGCGTGCTGGCGCTCATCCTTCCCATCACAGCCCAAGCATCTCCCTCCACGGCGGTGCTGTTTTCCGATTCAGCAGAATCTGTGTGTGCTGCCCCCATTCCTCACGCCCCTGTGAACAAGACCTATGTGTGGGCGCACAGCCAGCCGTGGAATTCTCCATCTGATGAGCGCAGGGCCGCCCAGGCAGCGTGCTGAAAGGCCAGGCCCCAGTATGGGGCTCAGCCTCCTGAGGGACAGAGTGGTAACAAACACGAAGACATGGTGAAGGTGCAACATTACTTCCTCTCCAGGGACACAGCCTAGAAAACCAGCCAGAAATACTCTTGCCCTCAGATAACCCGGGTACTATTTCCCAGTGGGTAAGAACTCCAGTAAATTTGTGTGCAAATCAATGCGAAACCAAAGATGTTGGCTATGTAGTTTTCAGATGTGAAGAAAGCTTTTCGGCCGTGTTAACTTGGAGTCCTTTCTGCTGAGCAATGGTGTCCACCCACTGAAAACCAGGCTCTGGGGAAACAAGATAGTGATTTCAGTACACTCACTATATACAGTTAGATCCCTGAAGTGAAGGCTTTTCAAAACAGGCTGTAAAATGCCCGTATAACTTTATTAAACCTGTTATCTAACTAGATGGAGAAAACTTCCTAGTAATGTTTAATTTTATAAAGTCCATTTTTTCCCCAGGGCCAACAAAAAAAAGTCTGGGCACTAAAATGTTGATTTTTTCTGTCTCTAAATGTTAAATGCAATTACATCCATTTAGTAATACTATGACTGTGGTGGCATTAGCTAATGCTGGTAGAAAGATACAAAGAAAACTAGGTATAATGAGGTAATTTATTTCTACTCTTTCTCTTAAGTTAAAATCTCCCAATACATTCAAATCAACAATAAAAAATAATTGCAAAGTTGTCTCTTGAAATAGAAATAGATTTTATACCCAAGCATTAGCAATTTCCTATTGTTTTTCAAAGTTAGCTGTTAAGCCTTTTTGAGCTTTTTGGTGACTGGCTGTTAGAGCAGGAATGAGACCATTAATCTTGTGACTTTATTTCAGAGTTCACTGCCAGTAAGGAGGCTTGATCAGGAGAGGGCACACTGACCATGTCATTGCTCAGGGCAGGGGCTGGGGGTCCTCTAGAATTAGAGCCACACCCCCTACCCTTTCTGATGGGGAGGTAACAGGGAAGGGAGAAGTTAATTTTCACCATGGAATCAAATATTAAAAAGTTGAAGTCACTCTTAATTGTTTTATATTTGCTATAAAGTTTTACTGAAACAGGCTTTTGCTATGACAGCTTAGATCACTGCTAACTTAGGTCAGAAGTCTTTCAAGGGGAAGCATATAACTATGTTTTAAAGTTTGTCCCCTTTTTAAATAGCCGATTATGTAGGATGCTATTTTAACATTAGTAACAAATTGTTCATTATCTTCCATTAACCTTGCAACTTCCAAGCTGACTTAAAAGGGAACAAAGCAGAGTCCAGAATGTAGTGGAAAAACTGGCCTCACAATGTTCTGCCCTGGGCCCCCCTCCCCCTCACCGCTGTCCCCCTACACCAGCAGTAGCTCGTAGCTCTAGCATCCTAGTGGCCTGCAAAGACAGCATCTGCTGAGTTCCCTCTATGCATCTCCAGGACTTGAAGGCCCTTCTCTCCCCAGAACATAACAGGTTTCAACTGTTAAAGATGCAAGTCAGGTTCATTCTCCGGCTACACAATTTTTCTCCTCCCATCTTTTTGTCTGTGGATGTTAAACTATAGATGATGATTTTATTTGAACATTTGGGTTCTTTACATTTGGGGGTTATTGGGACATCATTTTGGGTAAACCAAAGGGAATTCTTAATGAAGGGTTGGAATTCAGAAAAGGCATTGGCCTGCAAGCCAAAATTGGAAGAAAAAGCCCCTCCAGCGATTATAGTGCTTCCAGATTGACCGAGTCCCCCAGGTTTCTTCCCTCCCTAGAAGCAGTTTTGAATTATATTTACCAGTGACTCTTCTCTACCATGCCTGGTCTTATCCTTCCTGGAATTCATTTATTTATTTTTTCTTTTAGGCCTGAATTTTTGACCTTTTACCTCAAGTTAAACAAAAATCTATATCCTACCCCCACCACCCCCGCTTTCTGTGCAGCACTCTTCAGATCTTATTTTTATTATGGGGTCAGCTGAGGGTTAAGTTTTAGCCAGAAAATATTATTCATTTAACTCAGTGTCCCAGTGCCCTTTTGCGTGTGCTACATTTATATGTGTACCAGTGAGAAAAATGGAGATTCCTCTTGAATGAAGTAAATAAAACCTTTGAAACCATCAGCCAAATAAAGACATCAGCTTTCCTTTTTTTCTATAGAAAATATATCCTTATTTTTGAGAAAGATCAAATGAGAAAACTTTAAATAATGAAGTGAAGGTTATAGTGCTGCTCAGAAATTGCCCAGAAATAGTGGTGCTCAGAGATATCCGTACTGTTCTAAGCCTTCACAAGGAAAGGAGACTTTAAAATTTAGGCACATGTTCAGAGGAGGGAAAAAGGAAAGGAAATGAAGAAATGGGGGAAAAGAGACAATTTTTTAAATATATTTACAGATGCATAAAAAGTTTTTAGGTATTTGTTTTAACTTATCTGCCAAACATTTTCTCAGAAGTCTACAAGACAATACTGTCTACCTTTTAACGTCCCTCAAAATTATTATGGCAACTTTTGCCCAGTTTCCCAGGAGAAACTCAGAGTCAGCAATAGCAGAAGAGTAAGATAGAGCTGTGGGAGTGTGAACTTTAGGGAAATACCCCGATAAGCAGAGAGATACTTATACATGCACAAGAGGCAGCCATTGTTTTTAAGGAAAACAGTGAAAGTAAAAGTCGATAAACTCAAAAACACAAGACCAGTAAATGGGTGCCTTATTTTCCAGTTGATACGATTACCATTGCATGCGTGTAGGACTTGTTTGCTGACCCGCCATTTGGAAAGCAAACAACCCATTTAAAAAAAACATGCCCTTGTATTTGGTTTTACCAGAAATTCCGTCCCTTTTTCAGAGCCTTTCAAAGTACAATATTAGTAGACAAGACTTTGATAATCAAAGTAGAGATTGCTTTACATTGCAGAAATGTTATGAAACACCTCCGTTCCTTGCCCCTTGAACTTTGGAGGAAAGAAAATATGTAGCTCTCTCTACCTTCTTTCCTCTTCTGGAACTTGACCTGTAACTTTAATCTGTTCCTCAGCAAAGTACCTGGCACCCTGTCTTTTTGCTGCTTTAGTCACAATGCTACTTAGAGAACTCAGCGTCCTAAAGAGGCAGACAACAATGTGTTTTAATAGGGTAGAGAATAGGTATTTAAAAAAATACTGGAAATGGTCAAGTGTCCTGTCCCTCCTCCTCCTCCTCCTCCCTCTTGAGCCGGAAAGGGAATCGAGCTGGTTAATGCGAGGCCAGCGGCTGCTGGAAGCACCCACTGTGTATTCCAAGTTGCCGCGGGACCCTCGCGGAGTGTGGGCCCGTGTCGTCTCCCTGCCCTTTAGAGTTCTACGACAAGTCACTTGGTTCAAGAGTTTGACTAAGGTCGATCTTGCTAATAATGACCCACTCATTCTTTCTGTTCAAAATGAGTTCAAAATTATGGGGAAAAACTTCAGAATTTGAAAACCTGAATTCTAGTCTACCTCTAAGCTTGAATAAAGCTGGGGAAAGTAGAGGGCTGTGGGAGTGTCCTCCTTTAGTGTTTACAGAGCTTGGATCCTTGACAAACAGGAGCATCAGGCTAATTGTTCTTGAAGCAGGAAATCTGTAGTAGAGGAAGCAGGTGTTGTGTGATGATTACCACGTTTTGAAATTGCTGTATTAACTATTTTTGATCTTTTGAGTTTGACCCCAAAATAGTTAGCTTTTTTAGAAGATGCTGCCCCTTGTATCTATTGACTAACTGAATCAGTTGATGATGAGGAAAGGAGAAAGCGCTTATAAATTTGCAGCCACATAGCATACATGCAACAGTGTTAACAGTATCCATTTTTCTTTATTTCTTTTGTTTTTTTATTTTTGCCTTTCAGCATCCCATACTTTCCAAAAACTTGTGACTAAGGGTGAATTCCTATTTTTCAAATTGTTTTCAGACATTTCATGTTCATGTAAACTTGGCTTATTGAGTTCCTGATTTTTCTTTATTTTTTTGTTTTGTCCATTTTATTTTTGATCAGCTACATCAAATGGGTCTTTGGAGGGCCTGGATAACCAGGAGGGAGGGGTGTGCCAGACAAGAGCCATGAAGATCCTCATGAGAGTTGGACAAGGTAAAGACCATCTGCTTCCTGAAGCCACTGTGATCTGGTTGAGCCCCGGCTAGCATGGCGCCAGTGTTGCTAATAACTTGCCTTCATTCACTCCTCAGTTTAGTTCTGAGAGCAAACCCTTCTCTGTATCTCGAGCCACTGACAGATTTCCTCAAGTCAATGTGACATATTGCTTTTATTAGAGATGCTTCTAAAAGTTAAGGTCAGCCAGGTACAATGCCTGTTGCCATAAATGTATATATATATATATATATATATATATACATACAAATATATATAGTTTTTTTCTTCTTAAAAGCAAAACACCTCTTTGGTTCAAAATTAAAATATCCAGAATGAAAACTAAGTTTCTGCCATTTTACCCATTTCTGCATCTTGACTACCGAAGACTCTTGTTCATTGAGCCTTTCACATATAGATAGCCTATTGTGCAGAAAGAGTTATTCTTCTAAGTAGAAATTGGTATAGTAGTCAATCAACTTGCTCAGTTAAATTGAAATGTCATCTGCAAATGCTGTGCCTGCCAAATGCAAGAATCCCTATCGTTTCCACAGATGGCCTCACAATCTAAACCTTTGAAGTAACTAGTTTAACTGTTTTGTTTTAAAAGGAAAATTGTATTTTTGTATCTCAGAGTACTTTGCATAAAGAATCTTATGCTCATTGCTATTCATGCCTCTTGAGATATCCAGCTCATAAAGCTAGATCTCATCACAGGTCTGTGCTGTAAGTAATCTTTTGTTCCTCATATAGATGCAAGTTCTGCCGGGTCAACCAGGCATAATGATCCAACAAGACGTCCAGAGCTAGAAGCTGGTACAAATGGAAGAAGTTCAACAACGAGTCCCTTTGTCAAACCAAATCCAGGTATAGCAAGCAGCATGCTGCGTGTACGTAGGTCTGTGTGCTGCGCGCCTGCTGTCTCGGGGGTGGGACACCGTCAGAGAGCTGCTGCACCAGCAGGACTGGCTTGCGGTTACGGAGGCCGGTCGTCCTGGCCCTCAGTGGTCGTCAGTTACTCAGTAAGAACAAAACAGTTCATTCCCATCAGTCTCACATTCACCAGAGGAGAATATGCAGCAGACGCAAGTGCCGATGGTCAGCAAGGCTCTTTCGGCCCAACGTTCTTTTATTGGCTGACACCTTGTCATGCTGGTTGCAACACTGGCTTACAGCTGATGTTAATGTATATATAATTAATGTTCTAATCCCTCATCGAATTATATCTAATCCACAAAGAGCCTGATTGATCCTCTTCTACATGTTAGAGGGGGAACATCTTAAAATACTGCATAATGCCATGTTTTTCAGGAGGTTATCTTTGAGGTGTCACATTTTTAGCATAAAATAAAAGATTAAATGGACCCCTGGCAAAAATTCAGAGTGCCAGAGAAAACTGGCTGTCATTTAAACTTCATTTTCTTAGCAGGCTTTGAACAGAGAGCTTTGTGTTGTTCCCAGGCTAATGAATTTGTATATGGTGGCCGCTGAGCGAGGTCAGCAGTTTGCACTGGGGCCAGTTGGTAGTCGTGTGAGTTTAGCATCTGCAGCAATATTCCTTCTCTTTTCAAGCATCGAGGAGGGAAGTTGTTATTTCTAACTTTCCATGACAAGAAGTGTCAAATTCTGTGACAAACTGATAAATGGATAATAGACTGATGCCAGGCAATTTTTTAGTCCTTAACATTTGGGTTGGCAGTCTGTTCGGTGTGAGAGTTTCTTCCAACCAAATTTTAAGTGTAAATCAAATAATGCAGACGAGTTAGGAGTTGAACGTTTTCCCAGGCCCATGACGCCTTTCTCCTCCTGTGCAGCTCTGCCGGGGGGCAGGGCTGGTCTCGGGGAGGCAGGCGCGCAGGTTCGCGTGCGGAGGACGGCAGGAGCTGTGCCGCCGGGCCGCTTCTCTCCGGCTGTGGCCGTGGGCCGGCCGACGGGGTTGGGCGCAGGGCAGGCCCAGGGCTGGCTGTTGCGGCCTGTCCCTCGGGTGGAAAGGAGACCGTGTGGTCTGCGAGCAGCCCGCAAGTCTGGCCCGGGGCCGCGTCGCCCGTGCTGACTTCTGCCGGTTGCGCCAAAGTCTGCCCGCGGAGTCTGCGGCCCCGCTCGGGGCTCGCGTCCTGCGGGCCGCGGAGCAGTCGCCCGGCCCTGGGCCCGCGCTAACCGGCTCCTCTCCTTCCGCGCCCGGGCAGGTTCCAGCACCGACGGCAGCAGCGCCGGACATTCCGGGAACATCCTCGGTTCCGAAGTGGCCTTATTCGCAGGGATTGCCTCAGGGTGCATCATCTTCATCGTCATCATCATCACGCTGGTGGTGCTCCTGCTCAAGTACCGGCGGCGGCACCGCAAGCACTCGCCGCAGCACACGGCCACGCTGTCGCTGAGCACGCTGGCCACGCCCAAGCGCGGCGGGAACAACAACGGCTCGGAGCCCAGCGACATCATCATCCCCCTGAGGACTGCGGACAGCGTCTTCTGCCCCCACTACGAGAAGGTCAGCGGGGACTATGGGCACCCGGTGTACATAGTGCAGGAGATGCCTCCCCAGAGCCCGGCCAACATTTACTACAAGGTCTGAGGCCTGGCGGTGCCTTCGCTTCCCGGAGGAGAGGGCCCGGCCCGCTGCGCCAGCCCGGGAGCGTGGATGAGCCCCCGGGCCTCGACTGGACTGGGGCACAGCGGGGCGGGGGGCGCACCCCTTCCCGGAGGAGCCCGTGGAGTCGGACGGCTTCCCCGGCCCGTGGCCCGGCAGCCACGAGCCCAGACGCGCGCCGGCTGCTGGAAGACTCGTGTGGAAGGTGCCCCTTGGCCGGCCGCGCCCGCCTCCCGCCTTCCGTCCTCGAAGCCATGTGCCCCGGCCACTCAGGCCCCCTCTGAAGCCCCGGGAGGACGGCGGGTGGTGGGCCAGAGCCCTGCCAGCAGCCTGCATGCTGCCGGGAGGCCAGCCTGGAGGTGGCACCCTCAGCCTGGCACGGCCTCTGGGGAGGACCGGACCTGCCACGGGGACCGCCGCCGGCTGCACCAGGCTTGTAGGGGCTCCTGCTTCTTGTCCTCACGGCCACACCCCGTCCGCAGCCGGGCCTGCAGCACTTCACATGAGATTTCCTCTGCCCCACATCTGCATCGCTAATGGACATTAGGTCTGGAGTCTCCTAGGCGTCCGCCTGCAGGGGCAGCGTGGGAGAACGGGTAACACACTTGCAGAATCGCCTTGGTTGGTGAGCACCTTCCGGCCGGAGGCCAGGCTGCCAGCCTCCGAGGAGGCTGTGAGGAGCGGTGCAGGCGCGGGCCGGGAGCAGGGCTGCCTGCACACGAGGTCGGCGCCGCTGCCTCTACACGGGAAGTCGGGAGGGCCCAGGTGGCACAGCACCTTGGATTGGCTTGGGTTTTAAGGGGCAAGTAGGAGACACAGCAACACACGCAGTGGGTTAGAGTGCATTTTAGGGGATCCGCTCTCAGCAGACAGCAGTGCGCAAGGGCTCGCTGGTGGAGAAAAGGGGCATCAGGCTGGGGAGCCTGCCTGGGGTTGTGGGGGGCGTCAGGAGGCCGAGGAGAAGCCCGGGCGGCGGGCCTGCGGGTGCTGGCGCTGAGGACAGCCCCCGAGCTGTGGGCAAGCCGCTCTGCTTTCGGTGATGTTTAAAGCAGATTCAGCTGCTATACTTCTCACATTTTATGAAACACAGGGAAAGCATTTAGGAGAACAGCAGAGAGCCGAACCTGACCTCGAAGTTTAAAAGCCAAAGGTCAAGCAGGCTGTAATTCATCATCATTGACTTTATTAAGGAATTATCATGTACAGAAGGTAGGTCAGATCCCCTCTCCACTGAGCCTTACGGCACCGCCGGCCACGGGCCCCAGGGTAGGTACTGTGCTGGGGCGAAGCACACATGCGGACCTCTTCGAGTCCATAAGACAGAAATAAATTATGATGTCGAGGAGGAGGAGGATAGGACGTATTTATAATAGGTGTATAGAACACAAGGGATATAAAGTGAAAGATTGTTACTAATATATATTTTAAGATTGCACACAATACACGCCAGAAGATGTGAGATTTATTTGTGGCAATTAAGTGGTCCCAACGCTCAGTGCTTTAAAGAAACAATTGGACAGTTAACTTCTGGGGGAAAAAAAGTCACTCCAAAAATAACAATAATGAGAGCAAATACAAAAATAACCAAGTCTTCTGAAGGCATCTCATGTAACCGTAGACTAGGAAATGCAAGCCCCAAACACCAGGAAATCAGTGTCACCACATCATATATTTCAGAATGACAAGGTGTTCCGGCATTTATTTTCTGTGTTGTGTTTTCCCTTGCCTTATGGCTGAAGTGTTCGCTAGAGTCCACCAGGTCACGTCGAGGGGGTTTCAGCTGAAAGTTGAGCTTTATCTCCCTCTCCCTCCTCGTCCCTCCCTTCTGGGAAAGAAAACAGTAAACAGGAAACCTACTTTTTATGTGCTATGCAAAATAGACATCTTTAACATAGTCCTGTTACTATGGTAACACTGCTTTCTGAATTGGGAGGAAAAAAAATACAGCAACAGCATTTAAAGGTTCTCAGACCTCCAGTGATACCTGCAAAAATGTATTGTCACAGAAATTATTCTGCTCTATTTCCTGAACCTGAAAATGGTGTTGGTCCAAAGTGTGTGTGTGTATGTATGAGTGGGTGTGCGGCATACATGTGTACATATATGTATAATATATATCTACAATATATATTATATATATCTATATCATAGTTCTGTGGCAGGTTGCTGTGGTGATCAGCCACAGGACATATGTAATTCTTTCCATCACCCACCCTCTCCTTTTAGTGCATTCATACAAGATTTTCTTGTAAGCCATCAAAAATGACTTTTAGAATGGGGGAGAGGGGCAAGAAGGGGGAAAATGGGAAATAGTCTGATTTTAATGAAATCAAATGTGTGTCTCACCAGTTGGCTACGTTTTGGTTATATGCTAAACTGTGAAAAATCAGATGAATTGAAGAGTTAACTGCAACCAATTGGAAAGTGTTCTGTGCGTCTGTCTTGTGTCTGGTGCAGAATATGACAATCTACCAACTGTCCCTTTATTTGAAGTTGGTTCAACTTTGGGAAGTTACTGTAAATGCCTTGCTTGTATTATCACCCCTCGTCACCCGACTTTGGAATTTGCACCATGATGTTTAAGTGAAGATGCTGTAAATAGGTTCAGATTTTACTGTATATGGATTTGGGGTGTTACAGTAGCCTTATTCACCTTTTTAATAAAAATACACATGAAAACAAGACAGAAATGGCTTTTCTTACCCAGATTGTGTACATAGAGCAATGTTGGTTTTTTATAAAGTCTAAGCAAGATGTTTTGTATAAAATCGGAATTTTGCAATGTATTTAGCTACAGCGTGTTAAACGGCAGTGTCATCCCCTTTGCACTGTAATGAGGAAAAAAATGGTATAAAAGGTTGCCAAATTGCTGCATATTTGTGCCGTAATTATGTACCATGAATATTTATTTAAAATTTCATTGTCCAATTTGTAAGTAACACAGTATTATGCTTGAGTTATAAATATTTTTTCTTTCTTTGTTTTATTTTAAAGCCTGTCATAGGTTTTTTCATCTGCTTTAGTTCCACATTGCAGTTAGCCCCAGAAAATGAAATCCGTGAAGTCACATTCCACGTCTGTTTCAAACTGAATTTGTTCTTAAAAAAAAATAAAGTATTTTTTTTCCTATGGAAAAAGCGCCTTCCAAGTATTTTCCTTTCCTTCTTTTTTCTTTTCATTTTTCTTTCTTTTCCCTTGCTCTTTTAATTTGCCTTCTCCTACTCTGTTTCTCTGTAAGTAGTTACCCAGAGCCTTTTGCCCCTGGGCATTTATATGCCCATTTTCCAAATCAGGACGTGCACATAACATGAATGTTAACCTTGCAGAAAGTTGCCATCCCAATGGCTTCCCCATCAAATTATTGAACCCATACTTCACAAACAATATTTTACCCGAAAGTTTGATAAAGTGCAAATCATCCTGCACAGTGGTCGCACAGTCTCAGTGGTCAACCTGCAAAGTTGGGTGGGAGTGGAAAAGGAGGGGAACACACTTCTTTATTTCAACACTTAATTCCAGGTCAATCTAGTTTCCATTCAAGCAAAGCAATTCCGTATCAACAGCTTCATTTTTCTTCCTGGACTAATTCCAGGAAGAAGGAGGAAAATGTTCTTGCAAAAATTCAACACTGAGGAAAGCAAGGTTTGTGACAGTGGATGGAGGCAAGCCAGCGGCTAGCGGGCAACTGCAGGTTCGATGCTGGCCTTCCTGGGGGTGACTAGGGTCCCTGAGCATTGTTGGGAGTGTTACCCTTTGCTCTTTTGGTCTTCAAGGCCTTAGGACTGGTCACAGCCTTCCTGCCAGGGGAGAGCGTCGTCCACGTAGTAAAGGCAAGAGCAACTACTGGTTACCAGAAGTGTTTACATCTTTAGCTGCATAATCTCAAATTAATCCTTACCTTAAGGAGTGAAGAATTTTAGGTCAGGAGTCTGAGAAGGGCCCCTGAAGTGAGGAGCCAGAAGATTTTGCAGGCCAGACTGACTCGCTCAAGACCACAGCCCCAGCAAGTAAAGAATCCCCATGTTTCAAAAGCTCCCCAGGAGATTCACATGACAAGCTAGTTTTGGAAGCAGGGATCTCTGCAGCATCCTCCTAGCATGTGTGTACTAAAGAAATTTTTGTCGAATAAATGCCCTCCTTCCAAAACAAAACATTTCCCAGGGACCCACAACCACACATTGATGCCAGAACAGTAATGTCACCTACTTACCATTTCTCCCTGCTGAGCCTAACTGCCCCTGGGTAGCAAATACAGGTTTCAGGGCACAGTTCGCAGCCTAGTCCCTAAGCTGAGTATGTGATCCTACATACCAAGATCGCGAATGATCAGTCTGGGTAAAAAATGAACACAACCAAGTACTGCATTTTCAAATTTTACATTGTGGCCTCTATTACAATTTAAATTAACGAAACACACCATGCTTTGTTTCCACCTTGTGGGTGCGTCACGTTTCCCAAACTGAGTATGCCAAGCTCAGTGAAGAGAGAAATAAAGTGTGCCCACTTGAAACTGCTCTCAAGTCTTTGGACCTAACCCAGAGAAAGATCAGTAAAACAAAACAAAAACCTACAGGAGTAAAACTCACTTTCCCACCGTGCGTAGAAAAGGATGATTACCACTCTTTGGTTGGAAAGCGAACAGGTTTTCAGGTGGATCAATAGGAGGCAATTGCTACTGTCATCTGAAGGATGCTTGCTACTCCTGGTGTTCTAGATTTGGGATTATGTTTGTGATATTTACACTGTAGACATACTTGAAGGCAGATGTTCAGTGTTGTAATGGAAAAGAGTACTGCCTGCCTGTCCTCATTTTTCTAGGTGGAGAAGTACTTACTTAACCAGTGCTTAGGGGATATTAAAATCCTATATTTATGTGTAATAAGACAGCACACCCAGTAGGTGAATCTATGTTTTAGTGATTCAACTGTATCCCAAATGCTAAAGATACTTGCCTCTCAAGGTTTTTACTGTGATTAATTTATTAATGAAATCTTTTTAAAAATAATTCTTCCTATGAAGTTAATTTTATTTTAAACAACCAACCACCTCATAAAAAAATCTCCATGTAAGTACACACCACGAGGAAGGCAGTCTTAATAATAACGTAATAACATAGTTTATGGCCATTCATAGATAGCTGATAAATGTGCTAAATGAATGAAAGGTGAGACCTGGCTTCCTGCTCTCTGGGCAGCTGAGGGCCTGTGGCCTTCCAGCTCCTCGTGTTCCCTGACCAGTCTCACCTGTAAAGTGACAGGGTGGGACTCTGATACACTGAAGGTCACTTTTAACTTTTTACAGGATTTGAAGCAAAGACACCAGTATTTCCAGCAGGATGAAATACCCCATGCAAGCTTCTGTTTATCCCGGCACCTGACAGGCAGAGCTCTGAAGCCCGCTGAGGGGATCGCAGTCAAGCTCCACCCCCTTCTGGCTCCCCTTGGCCATCCACCCACCGCCTCCGTCCGGAACCCACTTCCGGGCCCAGAGTTCTGCTCTCCAGCCCTTCCTGCCTGGGAACCCAGAGAGATCCAGGAACGAGCATTTACACCTGCTGATAGAACGGGGGCCTCACTCTTGTGTTTGCAGCCTTTTATCCATCATTATTAAGTACATCTTTTTTTTTTCTTTGTTTAAAAACATTTCCAGATCCCCTCAAGTAGGCTCCATCTTCTAGTTGAATATTTCATAAGGATGTACCATGGGCCAGGCAGCGTGCTAGGTGGTGGGGAAGGTGTCTTCCACCCATTAACTTAGCCCAACTTCACTTCCTCTTCTTGCAGACTTGAGATTAATTTACTTGGTGTTTCATTATTTTCATGCTGAAACACATCCTTATTGTTTATACCTCTAATTCTGAGGTCTGTGGCCAAGAACTCTATAACTGAAAAAACATCTTTTAGTTGATAACAGGGCTATTGCTTCCTAAGTGCCGTTCAGGCTGAATAAAGGGATTAGCATTTTTGTGTGTGTTTTGTTTTTAAAGCCATGGTGACTATCTTAAAAAGTCCAAGAACAGTAGGGGAGATAAATGTCATCAAAGAAAATTGCTTAAAATCAACTGAAATCTTAAGCCAAACACAACATGATTCCCCTTCAGGTATATATCATTTGGGTGCAGTGGCTTTATTAAGGCAACTTGAAAGGAAGACCAGAAAAACATGGTGCCCATGATTGCTGAGTTCTCGGATGCATCACGTGGAGAGCGAAGAAGCAGTGCCACGAAGGAGAGCTCGGGGCCCACTACCTCTCGCCTCAGGGCTGCCGCTGTTCCGGCTCTTAGTTCTGCCTCATCTGGGAAACCTGCCTGCTCCTCAAGATGCCGAGAGAGCGCGAGTGGTTTCTATATAAACGTAACTCCTACCTTCTCTGTACATGTAATGCCATTCAATTGGATTCCTCAACACCCTTCTGATGAAGCGTCCTGGGACTCAGGGAAGGCCCACCACCCACGGCATCTGGGACATCCCTGTCCGGAACCTCTGGCTCCTATGACCCCTGGGCAGATCTCACAGCTGCTCCGCTACCTGGGCCGATCCCTCGAGGTGGGTTCTTGGGACATTCAGAGACTTCCTAAGGTTTACCCCGATTACAAGCATCTAAGTTTGAAGTGTGGCTTATAAAACAGCACATCAGGAACAACTATCTCTATAGCTTGTCATCAGTGAGCTCTTGCAGGATAGGAGGGAGTGATGAGGCAGCCCTGTTTCAGCCATCCACAGCGACAGCCTTTTTATTAGACTGGCCCAGAACACTGACAAGCAGCCCACCTGGGCAGACTCACACCTATCTGCAAGTCTGGGAGCTTCTGTCCAGCTCACAGACACACACACACACACACACACACACAGTTAATTTGTTCACTTATCCAGCACGTATCCATCTAGCATTTAACATCCCCCAAGCAGGGTGCTTAGCACTGGAGACGACACAGAGGCCACGCCCATCCTGTAAGTAGGGGCTCGCCATCCAGCAGCAGCCCCAAGCCTTCCCGAATAACAAGCCCCTCAAATGTGCGATGAGAGGAAGTAATGCCGACGCTAGCTACCCTGTGCATCATTTCTGGGGCATCTTTTAAAAAGGGTTTGTCTCCCAGCAGCCTCCTTTCATCCGCCTGTATCTTCTGTCACTGTGGGCAGGATTTCTTTCCTTTTAAATCTTTCATTACATATATGCCAATTGGTTGCTTAGGACGCTAAATTTAGTAGAACTATTCATCAAAACATCTTCATAGTTTGCATTAAGTGTCTGCCTCTGGCCCTGAAGGGCAAACCAGAATGTTTGCAATTGGTTTCTAGCCCACATTACAATATGTATGTGTTTCTTGGCTATAATTGGTAGTTTTCTCTTAGCTGGTTCTGAGGGAAGAGTTGCAGGGAGCTTCACGTCTGCTAACAGCAGTTAGCACTGAGCTCAAAAACAGCAGGCAAAAGAATGAAGTCTGAGCATCTGGGATGTTTGCCAGCATGACCTACAAGTTCTGTGCAGAATAAGCATCTCAGCCTAGGAGACGCAGGGCTCCTTCGGCAGAAACCCGGGTCTCTGCCTTTGAACTCCCTGCTTGGTAAAGGAGAGAGAAAAGATAAGGGGTTCCTACCAACTCCCTTAAATATTTTAGATAAAAATAATGACTGTGTTAATCTCACTTTAACTTAACCAAATGTTTTCCTCCATAGTCTTGGCTGAGTGTCAGGAAAAAGCCAAGACACACCGTTTTCCAGGAGCATGGGTGTCAGAAATCTGTATTATATGCAGCAGTCACATAGAGGTTCATAAAAAATGTCTCCTGGACGTGATAGAAGCACTGGTTGCCATTGCCAAAGAGGAAGCCATGGTTTGCTTCTTGAACAACAGAAAATACACCTTGACGGCTCCTTCTCTCAAGCCCCCCACCACGCCATGGGGCAGGGCTCTGGCTGCAGAGAATTGCCAAATGAAACATCAGAGTTTGCGTAAAATGTAGTGAGTGGGGCCCATAAATCTCTGTGTGCACTAATCACTCAGCACACAGGGAGTGGCAGCTGTCCCCGGGGTGGTGACATACCTGCCTCCTGAACAGTGACTTGTAGGGACATACTTCCTCCCTGAGTCACCACCACCTTGAGGCCATTTGAGAGAATGGATTAAAATCATATGCTTTTCATCCCCTGTGCATTGTTTTTAAGAGTCTCATTTATGCTGACTTCAAGAACAGATTCCAGACAAGTGTTTGAAATACGGCAACAGAATTTTTTAAACAGCTTCGCCAGCTGGACCGGTACCATGATTATGACTGTGATTAAGCAGCGTCAAGGGGCCGGTCACACTTAATAAGGTTGGCCAGCTTTTCATAGGCCCAAAGAGAAATCCTTTTAGGGAACTTGTGTTATAGACATTGTCACGATGTCTTCTGTGATGTGTTCTGACGTCAGATGTTGAGGAAAGATTTCTGACACTTCAATATGGCTACCTCTGAACTCCATCCACATCAGCCCTACAGGATGGGGACAGGAGAGCCACGAAGATCTCCATCCTCAGGTGGTAGGCTCTTATCATTTTGTTTCATCTTACCTTCCTTAGCTTTTTACTTGGAACATTTTCAGATATACAGGAAAATTGAAACACCAGAATAGTGAACTCCCATGTATCCACCATGTGGATTCAACAATGAGTGTTTGCACGTGTGTATGTGCTCTGTGTACACACACACTCACACTCACAGTTCCTTGGCTGAAGCATTTGAAAGTACTTGCAGACCCTATGACCCTCCTTTCCCAAATCTCAGCATCTAAAAAGGAATCCCCCTCATGTGACAAGAGCTTCACAATATAATCAACTAGTCTGTTAAATTTATCTTTTGTTTTATTTTTGATAAAAGTAGTACTGTACTTGCATCTGGTAAAAACTGTGTTTCCTTTCCCATCCCCTCCTCCATCCCTCAAGGTAATCATTATCGACAGAATCTTGCCTATCTTTTCAGAAAAATATTGTATGCATACACATACATGTAGATGCATGCTTTTAAAAAAATGATCTCTATAGAGATGATACTGTACACATTGTTCTGTGTCACACTTTTTTGGTACAAACTACATCTCGGAGATCTTTCCTCATTGGTACATTCTGATTTATTTTTTGACAACTGTATAATATACCACAGTTCGTGTAAATCATCACCCACCAGCAAAATTAGGCTTTTATGCTGCTACACAAGATGCACCATGAAGATCTCATGGTCAGGGGCAGAGACTGGGGGCCCCCACACATAACTTGCATGTTCCTCTGTTTCTCCAGCCTCACTTGCACTTAGGTTGAGGGCCATGGGCCACACTGGGAATGAGGTGTAAAGATAAAGAGAGAGGACAGGGTCCCCATGCTCCCTCCTCCCTGCCATAGTGATGAGGTTGACACAAGTTCCGGAGGCTGCAGCCCAAAGGCAGTGGAGCCTCGGGCTGCCTGGGTCCCGAGTGCCTGCGTGGAGCAGAGCCTCCTGCCTGTCTGAGTTACTGTACTCTTTGCGTGACAACTCACATGTGCAGGTTCAGCCAGAAGATTTGGGGATTGTTTGTCACCACAGCATGTACCTACCAGTCCTTAGGCTGAACATATTGAGGCGTTTTCCCAAATATATCCTTAAGTCCCAGGGGTGGGATCGTTGCACGAAAGGGAATGCAAGTGTGAAATTTTGATGGGTACTGCCAGACTCTGCCTCTCAATGTCTTTTCTGGTTTAAGCATAACTTCTGTCCTACTCCATTGCCTCCTTTCTCCAGTTTGTTTACATTTTTATTCTGTGTGTACTTTAAAACTTGCAAGAGGCAAATCAGCTGGAAAAGATTAATGCTAACAGGAGTTTTTCCTTTGTGTGTGGTTTATATTTAAAGCACCATCTATTGGAGTAGAGATTGTTAAGACACTATGGATTGCTTTTGTGCCAAGCCCTGGAAATTGGAAATATCATATATATTAATATGTGTATCAGTGTTCATTAGTGTTTTCAAGACTAATCTGGGACCCAGTATCCACTAGTATATCCAGAACCTGGGGTCTTGAGCTGAAACCATTATGCAGACACACTTATACTTTGCTTCCAGAAGAGAAGAGACCTAGGTACAAGGCACTCACCCAGTTACCTTGTTAATGCAAACAGTACCAAGTATCCAGGATCAGACAGGAATTCCACATGGTGAGATTAGACATGATTCTCTCACAACTTTGGGATACTTTTTTGATATACTTTGTTACTTCTGTCTCTGTTTTTACTACAGGCAGGTGGGCTGAAATCCAGAACCAGTAAGAGGCTGCGTTAATAGTTCTATAGGAAAACCACAAGACGGGGCTTTACTCAGTCCACCCCATATTTACCGAGTGTCTCCCCTAAATGACTTCTCATTTGCCTAAGATTTTTCCTGAAAGCTTTCAAGGAGAAATAAAAAGCACTTAAGATAAAAGTAGTATTAAAGCAGCAATCACAGCCCAGTGCTTACAGATTAGTTTACAACATAATTCTTTTTAGGAAAATGTGTTTTTTTCATTAAGAAAAATAGAATTTTAGGAAAATCAAGAATTGTTTTTAAATCAGAGATTTCGCACAGAGAGGCTGGCCTTAGAATGATGGTGGCATTGTTTTTGAACGAGTTGAATGCGCCTCTGCTTCGTTCTTCCTGCAGCACCCCAGCCTCGTGCCCCAGAGCCCCTGGCGGCCCCCTCCCTCCCATCACTGCACGGCACAGATTTGCTGGTGGAAGTCCACCTGTTTTGTAGCTCCTCTACCCCCAAATTTCAGTTGTCTAACCTGATAGACAGCTTCTGAAGGTTCGAGGGCCTTGCTCAGGAAACACACGGCTTATTCAACTGGGGCCCTTCCTCAGACAATGCCCCTGTCTTTCTGGTTTTTCCAATAAAGCGTCAGCTCACAGCAAGTCAATAGAGAAATATTTTTTGTCAACGGAAACTCGGCTGTCACATTCGGACTCTGCCTCCCCCGTGCCGACGTGGGCTGGGCCTTGGCTGTGGTCCCCCAGAGCACCAAGGACAGGCGCTACTCCTTTTCCCCCCTTCCTCTTTTTCACGCCATGGATGCACCCAGCTTTTCCTTACATGCCTGAGAAACTGCGAGAGGATATGAATTGTCTCAGCAGACACACCCGGCCACCAGCTGATGGTCCTCACCGGGAAGGGAGAAAGGGGCTCCGTCTGTTTTCTTTCGGGCTCTTTCCCTCCTTTATGCAGATAACCACCTGCAGGGAAATAATGCACAGGGCTTGCGCTCTGTGGATCTAAGCTACAGGAGGTATCAAGAGAGCATTGTCAGGACACATCAGAGAAAGATCCTACTGCAAGGGAGAGCAGGCTTGCCGGCCACACCATCTCCCCGAGGGGAATCCAGGGGCCTGCAGCCCGTGCTTGCCGCGCATCACGACGTCCTCTCTCCTTTGGACGCTGTGTGAGCTCTGCGGCCCTGCCCTTCCTGTTCTC
The DNA here is from genome assembly GCF_030020395.1 of Manis pentadactyla. Classification (NCBI taxonomy): domain Eukaryota; kingdom Metazoa; phylum Chordata; class Mammalia; order Pholidota; family Manidae; genus Manis; species Manis pentadactyla. The sequence continues at coordinate 61,506,796 of NC_080035.1, read as the reverse complement.
AGTCCAAATCCCGCAGGATGTGGGCTCTTTGAGAAATGTAGCACCGTCCCCGTTCTCGCTGGTAGGAACGAAGGCTCAAAGCGGCCTGCGGCAGGCGGGTGTGGGGGGGAACTTGCTCCTCTGCTTAGTCCCCGCGAGCTCTTGAGAAAGCTGCTTAACCTCCGGGAACCTCAGTTTCTTCATCCATGAAAAGAGGTCTATTAACACCCACCTTGAAGAGCTGTTGTGAAGATTAGTGGAAACAACATACATAAATGGGCCTAGAAGATAAAAGGCGCTCAATAATGATCTTTGAATGGTGTTTCTGTACCTCAAATAGCTGAGCTCATGACCTGGCTTTGTGACGGATTTTACTCTTGACCACAACTAATCCCATGTTGCTGATGTTTTAAAAGTTATACCTCTTTTTAATGGACAAAGCGTGAACAGCAATACCGTGACATTATATGTACAGCACCTTTCGATGTCTCTAAATGAAGGGGGAAAACCATTAGCGGTTCTGTTCCAGGGCAAGGGAAGAACAAACTGTCTTTGTATCTCCCTGTTCCATATTTATTTTTCAAGCCAATGCCAATATGTAGTTTATTTTAAGGTGCTGCTGATTCAGACCCAAAGCAAGATCTCACTTTTTCTGGTTTATTCAATAAACCCCGATCATGGTAGCTACAATAACACAAAGGTGTACACAGAACGTACCACAGCTAAGGTTTCCTGCTCCTTGTCAGTGTCCAGAGCCAAACACAGGCAAGGGCAGGAGTGGGGCCCCCAGAGTCAGCGGGGCAGTGGCGGGTCTGCTTCTGGGCACAGCTACACGGTGCAGTTCCCTCAAGTTGGCAGAGAATCTGACCATCTTCACAGTATAGTTAGTGGGTGTGCACTTTCCCCACCAACCAGGTGTTACGGGCCGAGTTGTGTGCCCCCCCAAATTCATATGTTAAAGCCTTAACCCCCAGCACCTCAGAATGCAGCCATATTTGGAGACAGGGTCTCTACAGAAGGGATCAAGTTAAAATGAGGTCATTAGGAGTGGGCCGTAATCTAATATGACTGGCGTCCCTCTAAGTAGAGGAAATTGGGACACAGACGCACAGAAGGTAAGTAATGCGGAGACATGGGGAAAAGATGGCCATCTACAAGCTGGGGCCAGACGGTCCCTCACAGTCCTCAGAAAGAACCAACCTGCAGACACTCTGATGCCAGACTTCCAGCCTCCAGACTGTGACAAAATACATTCCTATTGTTTCAGCTGCCCGGCCTCTTGCGCTTGGTCTCATCAGCCATCTGATACCCCAAGCATTTCCTTCAGTTAGTTACTGACCTGAAAGAAATGCCTAGATTTCTTGTCACCTGCTTTCCGTAACATACGAAGCCATGTACTTTAGTCGGTACAAGGAAAAAGGATGCTTCAGTAGACAGCGAGGCACGATCTAGAGCAGCAGCTGGCAAACATTGTATGTAAACGTCCACCCAGTAAGCAGTTCAGGTTTTCTGCGCCATGAGCTTGCTGCTGTCTTGTGAAGGTGGCTATAGACTGTAAGGAAATGAATGGGGGAGGCTGTGTTCCAATAAAACTTTATGGGAACAGGAGGGCTGGATTTGCTGATTCCTTGATCAGAACACACCACTGAGACTATCTCTTTCATGCCTTATAGCTCTATAAGTTATAGATAACTGGTAGCAATGCGCTGAGGTCTGAAGACATGGGAGTGAATTCTCTCTGTCCAGATTTAGAGATCAGTGGAGCCCCCCTCACCCGGGAGAAACTGGCTTTGCCTTTCCCGGCTCATTCATTTCATCATCTCTGAGCAAAAGTTGTATCTGTCCTTTGTATTCTTTTTGAAACCAGTTGATGCATTTTACAAGTTATCAATGAGTTAGGTAGATTCATTAATGTTTGTCCATTTTTGTACTGATTTGAGAATGGTGATTCGGCCTATTTTGGGAAACCTATCCTTTAAGCCTGGGTGAAGGGCTGTGCTATCTGGGCAGATGAAAATACTGGTTATATTGTCCTACAAAAACACTGAGATGCCCAAGTGTGGGAGGCAGTGAATGATGAAATTTTAATGGAATAGGCTGTCCCTTCGTCCTGGGCTGAGGGGTGCCACTCTAAATCTGGGGAGCCAAACGGTGACACGGAGCTCAGAGCAAAGGCCTGGAATCTGACAGATTGTGGCCTGCGTTCCTCAGGACAAGTTCCTTGTTGATGACCCTGGGCATCTCCTGTAAGCACTATAGTCCTTGGTTTTCTCACCATAAAATGGGCAATGTGGCAGTTTCTCTCGGTATGACAGGAATCCAATGAGACAATGAGAACCTTTGCCATTATGTGTAGCTCATTCTAAAAGGATGATTAAAAACAAAAGAAAACAAAACAAAAAAAGTTAGCAGATCCCATGTGGGCAGCTATATGAAATATTATTTTTAAGTATCAAGTATTACATTATTATGAAGTCAGGAGTGCAGACCCAGAGAGATTTTGAGGGGCATGCAACATGGCAGGGAGCACATTGTGCCCATCTTCAATTCTGTCTGCGTGGCAGTGTTACACTTTCAGGGAAGACTTTGTGCACAAAGCAGTGCAGTGGCCAAGAGTGTAACCCTTTCACACCTGGCCTGAGCATTGCCAGGAATTCCCTTGGAGATTTTCTGTTGATGATCCATGCTTGCAAATTTCATGATAAGTAGGTAACAAAAGCACACAGTCACCAAGCTGTTCCCACAAAGGGCTGGGAATAGGCCCAGGCCAAGCTGCTGCTGGATCCGGCACAGCCAGAGAAGTTTCTGAGTCCAGAAAAGGTCTGAGGACCAGATCGTCACATTAAGCTGGAACACCAGAGCCCGCGGCCAGGCGTTTTACCTTCTCGGGTTCGCTTTATACTGTCACCTTAGAGCTGCGCCCGTCACGGCAGCACCAAGTCTCCAAGCACATGGTGAATCACTTACTTACTTGTCATGCATTTCTCTGAAGTAATTATTAATTTTAATTTTAATTAGTTTTTCTTTTCCAATTATATTTGCAAATGTACACACACACCGAAAGCAAAGCCCCTCATATTCAACAAATATGCAGTGATCTGCAGCTCTGCCGACTTCCAAGCCCGGAGCACGAGGGGTGCGGGAGGCGGATGGCTCAGCCAGTCCCCGAGGGGCCAGCAAACTCCTTGGTAGGCGGGGACGTTCCTAATTCTAACCCAAGGGAGCACCACGGAGGGCCTCCCACAGGGCTGCGGCCTGGGACAACATCCGCCTGTGACCTCCTCTTCCGGAGGCTCCTGCACAGCTGCTACCAAGTTGCCAGGTCGGTGAAGGTCACCCCAGGGGAAATGCCTGGACAGCCCTGAGGAGGCGGCAGTGGAGGCAGCGGAACAAGGAAGCCTGTTGTGGTGGCTCCGTGTGGTGGCCCTCAGAGGTGGGTCACGCGGCGTGCGCGGCCTCCCGCCTGGGGTTCTGGGTGTCCCCCGCGCCGGGAGGGCTACGGGCTGCTTGGCTCTCACCGCGGTGCTCGGGAGGCAGAGGAATGCGACACCTTAGTGTGCGAAGATTCGGTGCGGGAACTGGCTAAGCATCTTCAGGCGCGGTTCAGTTAACTCGGCAGGAGCTCCAACCCTCAGTCCTGCCCCAGGGCCCAGCGCAGGCTGCAGACACTGCAAAGTTCCTCTGACTGGAACCCGGTTGTATGTTACACGGTTGCCTGACATGCACACACACACACACACACACACACACACAGGCAACTGAAGCAAGGTTCATGAAGCAACATCTACCATTACTGTATGTGATGTAATCTGATACTTGTTTTGTTGTTGTTGTTGTTCTTTTTCAGATTTTTAAAAAAATGACTCTGACTCCACAGTAATTTCCCAGCTTCTCCCAACATACTATGGGTGAAAATCCACAATTTGAAAATCATTGGTGGAGGATGTTTATGATTCTCAGAAGAAGGTCAGAAGGATATGGGCATTCAGTTGCAGTCACTGAAATAGTTAAGAAGAGAAATATTCTTGCACCCCCACATGGTTATACTTCTTAAAATCTTGCCTCATTATAGTGAGTACAAGTTTTTAACAGAAGCTGTGCCTCAGTTTCCTCATCTGTAAAGTGGGGAAACTAATAGGGTCATCGTGATAGGTGGGTTAACAAATGTGGGTCACGTAGAACAGTACTGTCTGTGGTTAAGACCATTAATTTTTATTGCTATTGTTGTATTTACATATAGCAGATTTAGTGAATGGATAAAGGGACAGTTATTTATTTTTTTTATTGAGGCTGACCTATAACATTTTATCAGTTTCAGGTATACAACATAATAATTGAATGAATGCATATAATGCAAAACAAAGTTTTTAAATGATTAATTTTTAATCATAACTGAGGCTGAGAGCTTTGACTTCTTTCATTTCTCATTTTAGAGCAGCTATAACAAATTTCAGTTACATTGCATAAGGGTAAATTAGTGGCCCCCAGAAGTCTGTCTTTGTAATATTTAACAATTTACAACTGACACCATTTCCAAATAATCAATTAGTAGCACCATATGCCACAGAAAAGAATATTGGCAAACCTTTCTTTTCTGGAAGCCACAAGTTCCATCTCTGTTAGGAAGACCTCCCTGCAGAGGCTCAGCTAACTTTGTTCTCATGTTTACTTGAACTTGAGGACAGCCAGAGGCTCCCTTCCCAGACGGCTTTGTCACCCATGCACAAGGTGGGACCTAGGCTGTGCCTGAACTCCATGCCCCATGATGCCTGTCCAGCTAGCATGCATCCTACCTGTATTTTTTTAAATTGTCGTTTCTATTTTTTTTTTTAACTGAAGGTCCCTTACAGGTCCTGCTTCTCTGAGTGGCCTCCACCAGGGGAAAGGGCAGGAGAGCCAGGCAGAGTGGGAGGGGTCATCTTCCCTGCATTCCGTTCATACACAGAACTACATAGACAAGCACAAAGTCAACAGTGTGGTTAGAGGCTGGCAGTGTGGGAAAGGGGAGGACCGAGCGGGGAGCAGGACTGGGGCATTGCCCGCCCAAGGCTTGTGTCCACAGAAGCCAAGGGGTTTCCTGGGAAAGGGCAGTGGAAAACCAGGAAGGGACAGGGTTCATGATTTAGTTCAAGGCCATGCACCAAGGCCCCAGGGGAGCCTGATGTCTTTAACACTGTCCCCAGATAGTTCCCCGGCCTACCCTCACCAGCTCCCATCAGAGTCCTGGGCAAGTGACTGAAATCAAAGCAGTGTACAAATTGGAAGAACAGTTTTACCAGAATCTCTGTTGTCTGATGAGAGCAAAGACCTCATTTCACTGCAGAAAAGGAGGCGTGTGGCCTCCTGGTGCAAACAGCAGAGCTTCTGTGCTGGGCTGCCTCATGCGCAGTTCACAGGGGAGCCACCTGGGTCCGTGTGTCCCAGAGTGGGGACCTTGGGGCCCACATCCACAGCCAGTGGGGTGGAAGGCAGGACACAGGGATGACCTCCTGGCTGTCCGGAGTCAGTGGGATGCACAGCAGGTGCTCCTTGCGGTCTACACTCACTGAGGGGAATTTGAAAAAGCTCCAAAGGACTGCTAGAGAAATACTGAGCCAAGAGGTGAATCAGGATCCCATTTACATCTGGACCAGCGTGATCCCGGAAACCTGAGTTACCTCTCCAATCATCCAGGGCTGGAGTGTGAGACCTGGGACTGTGGGCAGTCTTATGGTCCATTCAGGGATCTGTGAATCCAAACAGAAAACATACCAAACAAGGCCCCCCATCTTCGTAGTCACTACCTCTGAACTAAAACTTAGCATTTCATAAAGTCAGTCACAGAAATACAATACTGTTATGATCTCTCATATTTGTAGAATCTAAAAAAAACCAAACAACAAGCTCATAAATGCAGAGAACAGACTGGGATGTGGTTGCCAGAGGCAGGAAGCTGGGGGGAGAAAAAAGGAGAGACGGGGGTGAGAAGACAGACTTAGCGCCCCTCCCACTGTGAGTACGAGCCTTCGGCGTCTGCTGTACGTCTCCCTTTGTGGCCGGCTTTACCCTACCAGCCCTCCCTGTCCCATCAGGGTGCTGTGGCGGCTTAGTCAGGCAGGTGGTTTCTAGAGAGGCGGCTGTTTAGTGCAGGAGTAGGCAGGCGACAGGAGCTCTGGCACCCAGCATGCAGGTGAATCAAAGCAGAGATGGGAACGTCAGCCGTGAGGAACAGGGAAAGCGGGGAGGGAGCCACAGTCTGGGAAGGCAGAAGCCAGAGTTAGGTAAGGGGAGATGCAAAGGTCCAGGGGCTTGTGAAGGGGAGGCAGGTGGGTGCTCATTTCCTGGTCAGCTCCCACGGCTTTGGGCACAGCTGACTCAGCCCAGCTGGGCTGCCCTCCCAGGTGAAAGGCACCGGGTTCCAGACCCGCCCGGCAGCAGAGCATGCCTCACCTGGGGGACACACCTGAGTGCCCGGGAATCTAGGTGCTTTTTTCCAAGGTGATACTTCGCCGCTGAGGAGGAGTGAGTTCCGCATACAGGTGGAGCAGTAAAAGAGGGGTCGGTCACCAGGCTTTTTCGCCTAGGACTCCTTAGCAGTCTGGTGAAGCCTGAGGACCCTTACTAGGAGCAGTATTTTACAACCTGTAACATAAAATACACAGGGCATAAAAGTATCAAATCCCAATGAGGTACACTGGGAACTGATAGGATATTGTAATACATAAATATCTTACAATAAAAAGTAAAATATGTAGAACACCAAGGAAACCAATTGTACTGAAATAGCATCATAAAGGACACCAAATATCTTGAAATACAGTTCTCAAAATATTAGACTAGTTGTGATATCCTGGCATGAGTGCCTTTTTATTAGTCATTTAAGCAGCAAGATCTGCACGTAATCTAGGAGCGGCGAGTAGTGGTGCAGACATTTCAAGGTTTCTGCAGTGGGCTGTCAGAATATCTGCATTTCCTGGTGGAGATAAAGCGACGCTTATGTCACACTTTCTTTTAGAGAAAGGCCGGCATTTCCCTGACACTCATAGAAAAGCGTGATGCTTCCAGGGAGGAGTTCACTCCGAAAGCAGCCTGCATTGATGTGGCTGATGCACTTGGCAGAGGCAAACGTTCTGTTTCCCAAATTGAAAATGATGACGGGGTGGTGGTGGGGTTACCATGTAGCAATAGTAAAAATGGCTGGAACACGTTGCTTTGATTAAGAGGAGACTTTGCAGTCACCACAACTGCTGCCATCCCAGCTCAGCCATCGGCTCCCTCTGTGAGCTAAGTTCCTTGACCTCTCTCAAACTCAGTTTCCTCTTCTGTCCTAACAGCCCCCCTCAGAAAACTGTTCTGAGGGGCCCTTGAGACCAGGCAGACACTTGCTGCACAAGCTGAGCACACGCTACATGATCAACACATCCTTTTGTTTTATTCTCTGTTATGCAGGTGATTAAGCACACAGGCTCAAATGAGCAAGATTTTAAGGGGATTGTAATTTGCGTATCAATTCCTACACGGGTGTTAGACATAAACAGACTTACCCAAGCTCTCTGTTAGAGCGTTCATCACGGGCACGCCAGCAAGGCTAAGAGCTCTTTAGGAAGCCAGAAGAGAGAGAGAGTCAGAGACAGGGCATGGGCCGGGTGGTGTGGGAACCTGGGCACAGATCAGCAATCTGAGGAGGCCAGTCTGGGCCTGAATCCTGGGAGGGTGGTGAGGTACTGGGGGCAAAGCAGAGGAGAAACTGCAGTGGTCACTGGCATAACTGGAAATAAGAGAGATTTTAATTGTTAATGAAAATATTTTTTTCTGGAAATAAGAAAAAGTGTGCTTGTAAAGGTAATGCATTAACCATTTCCTTTTTTGTTCACTTTAACATATTCAAGGCAAAAGTGTTTTTATTCAACTTTCCTCAAAACAGTTCATAAAATTAGAAAACTCTGGGTGTGGACAGCAGGGCGGGAGCTGGAGAGGCCCTGCCTACCTGCAGCTTTCCTTCCCGATATTCCTAAGGTGACTTCATTTGTCTAAAAACATAAATAGCATTAACACAGGGTGAGATGTGGTGGCTTTCATTTGTTTTTGGTGCTGTTGTAATCAGTAAGATTTTGTTTGAAACTAAATAAACCATCTGGTTAACCCTGGAGGTTCAGTCTAAAGGACTCCTTTTGAAACTAAACTTACGTGAAGGGGAAATAGACCCAGCGTAGCCACACAATATTGAAGGAGAAGAGCAAAGTTATAGGAATGACACTAATGGGCTTCAGGGCTCACTGTAATGTGACAGGTGGCCTGTGCATTTGGTTAAAGAAGAGATGAAATGCTCAGAGGAACAGAAGAGAGAACCTAGGAATAGACCCCATAAATATAGTCACCTGATCTTTGACAAAGAAACAAAGGCAATACGATGGAGAAAAGAGGGTCTTTTGAACAAATGCTGCTGGAACAACTGCACGTCCACTTGCAAATAAATGAGTCTAGACACAGACCTTTCACAAAAATAAACTCAAAATGGGTCCCAGATATAAATGTAAAATGCAAAATTATCAAGCTCCTAGGCTATAACATAGGAAACCTAGATGACCTCGAGTTTGGTGAGGATGTTTCAGACACACACAAAAATCTCACCATCCCTAAGAGAAATAACTGAAAAGCTGAACTTCATTAAATTAAAAAGTTCTGCTTTGTGAAAGACACTGTTCAGAGAATGAGAAGACAAGACACAGACTGGGAGAAAATATTTGCAAAATGCACATCCGATAACGGGCGGTTATCCAAAATATATAAAGAACTCTTAAAACTCATGAATAAGAAAACAAACAACCTGAATAAAAACTGGGCCAAAGACTTCTACCGGGCTAAGTGATGGGGTTTCCACACGAGTCAGTGATACCAATGAAGCAAACAAACACAAGCGCAAGCCAGGGGCAGCCCTGCTAGGAGGCACGTGACTTCTGAGTCCTAACAGTCCCGGGTAATGTATTGGCTTTGTTCGGACCCTAATTTGAACAACCCAAATGTAAAAGGATATCTGTGAGACACCCAGGGAAACTTGTTTATGGACTGGCCGTTAATGGCTAAGAGACTATTGTCAATTTTGTGGGGTGTGAAATGGCCTTTTAGTCACGTAAGGGAATTGGTGTGCTGATCAGATGCAAAAACGCAGAGACGTGCTCTCTGGGATGTCCTATCAAATACCTGAGGGAAGAAAAAGTGCAGATTAAGCAAATATGACAAGATCTTGATAATTATTAAATATGCGTAATGAGTATGGGAATTCACAGCAGCATTCTACTTTTGAATATATCTGAAAAGTTATATAATGAAACATTTAAAAACACTCTTCTTTGATTTTTTTCTCTCTATTCAAAAATCCCCATGTTCTGTCGAATCTGATGTCCCCTAAACCTGGCAGGTTGTCCTCACCTTTCCGCTTTCTTGCCTGTTTCCAACGCTGTCGTTCCTGCCTTGTCTGGGCTACTGCTCAGGACCAGTTGTGTCCCTGCCCCTCCAGGGACCTGTCTTGAACCTCTGCCGAGGGCCCAGTGGGGCCCAGGAAGCCTGGATTCGTATGTGGAATCTGGAGCAAAAATCTGGAGTGATGTAAGTGAGATATGCTGGAAAGATCACCCTAATCTTGAAAAGTAAGATTACTCTTGAATTTTCTGTTTTTCACCTGTGGATTCTTCAGTCTGTTGTCAAAACGAACAGCTGAGTACTCAGGTGCAGCTTTGATCCATGTCACAGTCAGTACAGACCAGCCCGTCTTTGGGGCTTTTAGACGCCACTTCTGATCCGCTCCCCCTTACAGACGGAGCCGCGCCTCTGCGGGTGGCCTGCAAGAGAAGAGACCTTGGGAGATGGATGGCAGGTGACAGAGTCCTATTTGGGCCCAGTCTGAATCGGGAGTTTCCCCACCTATCGTGCCGGGCCCAGCGTCCGTACTGTATGAAGGTCAGAAGCTGTTCTCCAAGTGATTTCCCCACAGTAGCATCTTCCTGTGTTGTGGCTGTGCCCTAACCATGGCTCGTGTGAAGAGCTGGGCTGTTGGCTTGCAGGGGGGTTTCAGGGAAGGGATCTGAGCTTTTCATGTGCCTGCAAGGCTAAAGCCCTGTGCTGCCCAGATCAGGTTTCCAGAAGCACCTGAGAATTCTGCCCACATGCCCTCGAGGAAGGCGCTTTCTCTCTGGATGTGTGAGGGTCCCCTGCGTGCTCCATGCGGTCGGAGGGTTCCTAAAGCAAGAGGAGCTCTCACTCCCTAAGGGGGTGTTTCCAAGGCAACGCTGACAAAAACTGAGAAGAATCATGTCAGTAGTTGTTAGAGCAACTTATTTTATTTTATTTTTTTAACAATTTGTCAACATTTTTTAGTCTAAAATACATTTTGTCTTGGATCCCAACCATCAAGGTGTCAATCTGATTATTTCAGAAGCAGACACACAGGGAAGGTACAGGGAACCATATTCAAGATCAGGATACAGAGAGATGAGTTTCCAACTTGCATGGGGAAGTCAGGTCTGAACTTGTCCTCTTACATTCTTGCCATGTCCCGCATGTCTCCGGGGCCGAGTTTTAGGGCTGGCAGGCCTGGTCTCAGTCCCCACCCGCCTGTCTCCCTGTCCCTTTCTCCGATTCGGTTTTGTTCCTTCCTGCGGTGACGGCTGCCTCTTTTGTGCAGATCAGCTCTGTCACCCTGTCCGAGGTGGCTGTGGGGGCCTCTGAGCCAGCTGACAGGCTGGCCAGAGCAGAGAGCTAATTGAAAGGCCCGCTGTCACCCGGGGCTCTCCGTCGCTCCTCCGGAAGGCTGACACTCTGACAAAGCTATTGCCCAGGCTACAGGCCCAGATGGGAGAACTGGAGACACGAGAACCCCCATCTCCATGTTGGCAAGAGGGTCTGGCATTTGGTGCAATGCCAAGAGGTTGGCACGTGCCCGAGGCCACTAAAAATCTGGCATTTTTCATTTGCGATCCAAATCTGATAGCTTCCTGGGTGGAGGTCGGCACTCTGATCGTGTCCGCAATCTTTCTGCCGGCCCTTTTACTGAGGCGGCTTGGTGTGTCTACACAGACAGCTTGAGAGAAAGTTAAAGGAGAAGTTCTCCGTGTAAGAGTTGGCTCCCAAGTCTTGTTTGGCTTCTAAAAGAACAGCTTTGAAAGGCCCTAAAAGGGAAAGGTTTAAGGTAGGCCCCCCACCCGCAGAGGGGCGATGCCAGCCAAGCAAAGGGCAGGTCAGAGGGGTCACTGGAGATAATGGAATTTCACAAACATTGTAAAGGAGCTGTCAGGCCCGGACACGCTGAGAAGGGAATGCACCCGGGCTCCAACAATTTGATGTCCAGGAGGAATGAAATGATGAGTCTATTTCACACAATGGACCTGTCAAGAGAAATAGGGTCGCTTCAGAGAAACCTTGGAGCGCTCTCATGAGTGGCCTTCAAAGTATCAATTTTCAGGTGCTAAGTGGTAATTAAAGTTAGCAAGTTAGAGTGGCATTCAGTGAAATTAGATCATGTCAAAGACCACAGAGGGGACAGGATTAGTGTTCATTCCCACGGATGGACTAGTCCTACCAAGCTGATATTTACCATCCTAGAAACACTTATAGGTTGAAGAAAGGGGAATGCATCTTTTTATTTCATCAAAGTGCTCTGTTCTTTCAGGCTGAAATTCTCCTTTTCAGGGAAGGATCTGCCTTATTTATCTTTTGTACTTGGAGGAATAGTTCATTGTGAGAAATTATTTCTTCATTAAGTCTTTTACTTTTTCTTCAAGTTTAATTGCAGACAATTTTTGTGCTAAGTGGACTAGTACACTTGTTTTATTTGATGACTAAGTCATATTATAACCTGGGATAATTCATGGGGTCTTCATTTTTTATTGCCATGGTTTCTGTGATGCTCAGAACAGGTAAAAACACCCCTGACAATACTGCAGGTTGGCCTTTGTTTTCTGGGTACGGTGGTCCCCTACCCTCCTCATCTGTTGATTTTTACTCTATTTTTCTTGGTGTCATCATGTTCCTAGGCACATTTGTTCCAGAAAATAATTGAAAATAGTTGAGCTAACTTAAAAAATAAGTAAAATAATTAGCAACAAACTAATACAAATGAGGCTTTGGCAGCAAAGTAGGTTAGGCCAGGCCCTGCTTGTGAGGCTCTGCCGCTGGGGGTCGGGGGGTCCCAGGGGCCAGCGAGCCACAATGGGTGCTGATGGGAAGGTTGTTTGTTTTATCAAAGCGTCTGAGAAGAGAGATGAAAGCCAGAAGCAGCAGGAGAGCCGAGGCCCCAGACTAAGAGAAGGTGGGTCATGCATCACATAAGAATGACAAGGAAAGGCATAAACAGAGATTAGACCCAGAGAGCGGTAGCATGGGCCTCGGAGCCAGGTGCAGGCTAAGTGACATTTGACGGTTTGGAACTAAATCTTCCAGTGTTCGGCATCCGGCTGGGCATTTCTTTTATGTAGACCAGGCCAGATAACATCTGTACAATATCCTTATGCAGGCTGGTCAGAGACAGGGGCGGCTGGGGCAGACTGTGAGATACATGAGGACCGCAGGGGCCCCTGTGCACCCGCCGTGCGAGCAGCATCCCATCTACCTCAGCCCCCAGTTACCTCTGGCCTGCTGGGCCTGTGGGAATGGGGTGCTCAGAGGTGCCAGAAGTAGGAATTTTCATAGGAATGCTCTGAATTACTATTACATGTTGCCTCAAATGTGTGGAACTGTACAGGCTGAAAAAATAGCAGGAACATGTCTGTAGACTCTGCCACTGGAATGCCAGCTTGCACCTCACAATTACAGAGCTGGTTTGAGAGGTGGTAGAAACCAAGTTGCCACCTGGTCCCCACCACTTGCTGCGTGTGTGACTTGGGCAAGGGTGATGGGGCGAGCTGCCCCCGGGGAGCCCTCTTTGCCTGTCTCTGTCCCATGGCTTTACCTGTCCCTGTTCCTTGGATTTGGCCGCACCACCAGATGCTTTCCCATATGATTACATCCAATGTGCCCAGGTGTATTCTGAGGTCTGGAAAGACAGGTACCATGGCTGATGTTACTTTGAGTGTCCCTTTCATAGAACATTATAACTAACACTGTAGCTAACATCTAACAAGAGCTTAACCAATATTTACTGCTTAGCTAATACCAGTTTGAATGTCCTGAGAGTATAGACCTGTTCATTTTTCTATCCTTTTTAAGTTATCTTCTCCCACCTTAGAGCAGCAGAATCACAATTTTGAAAAAAGGGTTTCTATAATTTTTCCTCATTTCTAATTTCTCATGTTCTAATTAGGTTATTCTTTTAAACAAGTCCTAGCTGAACACCCTGATCCTTTTAAGTGGTAGTAAATAAAAAACTAAACTGTAAAATCCTGTCTTATTCTTCAACTAAAAAAATAGACACAACAAAATGTGTGTGATGTGCGAGAACGGTAGGAGTGTCACACATCTATCCAGGGCTGAAACCCCACGTCTACAGATAAAGAATTTTCAGAAGGGAAGTTTCCCCGGTATCCAGGCTACTTCTTATTTTTCTCCTAGTTTAGAAGGTTGGATTTTATTTTCTTTTGTCCATTATGTGTGGTGATTATAGGGAAGGAACTATTGACGTTCTAAGGTTCTGAGAAAAGACGTTCTCAAACTGATACAACACAGCATTTCAATACCACCCTCAGTTTCAATCAGCACGGTGCTGAACATTTGTCCTTAGTGCACAAAGTTATTCACACATTCATTTAGTGTCACTGCCTTTTATGTGGTCAGCATGGCTTCTCTTCATCCTGAAGATGTCTGCCCGCAGGATAGGCATGGGCGTGAGGCAATACCAATGGCCACTGTGTCGAATGGCTCCAACAATGGAGTTTGCATTTCACTCCTGCTGTGTGTCCTTTGGGCTTGACTGACACTCTGCTCCCTGTTGCCTTTCCTGAGGCCCCTGCAGTGAAGAAGTGGCCCCTGTCTGGAATATTGCTGGGCAGACGGAAGACAGAGACATGGTGAGCCATGGGCTGCCTCTTAAAACTTCTGCTCAGAAATAGTGCCTATCATTTTCTATTTAAATTTCATTGGCAGAAGTTACAGAGTCAGAGGCGTAGTCCTCCCCCAGTGAGGGCTACCATGAGCAGGGCAGCAGAGAGGGCCACCAGCACTCTTGGGGAACAGTAACACAGTCGGCCCCAGCGTTCCCTGATTGTGGCCTGTTATTCATAGAAATGCTGGGACAAACGACAGGGTTAAGGTGGCCACAAGGGTTGGCCAACTGAATGGCCAAACCTCTTTTTGTTAGGAATCTCCAAAAAATACTGATGTATTTTGTTGGGGAGATGGATTGATTCAATATCTTTAGAAAGCAAATTGGGAATTGTTAAGGTTTCAGAGATGATATTCTATCTTGAGGCACATATTCTTGATAAAATCAATGAGCAGAAGATGAGAACAACAGTATCCCCCTCAGCACTTCAAATGGATAGTAGATCGTGATGTGTTCATGTAATGGAATTGAAGTGAATGTACAACAGTCTAAATGAGGGAACTAGATTGGGTACCTTCACACAATGGGATTGGAATACAATAATGGAAATGAATAGGCTGGCTGTGTCTCACCATGAGTAGATATCAAAATCATGCTACTGAACCCAAAACAGCAAGGCATAGAATTATGCAGTTCAGTACAATCTTGTGCATATGTACACAACAAAGCAACAGTATCTAACGTGTGTGTGTGTGTGTGTGTGTGTGTGTGTGTGTGTAATGTGGATGGAAAACGCACACATCCAACTCCCATGATTGTGTCTGAGGAGGTCGGGAATGGAACTTGAGAAGCAAAGAGAAGAGGCCACTCACATTATCAAATGTTTTATTACTTCCTTAGAAAACATTAAAAGCAATGAATGTTGGCATTTGTTGATTCTGGGTAGCAGCTGCACGAATGTTTTGTTATTCTCTGTACTTTCCTGCAGTTTTATTTTTAAGTAAAAAGCAAATTACGTATTTGCAGGTTTACACATGTTTTTATAATAGTATTTCTCCCATGTGTTGCCTGGTAGTTTTTCAAATTTTCCAAAGTATCAGCTTCATTTCTTTCCATGGGCGCCACCTTTTCCTCCGGGTACCATGGGTGAACTCACTCATCTCCATTACCCAGAAAGTATCGCCTACCTTTTTCCCACTGCCTGAAACTTTGGCACTTCAGCTCTTCTCAGGGCTAGCAATCGCTCAGGGTTACTTTAGCTCGTCACTCAGTCTCCTGTATGTTATTCTCAGATTGCATAGTGTTACCCCCACATCTACAACTACTTTCAGAGATGAAGTGAAATACATCAGGACTTGTCAGATAGATGTGTATCCATGGCCCCCGCAAAGAAATCATTTCACTCCTTTTATACCCATCACACTTTCAAACGTGTAAATGATGCCACTTTCCCAACCTTTCCACCAAGCACACGGTGCAGGAAGATTCTGGGATGCATGCCAAGAGAGCACCCCATGCTTTAAACAAACATGGCTTTCTCCAGATGCTTTTATAGGTAGCCGAAGGCGTGCAGGAGGATGAGAACTAAGGCTTCTGTGCTACTCACCCCTTCAATAAAAATCCTCATTTTAAAATTCAACCTCATGTTGAGGTTAGTGAACAACACTGTCTGATAAATCTCTGGGTTTTTCTTTCAACACTTTGGTGCTCTTAATTTGGTAATAAAAAATGAGTGTATCACCTGATGATTTTCTGCCCTCACCTAATAGATGACTTTTAGCAGCACTTCACCCATTAAAGTCGGCTTCTCAACCCTTTGGCTTTGACATTGCTATTGAAACCCCTGCAGGACACTAGGAACTTAAGATTCACAGCAAGAGAGCCACAGAGAAGAAAATGCATCATAAACATGCTTTCTTCACATATTGGCTAGCTACGGGGGAAAAAAGACTTAGAAAAGTGAGCTGTTGGCTTATTCAAAGTCATTTGTCCCCATCTTTACCTTTCCTATCAACCAGCAAAACTGTCTGCATTAGCCAAACCTTCACTCAATAGTCTCCATCTCAGACAATCAACTCCCCACAAGTTTTTGAAACTCCAGGAGTAGCCAGGGCTGAGTCCTTACTCTCCCGGATTATGCCTTGGACCGCGCAGAGCCGAGAGTCCTGCTCAGGCTTGCAAGATATCTCTCCAGAATCTCACATTTCCATGTCTAACTGCTGAAAACATCTTCATCTAATTGTCCCACAGGCATTGCAAATTCAAAAAGGCCCCATTAACTCCACTCCTAGGAATTTACCTGAAGGAAACAAAATCCCTGATTCAAAAAGACATATGCACCCCTGCTTATCACCACACTGTTTGCAATAGCCAAGATATGGAGGAAACCTGAGTATCCATCAGTGGATGAATGGATAATGAGGATGTGGCACATATACACAATGGAATACTATTCAGCCGTAAAAAGAAAAATAAATCCTGCGCTTTGCAACAACATAATCTAGAGAATATTATGCTCAGTGAAATAAGCCAGGCAGAGAAAGACAAATACCATATGATCTCACTTATTTGTGGAGTCTAAAAACAGAAGGAACAAAATAACAGTAGACTC
The DNA here is from genome assembly GCF_030020395.1 of Manis pentadactyla. Lineage (NCBI taxonomy): Eukaryota > Metazoa > Chordata > Mammalia > Pholidota > Manidae > Manis > Manis pentadactyla. The sequence continues at coordinate 61,490,255 of NC_080035.1, read as the reverse complement.
ATAGACACTGAGAAGTGACCAGTGGTTAGGTGGGGGTGATGGGGAGGGGACTATTGAACCACTGTGATGTACGTTTGATAATAAAATAAAAAATAAAGAAGGCCCCAAACTCACTCCATCAGCTTTTCACCCCAACCAGCACAAACAGAGTCAAATGAGCGGGCCGGCCCTGTAACCGGGCTCTCTGCCTCCGGGGACACCACCATCCATTTCCCCATTGCTGTGGTTTTTGAGACACCCTCTCCTATTTTGACTACTCATGAACAGGTTGGAACAGTCCCTCTCCCAACCAGCTGACCCCCGCAAACCATGCTTCTCTGGTAACCATGGTAATTTAATTAAAACTCAACTCTGTCCACAGCTAGCATTCTCTGGAGTCCCTGCTGTCCAGGGCCTAAAGCATGTGGTCGTTAACATGTCATGAAAATCCCTCCAGGTCCCCCTTGTTTGGGGACCTCACCTCCTTCAGAAAGTCTCCCCAGCCGCAGGCTAGGCATGGGTGCTGGGGTCCCCCCACCCCACATTATGACACTCTCTTTCCCTGTTTCCCTTCAAACGAACTCCTCAAACATTTCCATCCATGTTGCTGAACCCAGTGGTTGGGGCCACGTTCCATCTCGTGTGACATCCTCAGCCCCATTTAACAAGGTGGCCTCTTCCCTTCTGCTTGCGAGTTCCCACCCTGGGCTTCACGAAATCCTACCTACCTGGTTTTCTTTCTTCTTCAATCGTCGTTAATTCCCACTCTGGTCTGCTGGCTCAGGTTCTCATTCCATGACTAAATCAGACCCATTTTCTCTATTTATAGCCCCTCTCCCTAGAGGGCCTCATCACCTTCTTTGGCTTTAGAAAAGGTTGCGCACCTTCATCCAAGGCCTCCCTGTGAGCTGGCTCCTCTCTATGTGGCTTCTCATGTGACAGTCACATGCAACGTAGCACCCAATTCTTTAGTACCTTCATGGGTGCTTTGTAGATGTGGTTAACACCTACAGTCAGATGACTTTAAGTAAAGCCGATCCCCTTTAACAATGTTTGTGGTCCTCATCTAGTCAGTTGAAGGCCTTATGAGCAAAATCTGAGGTTTCCGGGAGAGGAAAGAATTCTGCCTCAAGATGGTACCATAGACATCCTGCCTGAGCTCCCAGCCTTCCAATCTGCCCTAGAGATTTAATTCCTTAAAATATATTTACCTGTCTATTTTTTCATCCATCCAGCCAGCCAGCCATCCACCAACCCTCCCTCCCTGGTCTGTTCTCTGGAGATGAATGACTGACAAATGGCCACTTCACCACTACCTCCAACACTCCAGCCTGGCCCCCCTGTGCCAATCACCCCTCCCGAGCAGCAGTGCCCTCCCCTCCTTCCCTTCCCTCCACCCTGTGTCCTCTTTGCCCATGGGTGTCACTCAGGCTTGTTGATCCAGGGTTTATCTATAGCACCTCCTTTTTACTTTCAAAATTGTTGCTATTTGGATGATAAACTACTTTACCTTATTCCATTAGCAAGTTAGGCTATTCTCCCCTAATTAAATCCCAAATCTATCTCCCTTTCTTCATCTCCTCTACTCTGGAATTATCACCTCCTTCCAGGCTCCTGGGAGAGACTCCTAAGAGCTTTCTCTTCCTTGAGTCGTGCTCCCTAAGAATCTGGTATCAACCTCTGAATGGCCTCTGAAAATGCAGAATGGATAGTTCCACCTCTTCCTTAAAATCTTTCAGTGGGCTCCCGTTATATATAGAAAAACAAGGCCCCAAATTCCTGCCCTGCAAGGCTGTCATTGCTCTTTGTCTGATCACCTCTGGATCTTTCACCCTCCCCTCCATTAGGAAGCTCCAGCCACGGCACAACTCTTGACCCAGCCATGCCCACTCCCAGTCCAGGGCTGTGCCTTTGTCATGACCTCTGCCTAGAACTCCCTTCCTTCAGATCTTGCTTAGATCTTCAGTTGGCTGCTTCCTTCTTGTCCATTGAGTCTATTCAGGTAGCTCCCTCTTAGAAATCTGCGGGAGGCACTGCTTTACCCCCACCCCCCACATCTGCTTCCTGCTCCGACAACAGCAGTTGGAGAGTCGGGCAGCCCCTTGCCTCCCGAGGTGGCCATAGAATATGGCTGTGTTCATGAGATGCAAGTGAAAGCTTGGAAGTGTCCCCCGGGGAAGCGGAAGTCACATGGACTGTCCCTGTCCCTTCCTCCTTACAGGAGCTTTGGCAGCCTGTTACTTGTTAATCACTCCATAAATGTGCATCCAGTGAATGAATGAATGAGTGAAGGTGATGGAGAAACATTGTTTTCTTGTGTGTTAATTGGCTAAGATGTTCAGAGAAAACAGGAAAAAACGAAACAGAATGAAACAAAAATTGTAAAACTTACCAGTATTTAGTGTTAACTCCTTCAGAGGCAATTAAGTCACCCCAATTTAGAAATAGTGAAATGCTCTCTACGCGCCCATCTTCCATGCAGGGGTCTGTACGGGCTGTTTTCAGATGTATAGGATCATAGGACCCATGAGGTCCATTTGTCACCTAAGCACCCTGCACAACAGCTCAGCATTCCAGAACCTCAGAAATACCCTGGGCCAGCATTTCTCACTGACATTCACCTAATTACTGCCTGCTGCCAACCCCTGACTCTGACTGGGCTGTCTTGAGCCCTGGGGCCTTCGTAGATGGAGGCCTAAACTGCCTCATTAGAGATAATTATAGTGCTTTCAATCTTGTAGACTCTTATACCTTTTTTAAAACTTGATAAATTTTGTTTAGATTTTTTTTGAAAGAACAGAGAATATTTTCTTCCTTAATGCTTCTGCTAATTAGGGCTGAAAAGCCAACAAATTTGGAAAGTTTTCACCTTCCTCGCAACTCTGGAAAGCAAGACAAGGCCTCACGATGGCCGAGTCTACGTGGCCTACTGATCTTAGCATGATGCACAGAGAGCCAGTGAGATCTGAGATCTCTCTGCTCTTTCCTCTCTATTCTCAACTTATGAAAATGATACCACCTAAGGCAGTAGGCTCTGAGCACCGGGGATTTGAATGGAAGCCAGTGTAAGGCATTTTGCCCAATCCTCTAGGATGGGCATACATAAAGCCATACTTACTTAAACTTGCTTGTGAGCCTTGAACTTGGCAGTCTAGTGAGAAGGGCATTGGAGCTTCGCTCTGCTTGGATGCTAGTAGCCAGAGAGAACTTCAACAGCTGTCCTCCATCACAAGCAGATATGCCGATGATCTGTGGCATAATTTGCAAAATGCCAGGTGTGCACCTGAAACCTTTCACGTTTCTTGCTGGTATTTCACCACCAGGTTTCGTTTCGTTGGACAAGAACACCAATTTTCCAAAATTTTACTCTGAATGAATATCAGATTACTTCCTCTGCAAAAAGTAGATTGAATAAAACCGAATATAAAGACACTTTCCTTTTCTCATTATTTGTAATAAACTCGCTCAGAATGAGCGCTTTTGGAATAAAGAAGCGTTAGCTGTTCTGAATCATCATGAGGGAGCTTTTCACTTGTTCTCGGTGTCTGTCACTCCCGACAGCCGTTCAGGGACAGTTCCGGAGCACGGGGCGCTTCCAGGAGCGGGAGGCCTTGTATGGGCTGACTTGCGCCCTCCAAAAGGACATGCTCAGGTCCTGACCCCGGTGCCCGCGGAGGTGCCCTTATTTGGAAATAGGGTCTTTGTCGATATTAACATGTCAGGATGAGGTCGCCAGGGTGGGCCTTGATCTAAGATGACTGGTGACCTAATAAGAAGAGCAAATGCCATGTGAAGACTGGGACGCAGGGAGACCCCGTGTGACAACAGAGGCAGAGATTAGTTGTCAGCCGTGGAGCCCGAGATCGCTGCCCAGAGGCCACAGGAGGCGAGGGGGGGTCCCACCCGGGGGGGTCCCACCCGGGGGGGTCCCACCCGAGTACGGAGCGGACGCGGCCCTGCACACACCTTGGTTTTGGACGCGGGCCTCCAGAGCTGTGAGGTAATACATTCCTCTTGTTTCAAGCCACCCAGCTTGTGGAACTTCTTTACTGATAAATTATGGTCGGGATCTAGAATGGCAGCCGAAAGGCAGGGGCTTGTGGCCCTGCACACTGAGAAAGAAGAGGAAGACGGAATGGCCAGAGGCCTGAGGGTCCACTCTACTCCTTTTTGCTTATTTCATTTTATATTCTTGCCTCAGATCATCACTGGCATTAGCTGGGGTTAATAAAGATGAACTGGGGAGTCACAGACTAGATGGGCATAGGTAAAAAATGAGTTTGCTCATTCATTCAACAGGTCCGCCCTCAGGAGCGCCCAGCACGAACCGGCCATGTGGTCCACCCTTCTTCCTCTTTGCTGGACTCTTCAGGGAATGGAAGCCGGTGGTGGATAGGAGAGTGCGAGCCGGTGGGAGAAGGGCTTTGTATACCAAGCACGACGAGGCCGCCTCCCTCCTCGGCTGAGCTCAGCCAGGAGGCACTTGGCTTGGCAGGAACAGTGCGACTTGAAAAATTTAGTACTTCAAGATCATTGGCTTTAAGAAAGAGAACTTTTTAGAAATGTTCGGCAGAAAAAGACATGAAGAAAATCAAGTTGTCAGCTGTTCTCAGATGGCTTTTTTCATTTATACCCTTAATAAAATAGAAATATAATTTAAAAGTTTGACAGGTAAAGATTTTAATTAATGTAATAAATTTGTAATAGCTAAACCTGTTTATTAGACTTTATATTTTAGAGCAGTTTTAGGTTGTCAGCAGAATTGAGTGGAGGGCAGGGAATCCCCAGCTACCTGCTGTGTCCCCCACACCTGCCTCCCGTCTCCCACTGCCAACATCCCCTCCAGATGGGACTTCTGCTGCTCTCATGGAGGCCACACTGACACAGCCTCATCATGTAGCGGCCATACTTCACGTTAGGCTCCACGTCTGGTGGCGCACATTCCGTGGCTTGGGGCAAATGTATAATGACATGTGTTTAATATTATGGTATCCTACAGAGTGTTTTCACTGTCCTAAAAATCCACTTATTCACGCCTCCCTTTTCCCTAATCCCTGGCAATCACTGATCTTTTTAGTCTCCAGCGTTTGGTCTTTTCCAGTCTTATGTATTTTAATCCTTCCAGCAAGATGGAAAGTAAGCATTGCCGACTCCAAAAGCAACGTGCAGTTTTTATAACAGTTGATGCATTAATAATAATATTTCTTTAAGCTCTGCTAACAAAAAATTTTTATAGTGGAGGATAATGATTTCATACCACTGTGTGAGGAATAGACTGTGACTAAAATTAAAAAATATATATGCATATATGTATGACTAATAAAGATTTGTTTTCTCTTCTGGTTATTTTGAACACACTTGTTCAAAAAGAAAGTGGCTAGGATAAAGAAATGTTAAGCTTTTCTAAAGCATCCAAACATTTAGTCTCAAATTTTTGCTGCTTTAATTCAAGACAGTGGTACATGTGGTTAATTTAAATTCATTATGTAAATATTATTTAATCTTATTGTTTTCCAGGTTTCTGCTCAATATTTATTTTCAGATACCAACACAGATGTTGACTGCTTCCATAGCTACTTTCTAAAAATTAAATTTAAGACTTGAGCACCATAGTAGTTTCATCTACCAGAAAAACGTGTTGAAACAAATACAAATTTACACAAGACATACTGATTTCAGTAAGGCCCAAACATAGGGATTCTCGTTAAAGATGGCTTATGTGATTATCTGCATGGTACCATCACTAGCAAATAATTATTTTGAATCTCTCTCCTTTATTATAATCTTAACCATCAAAAAGATTCTAGTCTAAGTTCTAATATTATTATTTCCTTTCTTGGAGGAACATTTATTCTATCTTATACACTTAATGAGATCCAGTTTGATTACTAGCCATATCCTAAAACTGAGATCTGAAGTCGCTGATGCATTAGTTTTATTTGAGATAAGAGGTGTTTAAAACCCAAATTCTAACCAAGCACTCGTTTTTGCAGCATTGTGAGATACCTTTCCCTGCCCTTAGTTCCTCATGATGACATCACTGTAACACTATCTCCATTGTGCATTTTATGGAGAAATGAAAGCAAGTTCAAAGATTTGCTGATTACAACAAAAAATGTTAAGAGCCAGGCAGTTAAATCTTTATGTTCACACTGCCACCCCAGAACATATCGTTTCTAATTGATACTTCTCAAAATGTGTACATAGATGTACCTACAGCTTATTAATGTAAGTCATTTATCACAGATTTACTGATGATCAAAGACACCCACAAAATATGTTTTTTAAGCTACATGGTGCATTTTCCTAAAAACTGCTAAAACACTCCTTAATTGTTATATTTTTCCATCTTGCATTAATGTGTTTAATGGAACATTATCAAATTAAAATGTTATCATAGGGTTTGGCTGAAAAAATAAGTAAAATGATAAACAGCAAAGTATTTAATCATAAGGATATTTTCCAGCTTTTCAGCTGATAAAATAAGTAAGCCTGGAAAGTGGATTAAGAAAATAATCAAAAGCATAAAAATAACAATACACATATGAAAAGAATTAAACATCCCTGGACCAGTGTAGACTTTTCATTTTAACAACTATGGAGCATGAAAGAAGAATTACCCAACTGCTGAAGGATGTGAATTGCTGGTCCATCACTGCAAGCTCAGCGCCGTAGCCTGTTGCAACAAACTATTACACCTTGAAAAACAATCCTGTCATTCTCCAAAGTAAACTAGCACTTCTGTGTAACCTTGTTCAGGGCACGTCCCATACTGATGCCCAGGTGCCTACAGCAAGATGCCTTCATTATTTTTTAATCATCCCAAGTTCAGAAATGTTGGTAGACCATTACTTACTTCCTCAGCGACTTTGGAAACATATTAATGACCATTGAAACTAATGCACACTACAAAAGGCTTTTACACTTGGAAGGAATTTTATAGCCTTGGATTATTTCTGCTACTGGCCCTCTGGTGTTGGATGAAGTGCCCATCTCTCATGAACAGTTGAAAAGATTGAGCAGGATGGATGCACTGCGCTCCTGGGCTCAAGGTCTCCAGTGAGGGACGCGTCTACCCCGGCGCCCTGCTTACAGCTTACTCTGGCTTTGACCACGGTGCTAGAAGTGCATCGTGTGGACTTGGAGGATGCCACCACGGTGTGCAGGAGAGGTGTGCCCTCTGTACCCCCCGTGGGTGCCCTCCTGGTTCCCCCACCCCTCCTGCCCCAGGCCAGATGGCCAGAGGTTGTTATGCTACCAGACGGAGGGTTAGTCATGAAGGATCATGAAATGGACCTTCATGTTCCCAGACATCATCAGCAACAGGGAGTGGCAGAGTCTCTCCTTGGCTTCACCAGCAATTCTGGACAAGAACCTTCCTGTCCATTTCAACTTATGCTGACTCCCTTCCAAAACCATTTTCTACATAGTTTAAGCATCTCTCATACTAACATTCAGGAATGCAGGTGAGCTAAGTCTTCTTTTTTGGCTTTGGAAAGCAGAACATCAAACCAGAGAGGATTTGGGAGGAGAAAAATGCCTTTCCTCCTGCCTCGAGCAGAAGATGTGCCTTTCGTCTAGTCTGGAGAGTGGGGCAGACGGCTGCAGGGGTGCGTCACGGGCCACTCCTGGGAGAGGTGCCTCTGCTTCCCTTCCGTATGCTGCCCACATGGGGGTGCAAAGCTGGCTGGCCGAGTAAGAAGACTTCCCACTGCAGAATTATAGAGGCCACATGGGGGCCTGCTGATTGGTGGGTATCAACAACTGATGAAAACTGCGTTAATGCTTCCTTCCAGGATGCTTAGCTAAATTTTCTAGGTCTGGTAGGGAATAAGACGATTAAAAAGAAGGATTCTGTCCTTAACAACTTATATTGCAATCAGGAAAAGTAGACATACATAAAGACTATCAGAAGTAAAATTAAATAATATAATATAATATGATGTAATGATCAGATGGGACTCACACATGCATAAATAAGTAGGTGAGCAACTGAAAGAACGGATGGGTAAGGGGGCCTCCGGCAGCTCTGCGGCCTTGGCCACTGTGGGTCTCCACAGCCACCTGCTTTGCAGGCCCTCAGAGCCTTCTCTGCAGCACATGCCACAAAGAGAAGCCATCACAGACAAGGGAGGCCAGTGTGGGCTGTGGCTCAGGTGGGGGGCACGAGGAATGGCGTGTTTCTCCTCACATCTCCCTCTGAATCCGTCCTGGGGTGACCGGCTGCTGCCTAAAGCCGACTGAAGGCCCGGCTCATGTGCATTTCTGCCGAGAGGATGGGAGGTGCTTCAGCTCCACCGGGGGTTCCAGAAGACGCCTCCAACTCAACACGTTCCTCATTCCACAAACAACACAGGACTTTTCTCAGCCGGGCTGCCCGCTGCGTCCCCCTATCCAGCCACCCCCACATCCTACCAGTGTCAGCATCTGGAAATCACATCTGTCTCCTCCTCTCCTCCCCATCGCCACCACTGCTGTGGTCCAAGCTGTCACCCTCTCGTGTCTGGACAGCGGAAATGCTCTCCTAACTGGCCTCCTGTGTCCACTTTGCCTTCTTTGTTTCTTTGCACAGTGGCCAGCCCAGGGTGTGAAAGGCCCCCTGAGGGCGTCACTCACTGTTGCGGGTGCCGTGGCTCTGCAGGTGGCCCGGCAGCCCCAGGCGTGTGTCCCTCGTCCTCCTCAGGCCCCATCTTCCTCCCTTCATCTTTGTTCTCCAGGCAAACTGACCTCCATGTCCAGGTCCGGCCCCGCTGCCTCAGCAGACATGGGGCTTCTCCTGCTCCGTGTGCCACCAGCCCTGTGTCCCCCCAGGCCCATCACCTGAGCAACATGTCCTGGGAACAGAAACCTCCCAGACCAGGCTGGGACCTCATCTTATGAGTATTTTCTTTTTTTGTGGCAATTATTATGGCTTATAAGTATATATGAGTGACCACTGACCCTTGTCTGTTGGCCTTTTCAAACCACAGGATCTGAGGCCAAGGCTTTGCTCATTGTCCTCAGCGTAGTGACTGGCACATGACGTGCATTCCACAGATATTTGCAAAATGTGACCATGATACACTGGGGCTGGGGGAACATTACTATTCAAGCTGCTAAGTAATCTCTAGGGGTCACTTTATACAGGTTAGTTTAAAAAGGCCAGAAAGAGGCTTTGGAAAGAATTTTACCCTCCCACGTCCCTCCTTCCTTCCATCCTCTTCCTTCCGAGTTCACGTTAAGATGCAAGCAGGGTTGGCTGAGACTGGGACTGGAGTCAGGCTTAGCACATCTCACCGCTGTCCTCATGGCCAGAGCCCCAGGCGGGGAGGGGGGACCCTGTACCTCGCGGGAGGCGTTGAGAGGGACCTTGTCAAGCACACTCAGCGGCCAGGAGGTCCTGCTGTGGTTCGTGAAACTGCATAACATATCCACACACACTAAGCTTCCAATAAGCATGTGATTTAGACTTAGAGCGGATACCATTTTTTATGAAAAACAAAACAACTCAAAGAAAGACAAGTGTAAGCAGGTTCCAATGGTTTAAGAACCATTTGTGAGAGAAAAGCTTGAAAGGTATTTTTTCCCAGCTGGGAAAAGACAGTCAGTGATTCAATGTCAGCAACCAAACCTGGCGGTCTGGCCCTGGGGCCCTAGATCGGTTGCGTCTGTTGCGAGGCCCTGCTGCAGGCAGATAGGCCCAGGCTGACGGCGGGCGGTGGAGGTGCCCCGTCTGGCTGTGGGCAGAAAGGCCCCTCTGGTGTGGGTGGGCGGGCGTCTAGCAGCCCGTGCTGGGACTCTTACCCAGGGACTGCTGCCATCTCATCTGAGAAGGAGGAAGCATTCCGGGGAGACTCACCTCAAAGGGCCCCTTGGCAACATAGCAATGACTCAACAAAAAGCCTGCTGGAGTGATTTGACTTATTCTCAAAAGACTGCAAGAGCCACATGTTACAAAGGAGTAGTACACAATAAAAATGGTTTCTTCCTTGCTAATTTTTCTGATTATTAAAAAATAATGCTTATTAGACAAAATTAAAACAATAGAGACATTTGCAATATAAAAAAGTGTGATTTTTTTCTTGTAACCCCTCCTTCCAGGGATAACCACTGTTAACAGATGTGTTTTTCTCAGATTTTAACAAGTTAATTTACTAACACATACACATTATAATAACCAAAATGGAACCGTTCAACTGGTTTTTTTTTCTTTCTTTCTTAACTAAATATGTTGGACAACTTTCTTTATCAGTACAGAATTTTTGTTAAGTGCTTTTAGAAAAGTTTTTAATCTTGTCTACGTATTTTGACATTTATTTGATTTTCTCTTTATTCATGTAGCTAATCAGCAACTGGAAGAAATCTGTTGTACAACACTGAATCTAATTTTATCCTTCACTATTTTATTTTTTTGTTAAGTCAATAGTAATAATTATTTTAAAAGGGTAAGTCATTTAATGTTCTATATTTGCAAAGTGGCCCTGAATTGAAGGATGTTGGTGATAGACCAGTTTATGTTTATTTTCCAGGAAAAGACACCTTTTATTGAGAAGTGATTTTTTTATTTCATTGGTTTGTTCTTTAGCCTTAGATAGCCTTCTTAAATTAAAACAAAAGATTTTGCTGGTCCCGGAGTATTTTCCAAAGAGCCCTCTTCTTGGCGATGCGCTAGGAGGCTGGCCTGAATGGGTGGTCCCAGTAGACAGCCGTGTTGGGACTCAGCCAGCCTGGGACACTGTTAGTGATGGGTTTCCAAGGGTAGCAGTGGGAGGCCAGGGGTCACCTCTGACATCAGGAGGCAAAATAAAGGACATATTCCAATCCTGGAAATTGTCTTTTCTCAGGAAAGTTAAAGCTCTGTCTGTGACCTGCATATGATACCCATTTGTGGGGACTTCAACAGGTAGTTCCAACAGGCAAGAGTTTTTTTTAAAAAAACAAAAACTAAACTAAAGATAACAGTAAATACTCAAACAAAAGGTGAAATGCAGCAGTTTGTAGGTGGAGCTGAGTGGGGAGAAAGGAGGTGTGGTGACCCCGTCTCCCGTGAGCTTGCCCCAAGGGCACCAGACCTCATCCCTTCTCTACGCTTTAACATGTGCTGTTCCCTCTTCCTGACTTCCCTTCCCACCCGTTCATCCTTCAGGGTCTAGTTTAGATTTCATCTTTTGTCGACCTCTGCTGACCGCCCTGGAAGCATTAGTCACACTCCCATCTGTGCCCCCACGATGCTTTGTTAGGTCTGCTCTTCCTGGTTACGACTTCATCTTCCGCAGACAGCTTCTCAAGACAGTGCCTCACCCCAGCTGTGCAGACAAGCACAGGGGAAAGGGTGGCTGTGCCTTCCAAGTTTGCTGGGTGACTGGGTGCCCGGGCTCGGGCCATGTGAGAGACGGGCTAGCTTCCTCATCCAGAGTAAGGATAATAACACCCTCCTCCTACCACATCTCGGGCATGCAATGATTTCACAAAGTCCTTTGAGTCTCTTGGAATAAATATAAATAAAAGCTATTATTACAGAACATATTTAAACATGTTTCATCTTTGAGTCATGCAATCAGGTAGCGCTAATGTCTCCCTGTTTCTTTACAAGGTGTTTTCATAGGTACTCAACCTTTTATAGATTTACTTGTGTGTGTGTGTGTGTGTGTGTATACATATAATATATGTAAAAATGTATATATGTTATGTGGAGTCTATGTATTTGGGCATATGTTCAGCATATGGTCATTTATATTTTTGTATTAAATTTCTAATGAAAATTCTGTGTATTAATTGTCTTTCTCTTCAGAAAATTGGTCATTATACTACTCATTTTGCCTAGAATCGCACGTTCTTTAGGTTTCACAGTGCTACTTCGAATAGAGAAAGCCAACAGGATGGTGTTTTCAAACAGGAAGCTGTGATGTGTCACCAGAGGGGTACAGCACAGCTGAGGTTCAGTTTGTTTGTGGGTCGCTTCTTGCACTATTCAGCAACTCTAACACCAACAGAGCTATCAGGTCTATTCTTGAGGGCATGGAACCAGTCTTAAGGTCCTGTTTGATTTTTTTTTCTTTGTGATATTATGTCTCCCTTGTTGATGCACCATGAAAGTCCAACCATGTTCTGAAGTGCCTTGGAGGAGCACAGCTAAAAATAAGCTTGTGCAAAAGCAGAGAGGATACTGGAAGCCGGAAGCACTGCAATGGTTGAAAACTGGGCTTCGGAGAGAGACTTACTCAGGTCAGGCCTGAATTCTGATTTCAGTAACATTTAGTCACTGAACATTTGTTGGCTGTTTTCCTTCAGTAAATGAATTGCTCTTTTCTCAAATGCAAAATGGAGACAATACTAATCGACACATACCACCCCACATGGTTGTTGTAAGAATTAGAGGAAACAGTGAGTTCATACTGTGCGTGTGGAAGTGTGCCAAGAATGTTCCTAGAACTATGAATGTAACTGAGGGATGGTACCACTATCCTGTCTGCCCCTGCAGTGCCATTACGCTGCCGGCCACTCCAGCGGGCTGGGGACTATCCCTCTGCTAGGCAGCTGTTAGGTAGCCCCGAGGACCCCTCCCTTTGGGGTATCCTCACCTTTGGTAATGTTCTCCCCTGGACTGTGGGCTGGACCAAACTCACTTCTATCCAACAGAAGATGGCAAAAGAGATGGATGTCACTTCTGAGAGTAGGTTGAAAACATACATGTCTTGGATCTTGGGTGTGTCTCATCCTCCCTTGGGCTCCTGCTCCGGGGGCCACAGACTCCACTTGTGGAGAGGCCCGCAGGAGTGAGCTCAGGAGCACACTTCTTGTCACTTTCTGGCATGGTCCCCTCAGTCCTGGCCAGACTGCGGCCTTGAGCCCAGGCAACTGGCTGAGCCACACCTGCGTTCCTAATCCACAGAAATTGTGCAGTAATAAATGTTAGTTCTTTTAGGAAGCTGACTCCTTGGGTAATCTGTAATGCAGCAACGGATAATAACTAGGACAACGCCAGAGCTGAGGGTCTCCCGGCTCTATGTTGCTGGCCTGGGCAGCGCCATGGAGATTGCTGACAGAGTGTCCTAAAAGGCTCCCAGCAGTTCTGGAGGGCATGGAGACTGAGCTCCACGGTGCGGCCGAGTCTCCGTCTCCTGCAGGTGCACAGCCTCCCGTCCCACCGCATGCCTCCCGTGCCCCGACAATGCCGTCCTGTGCACTGTGTGGCCTCCCTGCCACCCTCCCCAGGGGAGCCCAGGCCGCCTCCTCTCAGATGTGCAGCTGATGCTCTGCCTCTCAGCCTCTCGGCTGGCTGTGCGTGACTACAGTTCTGATAACGGTCGCTCACCTAGCATGTTTGGTATTTGATTCCCTCCAGAAACCTGGGTTTATTTGAGGCATGGAAGTGCTTGGCCAATAGATGCTTAATAAATATTTTTACAGTGAATGCAGAAATGATTCCAGCTCTCAGAGAGCAATATTGTTTTTTTTTTTTCATCCAACCTCTTATGAAGTGCAAATATTCTTTTCTTTATATTCTTTTAATATGTGACATGGGGGTTGTACTTACAATATAAATAGATCTGAAAGGAAAAGAAAGAGCTGTTTCCCGTTGACTTTAAACAGGCTGGAGCAGAGGAGTCTGGCCTGCAGAGGTCTGTCTGAGAGCTCTCAGATGAGGAGTGTGTCCCAGTCATGCAGCACTGGACTCAGGCTGCTGGGAAGTGCAGTGGTTAGAACCGTCTACAGTCCATCTGTGGACAAGGATGGATAAATGGTTGTTTGTAGGTAGGTCTTTAACTCTCTTTTATTTCCCAAGTGTCTTGGCATTTCCCTTTGTAGAAATTACAGATTTAATGACTGGCTATGCCATTCGTCTCCAGGGTTACAAAGTTGAAGCTGGCTATGAGTTTTGATCTAGAGATCAATTAGATCAGAGCCAGTGGCAGGGTTAGGGCCAAGACACATTGTGACTATTGCCATATTCATCTCAGGTTTCTGAACAAAGTCCTAATTAGAGCCCTAAAAAAGCTAAATTCTAGGTGTGTGTTTGTCCTAAGCATGACATGGAACATGGACTTTGTGTGCTCTAACTGTAGAAATCTAATGAGTGAAGGCCAGTAATGGTTCCTTTTCACTTGTGCAATGATGAGATACTAAAGATACTTGATGAAAGTCATTGTAGGACTTCAAGAACCCAGATACCAACAGAATTAATTAGGAGACTTCATCATCTGGAGTGGGACCGTGAGACACAAAATATTATGTTGGTTTTCCAAGGTGGAGAAGTAAAACTGAATACTAACTGCTAATGCAGAAAGGGACTTGGAAATTTGGCAAATATCTGGATAATTTCAAGTGAGATCTGGTGTTGGATTTTATACTGACTGGGTCAATAGCAGTGTTTCAAAATACTTTATTTTTGGTAACAAAGCCTCTAAAAAAAGCAGTGAGCTAACTTGGAGCTCCTAGTTGAAGTGGGTAAGGTCAAGAAGGGGCTTCAGGAGCCATGTCTTATTCATCTTTGAAGGCCACATATAGTAGGTGGTCAATAAATATTTGCTGAGTACTTGAACATGGGGTCCTTACTTCTCCAACCCAATGAAAGCGCTATATTCATTTCCAAGTAATTTATAATGTAGATCACACACTTAACAAATCTACTTTAGAATATCATTTGCAATTATATCCTATGAAAGTATGACATCAGATTTCACGGTCTTATCCTGCTCTTGTGCGTGCTGCTTGGTTGCTGTAGTAACCGAGTTGCCAGGATTACGCTGCAGGAGTTGTAGGGGTCAGCAAAGACCAGAGCCCTGTCATTCTTCATTCAAAAGCAATTGTCCCTGAAAAATGTGACTTGCTTCAATATTTAAGATCTGGGCACTGATATTAAACCAGAATACTTCAGTTAAAAACCAGTAATTAACCTTGCCTTCAACTCGAGGTCACATTTTAATAGCAATTTCATAATGTGGACATTCCTCTGTCTTTCATGTTTAAAATCCTAGATAGGTCTTAAATAATAAATATGTCTCCTGAAAAAGCACATGGGAATTGCTGCACTGTATTTTATGTCACTATCTAAGCCCCCAAGACCTTCTTACCCAGCTCTTCTCCCTGAGGTAATTGCACACATTTTGGGAATATAGGAGATGCTGTGAATATTCAGGGCACCACCACTTTGAAAGGATTCACAACTTGCAGTGAACCACTGTCCAGATGCCTTTCTGCAAATTTTTTAGGCAAATATGCGATATTTCCTTCCTAAATAAAAATTTTCTTCAATATGTGTCCTAAATAACAGATTTACAATATGTATCCTGAGAAACGGTTTTAGTCTCAAAGTAGGGATTCTGTGGTTTGATTATGTTATGATGAAATCTTTCAGACTATAAATGTGCCATCTTTCAGGTACACAAGATGTCACCATTGTCTTAATACCCCCATTCTTTTTTCTTCACTAGGTTGTTTTAAATTTCTGTGGTGCTTTATGCACTGTGGTTCAGAACATGCTTAGATGGTTAAATCTTTTCCATGCCGTTATTTGTGAAATTTTGGCAAGACACATGTAAAGTGGTGTTCTCCTTTAACAAGGCTTTTTACATTTCTCAAGATTTCAGGTCATGTGGAAAAGTTATCAAGGGAGTGGTCAAATAATGTTAAATATTTTTTATAACCCAAACCAAAGAAACATAATCTTATATTTCATCTCTATATGGAAATTCCAGTAGGATCATTTCCACAAACAAATTTGGATCTTTGTCACTTTAAAAGGTGAATTAATTATAAAATCTTTGATTATTTAAATTATAAGAATCCAGTTATTCCTAATAACAAACAAGGTTCACAAAAGTTCTAATAGGCTATGTTCAAATTCTTCCTACATTTATTTTTTAGAAGGGTAAAAGCGATTTTTCCTGCTTTTTTTGGTCCCGGTAATCAATAAAATTTTGCGCAATGCCGTCACATTTCATTAGAGTCGGACGAACAACACTATTGATGTTAGGAAAGGAAATGATTCCAATTTATTCAGCTACTAAATACATTGATTATATGACAGAGAATTATTTTCGTGAGAAAAAGAAATTTTATTCTTTCTATGGAATACAGAGAAACTCCAGGCAGGGATTTGATTTACTTGAGTGTCTAATTATCGTCATAATTCAAAGAGCTGCAAGGGAATAATGCTGCCATTTGTCTGACTTGGAGTTTGCATTCATATTTCAGCAAGAGTGCGGAACACAGATAAACTTTGGAAAATAAAGCTCAAATTCATTATAAAAAGATCACCCCCTTCTTCCTCACACTCCACCAGCCATCAGCTCCCTCTGCAACAGGTGTTCATGAAGACAAGCAGACTGGCCATATTCTGATTCATAACCCAAAGACCCAACTCATTACTCTGAATTTGTCCAAATTGCTTTCCCTTTGCATTTGCTTGGCTTCAGAGAATGAAAATAATTGACAATTTTTAATGAATCTATGCTAATATTGCTTCCTCCACTTTTGAAATGCATAGCTTTAATGGATGAGGGGTAGAAAGGTTCTTGTCTCTCCCCTGGATAGTTTTATATTTACATTCAATGCATATCCATACTGTGTGTGCATTCTTTAAAAATTAGCTCCAACAAATGTGGTCTTTGCAGCCCCAAGCCTCCTCCTCCGTTCTCCTGCTGGCGTCTCCTCTTGTATACAAGACACTCCTTTTGATGTCAACGGGAGATCTTGAGCACCAGAAAGCAGTTATTTAAAGATATAAAAAGGAGTAAAATCAAATCGGAGGTTCACATCAATTAGCTGAGAACAAAATCGCAGAGTGCTCCAACCGTTCCCTCATTCCACCAATGCTGACCAAATGTATGCTTGTACTTATTTTAATTATGGCCATTATTGTTTTATTATTGTCCATTTTTTTCCCCTTTAGGTACAAATCAGCCTTTGTATTGGTGCAATCTTGTTTTTAACATGTTAATGGAGGGAAAAAAACAAACATTTTTGTATAAAATTAATGATTTCTTAAAGTTTCACTTTGTTTATAGGAAATAGTTTGATTTTAATCCAGGTCAGAGTTCTTAGGTTTGAGTAAGTACTTAGTAAGGGGCTTCTAATGAAATATTACTCTTTTATCTGTCATCTGCCTCTTGTCCCTGACTATCCTTTCTTTTTTTCTACTAGGCCTCCCAGTGGCACTTCCTGAATGACATTTCAATAGAACTTTCCAAATACAGTGTAACAAAGAGATCAAGGCTCACTGGGAAGATAGAGCAGATTTTTTTTTAAAGGAAATGAATAGTTTTAATTATGTCTTTTCTGCCTACTCCATGGAACCTCCCAGCCTCCACCCCACACCAAATCTTAAGTCAGCAAACATAAAAACACTCAGGCCCATTTCTTCACACCTTTTCACAAACAAGGTTTAAAATCAGCTCTGCCTGCAAGCAGGCGCATTGTCCCCGCATTGTCCCCGCATCTGACAGTCTGGGTCCCCAGTCCTCTGCCAGCTCTTTGCTGAGAGAGACAAACAGACCGCCTACTGCTCAATTATGATCTTGTTTTCAGCCCGGCTCCGGGGTCTATAGCAATCCCGACAAGAGCTTGGGAAATGGACCTGGTTTAGAAGAGGAGCTCGCTGTTGCTAGCCGGGTGGCTAGGAAACCCCCCGTTATTCAGGCCTTCAGAAGGGGTCAGCCCTTCATTTCCAGCCAGTCTTTCCAGCACCTTGAACACAGTCAGAAGCAGTGATGTTAGCATCAATCACACTTCTCTCAAGTGCCAGCATAATTGCGACTGAAAGTCAGTTATCTCATAGGGGCACCACCTCCGCACTGCGAATGAGCCAACGGGAAAAATCCTAAACCAAGGCATTTCAGACATGAAAGTCTGTTGTTGTTTTTTGATGGAGAGAAGGCACTTCTGACGGAGCGTGCAAGCCCTGGGGGGTTGCTTCAAATTCGGGTTTTCAAAATTGAAAAATTGGCATGTGACCAGACACCCGAAAAAGAATTCCTTAGGAGACAAACCATTGAGAGTCCACGAACATTTAGTGGAAATGAATATTTTATGAGGAGAAACAAGCAAACTATTCAGTCAAAATTTCTTGGGCAAGACTCCAAATTCTCTGTTATTCAAGTGTCCCTTCCAAGACAACACTATCTCCCTCTCTTGGAGTCAATATTTATGAGGACCCACGTGATGTGCTGGCGTCACGAAGTGGAAGCAGAGCTTATTTCAGAATGCGCTAGTGATTCTGTCTCCACCGCTCTTGCTGTTTCAACCACTTTGAGCCCATTGACTAAGCAAATCTGTTAGCTGGATTAAGCAATTGAACTCTCTGAGTTTCGTTTTCTTTTAGTTCACAAATGTTGTCAATCTGAATTTACCTCCAAATGTACACTCTATAGAAAGACCAAAGAATTTATTTATGCACAGCAGCTCTTACTTAGTGCCCACTTTTATGAATTTAATAAATACTAAGCTGAATGGTAGGTTGACGGAACAAAGCATGAATTTAATAGATAAATATTAAGATTATAAAGGGACCACACACCACACTCACACTTTCTCTCTCCGAGTTCCAATGTCCTGGGGCCTCCTGCTATTTTCCTGGGCCTTAATTGATACTTAATTGCAAGCAATAGCTGACTTTTTCTAGTTATGTAAAAAGGGATTCCATTAGAGGGATATGAAGAAGATCACAGACATTTTGGGGGGGTTACAAAACCAGATTCAAGGCCAGTCCTCTTGGAATAATGCCCCAAAGCACACCATAGAGGTAGCCTAATGAGAAGCCGTCCTGCTGGCCGGCTGTGCATGCCATCGTTCCCGTTGCCCCTGCACCAGCAACTCAGTTGGACACTTGTCGCCCAGCCACTGCACTGTCCTGGTAGCACATCTGTTGTCTCCAGCCCCTCAAAGATGGAATTGCACAGCCTCTACCCGAAGTCTCGTGTGGTTCTGTTTGACCGGTGAAACCTAAGATCCGTGCCGGTGTTCTCATGGCAGAGGCAGTCAGGGAAAATCCAATTTCCTGGGCTCTACTCTGGGGAGTCGGGACTCTCAATGTGCAAAATTTCCCCCTCACAGCAACAGTCTTCAGGAACATAGTGGGACTGATACATATTCCCAAAGGTGTTAAAAAACTCCCTGCGCTCCCTCATCCATCCATTCATCCTTCCTTCCATCCACTCATTCATTCTTGATCTTAACAAACATTTGTTGAGCACTTGCTGTGTGATGGGGAAGGTGCTGGGAGCTGTGGGTGAAGAATCAGACGAGGCGCTGGTGCAACTTGTTAGGCCCTCCTCATCCAAGAGGCAGGCGGTGGCTAATCAGGGGCAGCAGCTGAGGGCGGTGGGCTCTGCGCCCTGGGGAGGTGCGGGCTGCGCTGGGGGGGGTGGAGCCCCAGTCCGCCTCCACACTTCCCTGACTGGTGCAGCCCTGGACTGTGCGCTGTGGGCTGTGGCCCCAGGGGCCTCGTCGATCTATCTCTTCCTCCTTGAGGTGGACGCCAAGGAGATGGACTCTCTGGAGGCTGTGAGTGCAGAGTGGAGGGTGGCACCGGCCCGCGTCGGCTCTTTGTGTGAACCCCTGAAGTCTTCCCGGTGTTTGAGTTGTCACAGCTAACATTAGTTATCCTAAATAAAATACAGGCTTCACGGTAAATCAGGCAAGTTAGAGGAATCCTGAAGAAGGGGACCTGAAAATATTCTTTTAAAATAATGCAGTGTAGCTAGAGTCAGACAGATGAGTCTGGAGAGGAAATCAGAGGCTAGATCTCAGAGGGCTGAAGTCTGTCTTACTAAGAATTTGTTGGGTTTTTTTTTTGTTGTTGAGGCTCTGGGGAGACGCTGAAGAATTTTAATGCTTTTTCCACCTTTCCACCTGGGAAACAACTTACCAAAATCCTCTGCAGAGCTCAGCTAATGCTTTGGCTAATAAAAAGGGATCAATCTCTCCACCTTCCTGAGTTTACTGATTCAAATATGCACTGCTTTAATATCACGCAATTAGTCTGTGAGCATCCAGCCTGTGGGGGGTAAGGGCCGAGCGGCGTGGGACCTGTGGTGCTCTTCCAATCCTATGTGGCATCTCGTTTATGAGCCAGCCTGTGCCTAGTACCAGCTTTGAGAGGGCCGATACCGGCAGATGGATTGATAGACCTTTCAAACGTGATGCTGAAGGAGCTCGACCAATAATTCCCGGTGGCGTTCACCTGGACTTTAAAGCATTTTATTAGGACTGTATGTTTTTTACATATAGCACATGACATATGGAGAATGAGTTTTCATCCTTGAGGGAAAAGATATCAGTATTAAAGTTATATTTTATTGTACAGAAAATGCATTAAGTCCTAAATATTTTGAGTGAATGTTAAAGGAAAAGATGTAATTTGAATACTTCATTTATTTTAAGCAAAAAAACCGTAAACTATTAAAAATTTTAAATATTTTTAATTTAATTATTTAATATAAAAATTTTAAAATTTTAAATTATTTAATATTAAATTTTATTTTAACCTGTATATTTTATTAAAAATCAGTATCTTCTTGGTATCATAACTTCTACCTGAGGCTTAAATTCTTCATTTTATTGCATCTTTTCTAAACAACCTACAAGTCATATGTACTTCAGTAAGCTTTCTGTCTTAGGAATTTCCTATATAGCTGTATTTAGGACTATCAATAACTCCACTAAAGGTTAACTCTGGAACATTCCTTACATCTACATTCTTGTTGCCTTTATATAATTGGGGGTGAATTTAGATGTCTATTAGTCAGCTCTCACTGGCTTATGGTTAGTAACAAACAACCCCAGAATCTCAAGAACAAACACTTGCTTCTTCTCACACTGCACGCTGATTCTGACAGACTGTGGCTTTGCTTGGCTTTGCACATCTTGTTCATCTGATCTCACCTGCAGGATGGGCCGCTCGCTGTGACATGCTGTTCATTGGCTAAAGCAAGGAGCTCACTGAGGAACATACACACTCCTCTACTCCTCTTTCAAGGAAGGCAGCCAATAACTGGTAAACATAATCTACCAAAACGTGTAGAAGCATTCTTAGCATGTGAAAGAAAAACAGCCTTCCTTCTTTTTTTCTCTCCAATATTAGCTCACCTACCATCCCCCTTCTATGTCTGCTGCTAATTTAGGAAACTGAACTCAATCTGTGTAGATACACCACACACTGCTTACCTTTAGCACTTCATAGGTGATGTTCTTGAAGTGCTAAGACTGGGTACTGATCTAAGTGTGTGCCTTGCCAGGATGCTGGAGGGTGGAGAATGCCATCAGGAGCTGGTGGGTTTGTGCCACTGACTAGGCAGATGCAGAATCCTGGAAGGGTTGAATGCAATCTTTGAAGTCAGGTTCCTAGGAGGCCAAACCCAGCCTTACCATGTTATAGTTGAGTGGCCTCAGCCTCAATTTTCTCATCTGAAAAATAGGACTGATGCTAGTGCCTGCCTGCAATGGGAAAAAATCCATGTGACCAGCTTAGCAGTGGCTCAACCAGTATTCTTACAACCAAAGGGATTGTTTTCCTGCAGTCAATCATCCAGTGAATAGTCATTGTCTGCTTTGTGTTGGACGCTCTTTCTGGCGCAGAGGATGCAGGTGTGAAAGGCATCAATTTGGTCCTCAAGGCATTTCCAGTTTAACAAGAAAGGCAAGCAGGGCAGATGGGCTGCCCAGCGATGATGGAGCAGTGAACACAGAAGAATCCTGCCTTGTGTTAAAGAAAATTAGGGTAGGCTTTTGAGAACACAGCTGAGTGAAGATGAGTATGTCTAGGATGAGGAAGCAAAATGTTTATAACAGAAGAAAACAGAAATAGAGAAAGGAACTCAAGATGTCATAGTGTGTCATGCGTAGGGAGAGGGTGTTAATGTTTAATGTGTGGGAAGGAGTTGTTCAGACGGACGGTGGTGAGGCCACGTGGCCAGTGGGTGGTCGCACAGCACAGTGAGTGTACTCGGTGCTGTCGAACTGTACACTTAGGGTGAAAATGGTAAATTTTGTGTTGTGTATATCTTACAACACTAAGAAAAAATTTTCTTAAAGCACAGCAGGTGGGGGGCAGGCAGTCGGTCTTGGAAAGGTAGACACACTCTGCAACAGAAATACAGTGAAAAATTAAAAGAATTATGAATATTCCCTGAGATGGACTGGAAGGAATTTGAGGAGCTTAATGATCAATGTTTCCTTACTTAAAAAAGAGGTGAGGTTGCTTGGTGAGGGTGCAGGGCTACAGTCGAATGAATCCAGGGCTTGAGGAAAGGCCAGAGAAGATGGGGACAGATTCTGAGGCAGGTCGGCAGGTCAGAGCAGTCACTCCCTGTGAGGAGGCCCCTCCGAGCTGCTCGGATGCCGAGCCCCAAGACGACACAGTGACGTCCTTCTCAGCTTCCGGGCCTGCTCGTCTTTGCTCCCCAGGGAACAGGGTCATCCTGTGCGATAGGATGAAACTGAAATTGAGTCGGAGTCAGGGTCTAAGTCAGTGTGGGGGCTCAAAAACTGCAAAAAGGCCAACTTATTCCTGGAAAATCCCTCTGCTTACACCGTATGGGTGGCTGTCTCCATAAGCACAAGCATCTCAGGGACTGAAAGACAGCAGTGTTTCTAGATTGAGCAAGCGATGACATCATTGGCTGCAATGGAAGGGCCATGTCAATAAAATACAAATGTGTGTGTGTGTGTGTGTGTGTGTGTGTGTAATGAATACAGAATCCTACTCACTGTGGCCAAGACACTTACAATGAGAGAGAGGCCCCCAGGAGGCTAGACCAAATGGGAAACAGGGTATTCACATCTGTCCCACACCCCCTTGACTACCCACAGGCTCAATGAGTGGAATATTCAGCATAAAGTTGTGTCATTTTGTATTAAACTGTATTATTTCATTGAGATCTTATGTAAATATATACATAAATATATGCGAATGCAAATATATGTTAATTAAATGCTTGAATGATGCAACTTCAGTGCAATGTGTCAAGTTTTGTTGTTAGTCAAACGATATCCAGAAAGAAAGATTTGAGACGTGGGTAGCTGCTCTGCTTGAAGGAACCCCCGAGGCCTAAACTGATGCCTGTTTCATGTTTATCAGGCCCGCCGAGCCCTGCGCCTGCCGCTGCCTTCCTGAGTGGTGCTGGCTCTGCGGCTCTGACCACATTACGAGGGGTGGCCAACGGGGAGGAAGAGGAAAGGAGAGGGCACTTGAAGGAACAAGAAACACCTGGAAACTTAACCGAGGCATGTTGTGCACGGACAAAAAGCTGACCCTTTGAGAAAGTTAAGACACATTTTCTAGCATCTTCTTTATGGCATGTTTTCCTCCTCAACTAATAGTAACTCTGTCTTGTTTTTCTTGAAGTGGCCTTTTCACGCATGCTTTTTTAGACATTTGGGACATAAATATTGGCTTGTGCACGGTCATTTAATTTTCTTTCATAGTTTCCGCCACCTAGAATCAGGGGGAAAAAGTATGGTGGGTTGTCCTTGGCTTAGTTTCTGACCAGGTGGGTTTCAAGGAGCAGGGACTCTGAGTGCTGGTGAAAATGTCATTGAAATGGTTGAGCAAGGTGGTTCCAGGCTGGGTTGTAGTAAGTGTAATAATTAAGTGGTCATAAAGCCTCATGATTGATGGTACTTTCAGTTCCTAGAGGGCTTCCATTAATGTTTTACATCCAGAACAAGACTTATGGGAGGTCAGGGAGGGGCTGAGGACAAAGGTCACACTGAGATTCAGGGGAGTGAGGCAGCAAGATGCTGTAATACAGGAAAGAATTTCTGAGTTTAAGATCTTGGTGGAGCCGTTTCAGATAATGGTAAAGTGCAAGGTGTGGCTGCGAGTGTGGGCCCTGAAGGAGGGCAAGCTGAAGGCTTCTGGAGGTCATTCAAGTGTGGAGTCAGAGGTCTGCAAGCATCACCAGAGTGAGTGGTTCCCCGGCACTGCCAGGGGACAGAGGGGAGGGGCGGACCGTGGGTGCGAATGCTCCAGGCTTGGGGACCAGACCGGGAGAGTTGGTTGGGCGACTGCCATGTGGGTGGGGAGCAGCCACCTGGGTTCTGGGGACTTCAAAAAAGACTGGTTTGGGAAGAGAATAGATCAGGAGTCAAGAGGTGACAGTGGTTGATTTGCCTTATTTTGACAAATCGTGAGTGACGGAACTCAGAATCCCATTCAGTTGGTAAGAGAACAGATGTCAGAGGAAACGGATCATTTTGTTCCAGGAGCTGTTGACAACAGAATGAAGATTCCCAAGGGAAAGATGCTGGGGTGATGAGAAACGCAAACAAATAAACCAACCAGACACCTTAAAACAACTGCAGCCGAAGGGGAGGCAGCCGGCTGTCAGGTCTGACCTATTGAGACATCGGAGGCTGGATGGCTCCCAGGCCTTCGAGAATGCCTGCTCTGCTCATTTCCCTCCTCACATTTGCCGTTTGGGTTGGTTAAACCTTACACGGCAGGGAGGAGCACTGTGCTAAAAATGCCCCAGCCCCAGGGGAATGTGGGGAAGCCACACCCAGAGGGGAGCCCTGGGGCCCCTTCTGAGCTGTCCGTGCAGGCGTGGGGGGGGGGGGTCGTGTCCCCAAGCCGTTAGGGTCCTCGCGGTGTCGCTGTCACAGACAGCTCTTCCCCTGCACACCTGCTCCTGAGCCGACTGCCCGGAAGGACAATGAGGTCACCGGCTCCGTGAGGCAGTTTCCAGTGAACAGACGATATAGTATATGAAAAATACTGAAGTTTTGTTAACAAAGAGCAATTGTTGCTGGAGTCGGCGACCAACAGCATTAAACAACATCAGCAATACGCTCCAGACATTACTACAAACTAATTACGCTGACACATGTAAATAAGAATGTAATTAAAGTCTGCTCCAGTTTGGCCTGTGCTCCCAGCGCCTCACTGGGACTCCTCTTGCTAACGTCACCAGTGACCTCCGTGCTGCAAAAACTGCTGGATGCTTCCCAGTGTGTATGTCGCTTGACTTTTTTGCATCGATTTACCTGTTGATAGTTCCTGAGACAGTCTTTTCTCTTGGCTTCTGGTGTATCATGTCTTTCTGCTTTTCCTCCGCACTGTGGACTTACTCTTTATGTCTTACCCTGGCTCCTTCGACCCCAGAGGTTCTCAGCCCGGGGTTCTTTTGGCTCCAGGGCACATTTGGCAATGCCTAGAGATACCTGTGGTTGTTACTGAGGGGTTACTCTAGTGGGTGGAGGCCAGAGCACGCGGCGCAGGACGGCCCTCCCAGCAGAGTGACCTGGCTCCCGGTGTCAGCAGAGCCGAGGCTGAGAAACACTGGCCTTCACGAGCTGTCTTCCAGGGGAGGCTCTCAGGGGCTGGCTTTGGCCTTTGTCTTCCCATTCTCCCTTCTCTCCCTCGGTGGCCTAGTTTTTTTCCCGGAGTTTTAAATACTATTTATATACCAATATGTCCCAGGGTTCTATTTTCAGGCCAGATCACCTTTGCTGAGCTCCAAATCTAGATGTTTAACTGTCTGCTTGAAAGGCACATGTAGATATTTCACAGATATCTCAACCTTAGTATTTACGGAATACACAGTCATTTTGAATGGGCTTCTCTTCATCCAGGCTTCATATCAGAGAACCAACGCTGTCTGCCCGGCTGTGCAAGTTGGAGGCCTGCAAGCCAATCCTGGAGCTGCCATCTCCACGGCCCATGGCTCATGTCCAGTCCTGCTGGTTCTGTGCCCAAAATGAATCCTGACTTGGGCCATTTCTCCCCATCTCACTGCCGCCTCCCTAGTCCCCACGCATCCCCTCCTACCTGGCCTCCTGTAACTGCCTTCCCAGCAGTTCCCAGGCACCTATTTTTGTGCCCATTCCCTCGTCTAAACAGTAGCTCAGAACACCTATAAACAGTGTAACAGTGTAGATTGGACGATGACATGCCCATTGCATTTGGAATAAAAATCTAAAATCCTCAACATGATCTACACCATTTCTCTCTAGTTCCATGTCCTGATGCCCCCTGGACTTCCTTACGGCTGCTCTAACAAAGTACTGCAGACTACATTATTCCTTACACATAGTTTCTTATTTCACAGTTCTGGAGGCTCAAAATAAGGTCCAGATAAGGTCACATTCACAGATATCAGGGATTAGGACTTCAGTGTATGGATTTTGAGGAGACAGTTCAGCTCCATCACACCCACTTTGATCAGTCAGGACTTCACTACATGGAAGCTGGGGAAACGGTTGGGGTCCTCACAGCTACGGGGCTTTTCACCACTGACCCATGCAAGGCGTACATCTGTCCAGAAAGACCACAAATGCCTCTGTGCCACAAACATCCAAGGTGGCTTTTTATTAATCCCCAAAGGTCACACCTTCAAATGCCAAGATTCTTTTAATTAAGAGTTTATAGAAATTGTACATTTCCCTGGAATGAGGCCAAAACATAAACAGGCTAAATAAATGCATGCACATTTTTCTTTTTTTCTCTTTTTTTGGCATTGTATCAATTCAGTTTGTTAATACAAATTACTTCACACTGACAGAAGAGTCTCTCTCTCTCTCCCTCTCTGTATATATCTATGTCTATAAAATATATGTATATCACATAGGAAAATGAATATATTATCACTAATACACTCAAGTGACTTAGCATAAAAATTTTCAATATAAAAGTCCACAGAAGGCAGTTTTTCTTTCCAGTGGGCTGGGGGCGGAACGCCGGCCTGCAGGCATGTACCTTCCAGATAGAGGCGTCTTCATCTGGACGGAAAGTCAAGGAGAAAGTCTTACCTGTCTTTCAATAGCTTCCCCCAATCCATTAAACTGAAAACAGATTAATCTCTGGAGACAGTCAACTTCCTGGACCTGCAATTACAGTGAAAGATGGCAAGCCCAAGATACTCATTTAATGGAAGGCTGCCACCCGCAGAGAGCACCCCATAATTCTGGTCTTCATCCTGCAGGGGCAGCGTCTCCATCTCAGCTGCCAACGTGTGCAGTGCCAATTTGTTCTTGCCTTAAAAGGCAGGAAGAATGAATTTCCCAACTTTGCTAGATATTCCTCTGGAAATGAGGCAAAGTAAAAATATTAAATTACCTTTTTTTTTAAAAAAAAGTGAAACTCAGGGAAATAAAATACGGTTTAGGGTGACATATACCAGGCTAACTGACCCCTGGACAGATAGTTTGAAGCGAGTGCCCCATTGCTTAAACCAAGTAGCTCCAATTTACTCAGGGAATCTAAGCAAATAAACTTATTTATATATATTGTTTCCAGTTTATTTCGTGAGAAATTTATTCTGAAGCAAAATGCATTAGACTGGATAAGAGGAGTTAAAGTTGGATTCATATTTAACTGGCAGACCTCAAAGAACCCTTTATATACTAACAGAGAGAATGGTGCATATAACATATTCTTAAAACTAATATTTATTGAGAGTTGCTTGTAGAGCAAGATGTATGATTTGCTTCCAAAGATTCAAGGAATGTTGGAACTGAAGTGGTAATCTAGAGATAGTCAGCTCCCATCCCCCGCCCTGAAGAAATGGAGATCTAGAGAGAAGATATTTATTTATCAGTCAGACCTTGTTATAGTAGTTACTAAAGTATGCTGTTTTTCCCCTGAAAAAATTTCGCCAAGTGCCTAATCTAGGTAGGGGTGATGTCTTAGGGAATCTGGCCACTCTTCAAAGCCTTTCAAAGTCGTGTGCATTCTCAGCAGACCGCTGGGTGCTAAGCTCTTCTGGAACATGTCAGTTTGTTATTTTGCAGGACATCACCCAAGACCATGGCTCGGGGCTAGTATTCCCAAATGTGTGTGGATGGATAGGAATTCTCTGATTGCTATAAAAGGATATGTGGATTCGGGTTCAATGTACCTTTTGATATTTAGAGACACTGTGAAAGTTTAAAATATCTTAAACTTTCACGGTGAAGTTATGTATATGTATGTGAACATTACAATTACCTGCAATAGGTGATTATAGATAATTTAACTTTAAATAGTAACAAAGATTGCCTGCGAATGAAATATAAGATTAAATAAAAAACTACTGCTTACTTTTCTTCTCCATTTATGATTCTCTGTTCTTTCCCAATTCCTCATTGACAAGCCAAGTTCTAGTCCGTTAGCCAACGATTGTATATTTTACGTTCAACTCATATCATTTCACTAGAGTTACTAAATATCCTTTACAACTTTCCACGACATATTTGACTGATCTTATCAATTTTTGATTCATAATCGCTTTCTCGCACCTCTGGCTGGTCAACCTGAATCTGTCTAGAGGAGACCAGCTGTATTCCCGCAAAGTTCTTTAATCATTATAATGAATTAATGCGATTACATGCCCGATGTGCTAGAATTTTCATCTAGGCACTTGGATTTACAGCTTCCACTGCTTCCTAGGGCCATCTTTTTGGAAACCATTGAAGTGAGAGATTTCAAACATTGTGAATTGATTAGTATTATCACCATTAGCAGGACACAGAAAATAACACCTAAAATGTCTCAAGTGCTTGCTATGTGCCACAGACAGTTCTAAGTCATTTTAGGGTATTTGCTCATTTGATGTCCAGAAAAATCCTTTGACATAGGCGCTATTATTACCCTGTTTACAAATGAGGAAACTGAGGCAGAGGGAGGACCGAGAGCTCAGCCTCGGGTCACAGCTGGGAAGCGATGGTGCTGGGACCTGGACTCAGTTTGCCTCTGACCCCACACCTGAAGCCACTAAACTCACCATGACATACTCAACTTGCAATTAATTTTTAAAATAAAATTATGTTTTAATGAAATTATTACCATTTTTCTTGAGCCACTTAAGTTCCATTTACCTAGCTAGACTATGTGCTCAAGAAAAAAAAAACAAATCAGTTTAGTTTTCTGCTCCTAAGCCTCCAGACTCAACCAAGAGTTATTAGCTAAACTATGCCAACGTTTGTGATATTGTTCTGGGTCTTCTCCTGCTTAGGAAATACCAAGAGCAAGTTCCTCCCTCTTGGGTTTCTGAAAATGATAGGCTCTAAGGCATTCGCCAGTGCCTTAAAATATGGGTTTAATTTTTTTCTTGAGTCAAGGTTCAAACCCATTGCCGTGCAGCCCAGGGCCTGGATGCTCTGGGTCACTCTCAGGCTGGGATGGCAAGACTGAGGACAATAGACACGAGTCCCTCTTTTGTCATTTTATGAGTGTGAGGCCTAGTGGATTACTGTGTGGGGCCCCAGGAAGCAGGTTCTCTCCCGGGGTGGGTAGATAAGTGGTTCCTTTTAGTTGGGTGTGGCTTCCTAAGAACATTTCACCATCAGCTGCCTACTGTCAGAGCCTTTTTTATGGGATCACCCCAGCTCGCTTCCGGTGGTGACGAAAGTCCTCAGCACTGCTCAGCACTCACCTCTTACCGACGAGTGTGGGGAGTAATCCAATCCATCTTGCATACCAACTTAGTTTAGGTGTTGCCCAATTTTATTGTTATCTTAGAGTAAGCTGTGAAAAGAGAGACTTGAATCATTATTCTTTTAAAACCTACCCTTAAATACCTAAACAATTACCAGTCATTGATAGGAGATACCCTTGCTTCTTTTACTCCATGAAAAATATGGAATTCAGGCCTCTCCTTTTCTCCTTCAAACCCAAATATTTGTTCTCAGTTTGGTATGGGAGGACGGGAGAGTGCGCACGGCTGGAGGGGCGGTGGTCTCAGCGGCTCACGGGGCTGGCCACGCACCAGGGGCCTTGTTGAGGGTCTGCATCATTTAAAGAATTCTTGCTCTGGGTAAAGGGCTGGCTCTGGGCCTGGGAGGGGCATACAAACAAAAATGAGACCCAGTCCTGCCGCCGAGGATGTGTTCACAGAGCAGATGGGAATTGCTTGTCCCCCTCATTTGGAGAAAGCTCATGATCAGAGCAGCCAGCCTCCAAGCAGCAATGTGAGGGAAATTCATATTTATTGGACACCTAACATGGCTGGGATTAGATGGCTAGGGCTGTCATAACGAAGCACTGGGTGGCTTAGCCAACAGACCCTTGTTCTCTCACAGTGCTGGGCGCTGGAAGGGCAAGGTCCGCAGGACTGGTGTCTCTGGGGCTTCTCTCCTTGGCTTGGAGATGCCGTCTTCTCCGTGTCTTCACGTGGTTTTCCCTGTGTGTGTGACGGTGTTCTAGTCTCTTCTTGTAAGGACACCAGTGAGACTGGGGTGTGGCCCACACTTGTGATCTCATTTTACCTTCCTTACCACGTTAAAGGCTCTATTCCCAATATAGTCACATTCTGAGCTACCAGGGTTACAACATGTGACTTTTCAGGGTGCACGATTCCGCGTATAATGCATGCCAAATCTTTCATGTGTATTATTATCTCATGTACTCCTTGCAACCCCCTAGCCCCAAGGGAAATGACAGAACCGTCATTTGCAGATAAACAAATTGGGGAAGGAGAATAGGAAAACGCCAATATCTGGGGCTCTAATGGGGTGTGCCCTTCTGTGCAGGCTACGTGACCTTGGCTAAATTACTTTAACTGAGCTTTATCCAAAAAGGGATGAATTTTGGTGAGGAATCAGCCTGCTGTAGTAAGACAATACTATCTGTCTACAATTAGACAACGTTCAAGTCTCAACTAATCAAGGGATCTTTAATGTTTTACATTCCTGGATGAACACTTGAGCACATCATACATCTGATATGTTTTACTGGATGAATATTGAGACACTTTAAAAATGTGTCTTGTCAGTAGAAAGCCTTCTTGAGATCTAGGAACTCATTAATACAAGGTCCTCCTGCTGGGTTCTCCTCTCCCATATCCAGGTGTGTCAAGAGATAAATCCCTCCTGACTGAGAAAAGGCAACTGTTTCTTGGAGGGAATGTCTGAGAACTCATGGGTAAAAAAAAGCTTGAGATTTTGATGAGTTACCAGTCTGGGCACTGCTGACACTGGTTTCTAACTGGGGAGTGCATCCCTCTTGCTCTCCTCTTCTTTTTTAAGAAAATTATAAACTTAATTTTAACTCTGAGTGTCAATTTATTATAAAAATTGCATATATATACAATATTCTACTTCTTAGGATTGTTGCAGTGACTGCATGAGATGCTGTGGGAAGAGCAAATTGCCTAGGAAACTCAGTGTTTTGAATATAAATGGTGGTGGGAGAGCATCTGGCGTCCTGGGGTATCTCCTTGTTGCTCAGAGCTGAGAACTTTTAACAGCTGTTGCTGTTGAGGTTCTACTGTTATTTCTGGAACAATAAGAGCTTTTAATGTGATTAATCCTATTTCCTAATAAATATTAGACACAGAAGTATTGATTTACTGATTAATATTCATAACACATCTCAGCATTACATGAATTTTTAAGCTTTAGGGTCAAAGTGCCACATAACTGATTACTTCCTGCAAACTATGGGTGACTAACTTGTGCACAGGAAGAATTCCTCTCATTCTCTGACATCTGCCTTAATAAAAAAGGGTTCGTTGTATTTATGTGTAAACACCTTTCCTGAAATTCAAGTTTTCCCAGTGGCTTGTTACTCACGGTGATGACCTCTGGGAATTAGAGTTAAATGTTCTTTAGTCTCAAAGAAGACCCTTTCTTCCTCCAGGGCCTGCTGAGGCAAGTTTACTGCCTTGCTGCGCCCAGTGGGGTGCAGAAGGGCATGACGGCTCTCCAGTCTTCAGAGAGAAGACAAGGCCCCCTTCCTGGGAGGGTCCGAGGGGTAGGTACCCTTCAGTGTGCCTGTAGCTCAGCTTACCCCTCTCCCATTTGTGTTTTACTATAAACAAGTAAAAAGGCCAGTCTTCCCTTTGCTCCGGCCCTCAGGACCAGCCAGAGACTTGGGTGCCTTCTAAGCCCTAGGGTAAGTCTGGAGGGCAGAGGCCAGCTAGGTTCAGGCACACTCCCCCAGGGAGAGCTCTGGCTCACCTCTCTGAGGGGCTCTGGGGGCTCCTGTTTGCCCGGAAGCCTCAGGAAGCTTTGTTTTCAACCGGGCAGGGCCCCTCTACGGTGCCTTGCGCTGTGATGAGGGCAGTAGGCTCCACACTTGAGAATCTGTGTCTGTTCCCGTCTGTTTTCATTCATTCAGCATAGCTCGGTGTCTGAGTCCTTGCCTCTCTCTACATCTGAGCACTGGTTAATAGCTAACAGGACTAATCGAGAGTTTGTGGTGTGCGTGACACTGTTCAGAGAGTTTGACAATATCAACTTAGTAATTGAAATCCTCAGCTTTCCAATTTCCAGGGTCTTCAGTATCATGGCCATGAGCATTTTAAACTCAGCCAGCCCGGGCATGGGCTTGCGTGGTGCAAAGTGTAAGCAAAGAAGGGAGCGTCTGAGTCACTTCCCACACTTTTAGTCTAAGGAGGCTTAATAGATAAGTGTACAGGTAACCACATCACAGGGCAGATTTTGATGTGTATCATGAAAGATGCACAAATAACATGCTTGGGGTTCCCAAGAGAGGGTTCCCAGGAGAGAGATACTGGTCTGGTATATCATGTAGGAGCAACTTTTGCATCAAACTTTGGAGCAGCAAAGGTTTCAAAAGGCAGAGGTGGGAGGGAGGGTGTGTTTTGGAGGCTGGAAGAGCATGAGTGACAAGCAGATACTGGGAGAGAAGCCCAGAGTTCGTTTTGGGGGACAGTGAGCAATGGGTTTTCCGGAGCATGGCCTATGTGAGGCTTCCCAGTAGACTATGGTGTGCTCACAAAGTGAAGGCTCTAGGAAGCTAGGCTGAAGAAACTGCTGATTGGCAAAGCTAAGCCACTGAGGGGTTTTCCAAGGGCAAACACAGTTGTAGTAAGTGAGAAGGTGGGTTGGACGGTGGATGGATACAAACAGAGCCCGGAATGAGAGTAAGGAGGTGAGAGAGAGTGAATTTGGATTTGGAGCAGTTGCAATGGAAGTCAGAGGAGAGCTGAGAGGTGAGCTCGTGGAGGTGGGATTTCACTGTACGAGAAGGTAGAAGGCACGGCCACAGGGAAATCAGAGCCTGCAAGAGTGGCACCATAGTGGCCAGTTCAGAAGTCACGGAGGGCTGTGTGTGAGCGTTTCTGCGTGCGGGGAGGCAATTACAGCTTGTTTTGGACACGTTGAGTTTGAGGTCCTGTTAAGACATTACGAGAGTAGAGACACAGCAAAAAGGCTCACCTGGGTCTCTGCCAAGGAAAGTCTTGTTGAAAAGTAAATGCACAGGGGAAATGTGGTCACCCAACCACATCCAGTTCTCCACACCGAGAATATCAGAATGGAGTTCGTGAACAGGTGCGGATGAATTGTCTTGCCTTGATTATTTTCTGTAATATAGGATAGTGAAATGTTTGATGTCATTTACCTTTGAAGGAATAATCTGTAAAGTAACATATATATATATATATATATATATATATATATATATATATATTCATTATACTACTGCTCAATACAGAAGAAGTAGTACAAAGAGGCAAAAAGGAAAAAGAAAAAACACAAACAAAATTTAAAAACTACCCGAAGACACCCCATCCAAAGGTAAACCTCTTCACTGTTCTTGTATTCTTTCATAGTCCCTTCTAACATGGAAGTTACTCCCCCTGTATTTGTAGTCACATTGTAAATATAATTTTTTATCATCATGTCTAACTCTGACCTTTTAAATCAGCTATTTTATGCACTTCTTGTGCAATGCTCTCCCATCGAATGTTTTTAGGGAATTCAGAAAAGAATTACACTAAGAAAGAAAATAAAATTGGTAGAATTTTACCTATTCTGTACACAATCCCCGTAAGAAATTAAATTTGCCACTCTCCAGTTTTCCAGCATTTGTGCATCTATTAAGTTAAATAGAAGCTGCCAGTATCTATAGTTATTTATCTACCTTTGGGTATTTGTCTTCAGAATTACCGGTAAATTTTTACTACTAATGATATGGCAGAGTGGGTATAATTCCACATTTATTTCTGATGCAAATTGGCAAATACAATATTGTCCACCATGTTTCTACAAAAATCTCAAGAGTAT
The DNA here is from genome assembly GCF_030020395.1 of Manis pentadactyla. Taxonomy (NCBI): domain Eukaryota; kingdom Metazoa; phylum Chordata; class Mammalia; order Pholidota; family Manidae; genus Manis; species Manis pentadactyla. The sequence continues at coordinate 61,456,349 of NC_080035.1, read as the reverse complement.
AGGGAAAAAGCTTTGCAGCCTCCATTATGAGGGTAGATACCATTAAAAAAAAACTGATAAAATGTTGATGAATATTTTGAAGTTATCAGGGAAAACAAAATTCCTTTCTCATGCATTTTCTCTTCTGAGCTGAAGGAAAACATGCTCAACTTCTTAGTTTGTTTCTAATAGAGGACGGTGACCCCAGCATCGGTGTGGGCTGGGGGGTGAAATGTGAGCCGCGCCTGCCAAAACTGCCCTCCGCCCCCCGCCAGATAGTTTCCATGCAGGTGGAGCTCAACCCAGGAGGAGGCTGATCTGCAGGGACTTGTTTAATTTTCTCTCATCTCTTCAGACTTTTGTTTGCCTTGAAAAGTGTCCTGAGGTATTGGACCTTTTCAGAGGCTTTCCAATAAACCACCTCACAAACATTTTCCCCTGCCACACCAGGAAGTGGCATTTTGCCCAAAATAACTGGAATTCAAACCTCAAAGGGGCTGAATTCATTTGAAAATTTCAATTGTCAATTCAAAATAGGTTTACATTTTGTAATGTTTTTTCTATCCTTGGCTAAGAGCAGCATAAATTTGGAAGTCAAACTTGTTTAATTTAAAATCCATACACTACTTTTGTATCAGTGTTTATCTGCTGATATACTGACACTTATGTCCTATTACATGAAAGCTGAGGTTACGGAGGAGTCCCATACGGATGCCACATGCAAATTATGCCTCTATAATCATATATCTGGTCGTGATTTTATAAACTATATAAAAATCAAGTTATCTGCTTATTATAAATGATGGCAAGACCATCCTAATGCTTTTTGTACCACATTGCTTTTGGTGGAATACCTGAATTCTAGAAACCTTTTCTGCCACTTGGTAATACTGATATTTAAACGATATTCTTCCTATTTTGAATAGAGCTAAAATATTTTTTAAAAGCAGGATGTAGAATATTACAGTGTCTCGTTATAGAGTTGAGGTTTAGTTTTACAAAAATGTGTTCATTGATATTAGAATTAAGTATAAAAGCTGAAGTGTTATCTGAACAGTTGGGATGGGGGCAGGGCATTCTGCAGGGACAGTGTGGGTGCAGAGGACGGGGCAGTCCACCACCCTAGATTAGAGAATAGGTACTGCCCAAGGGTTGCACTTTGTAAAACACCCTTGCTTCATTCTTTAAAACTTGAAAAGACTTAAAAAGTGTCTACCTTACCCCGCTTTATTTCAGTGCTAACTTTGAGTGGGCTAAACAGGCCATTTTGATGTGTAAAATTGTTCATATGCATAATGGGTTCAGGCTGGCTCTAAGCTTTGAAAAAGGAACGTCTTTCATGTCCCCTTTAATTGGGAGGTGCCCCAATTCTCTATTTCATTAAAACCCCAGCAACCAAGAACAAAAGCAAGACTACTCAGTTCCTGTAAGAAAGGAAAAACATCGATCATTTCAAGTCAGATATCAAAGGAAACCAGCCAGAGAAAGAATTTCAGGGTCAAGATCATATACTCTTTGACAAGAAACAATAAAGAAATAAAACTTCCAATATTCAGTGATATTCAGAAATTATTCAGATATTCAGTAATTATTGGGAGTAATAGGAATTGCTACTTTCTCTTGAGCAGCTTGCCCGCCACCCTCCTCACCTGCACTGTCTCATTTAATTCCCAGACAATCGTATGAGGTTGGATTTATTACCGTTATTGGGAAATTGGGATACAGAGACCAGGAAGGCAGACAATTGGCCAGGTTCTTCAGCTGGCTAGGGATGTATCCATAACTTAAGCCCCCAGAAGCTCCTCATCACAATGCCTCTGTTTTTATTTTGCATTTTTTTCTCCTTTCTGTATGCTTTGGAGTTTCACATGAAAATAATTTAATAACCATCACACAAAAAAAGGGTACCTTACTCAAGGAAAAAATAATTTGATACAGAAAAGGTGGCATTTTTGTTGCTAGATTTCTTAAGAAGCAAATACATTTAAAACTGTTTGACTTAAAAACCCAGGCTTTTCAAACATAACAAACATTCTCACATGATCTAATCCTTTACAGAGATTATAACTAAAACAGTCTCAAATTTAGGGAGTAAAGGCAAGAATTTGTCTTCTATTGGAAACAAAAAGCTGTTTTATCCATTGTTCGAAACACATCACCATGGAAGCCTTGTGAATGGCACAAGGCCATCCAGATATTTTATATTTCCTCGCTTCCATATTACCTGTTCTGGAATGGCTGGGTTTTGCAGCTGGGTATAGGTATTGAAGGGCAATCTGACAGTCTCTTTGCAACTCAAAATGTAGTCCTCTTTCTAGAATTCAAGAGATGCAGGGGTCTGAATGGTAATTGCTCTGTTATCACTTGCAGTTTACACAGCTGAGGACATTTTTCGCCCACATTTCATCATTCTTGTCCTCCTGGGCAATGGGGAGGCAGGGCGAAGAGAGCTGGCACCGCAGTCCCAGCCCCAGGGCTTCGGCCAGTGACACATCTAGCCTGCCTGGCCGGGCACCTGTGGGCTCAAAGCTGCTGAAAACTTCCAGGGCTTTTAAAATAGATAAACACATTTACAAAACAATATCCTTGAAATGGCTCTCAGAAGCCCGTTCTTGTCTTTATGTGGCGGGTTATTTAAAGTAATTAAATATAGTAGCCCGTAGGACAGAAAATGGAAAATGACTGGTACAATTGGAAGACATTTTCTCATTTGGAAAGGAAAACAGACACCTTTGGTGACTAGGACCCATTCCCTTCAAAGGGAGACAATTAACTCTTCTTCAATTTGGTTCCAAAAAAAGATATTTAATGATGTAGTGTCCTGTATTGCAATTCAGCATAGAGTCCTTTGTCAACTGCCTGACACAAATGACAGAGGTTTAAGCTTAATAATGCTGCAGAACAAACTTTGTTAAGAAGGCTATAAACCAGATGTTCATAATATTGTAATTGAGAGAGAGAGAGAGAGAGAGAGAGAGAGAGAGAGAGAGAGAGACAGAGGCAGAGACAGAGAGAAATGTCTTTTCACATCACCACGGGTGAAGACAAAATCTGTCAGAGTAGCTAATGGAGGAGGTTTTCCTCTACTGCGTTTGGGTCCTAAATAAAGATACCCTGCTTCAAGTTTGGATTTTCTGCAAGTTCAAAAGATCAAGTCCACTGTGCTTATGACTTCCACATTGTTTTGAGAAATGAAATGTGAGTGTTCCTGTGGTCATAACACATAGCGGGCGAAAAGCTCCACACATACAGCTGCGAGGGCAGGAGGTGACAGAGCGCCAAGAACCCCCTACCTTTTCATCTTTAAGCCACACAGGCCTCCCTGCCGCCCCCTAGGGAAAAACAAATGGCCGCAACCCCGGGGTCCTGTAATCTGTTTCCTTGACTAGCAGGCAATAGGTGGGGGAATGTGAAGTCACAGCTGTTACTTAAAAAAAAACAATCAAAGTTCTGAAATTCATATATGAATACCAGGCACCTTTGCCTGCTTACTTAGTTCTAGCTGTATATTTTGTTCCCCCACCCTTTTCTTCCTCTTCAAAGCAACGTCTGAAGTTCATTTTAGCCAGATTTTTCTCGTTAACAAGGGGGACAGGTAACCCTTATGGGGGGGCTTGTTCCACCGGAACCCCTAGGCACTTCAAGTTCCCTGATTTAGAAAAGAGACTACCTTTGTGGACCCTGTTCTTTCCCGCTTTCTGTCCACTCATCACACCATAGAAACCCAGGGATGTGAAGCCCCTTGGAAACATTACACTGTTTGCAATGTGGACAACTATATTTATAAGGCAATATCAAGAGCCAGTTCCACTATTGCAAGCATTTCTTTTTAAAAATCTGTCAGAATAGGCTAGAATAAGCTATGGTATCATCTAATCCTAAAATGTCAGTGCCTTGAAACATAGGCTGATGTCTCTCCGGGATGGCAGGTGGCCGCTCTGGAATGCAGACAGATGCAGTAGCCACTGGCTGCATTGCCCGAGAGAGGCAGCTTTGGAGGGTCTCGAACCCACAGGGAAATGCTCAGCCCGTCACCTCCATGTGCAACACACTGGCCAAAACTAGTCAGACCATCTGCACCAGGAAAGCAGAGAAAACAAGAAATAATCTGCAAACAGCAGGTAATTATTCTCACAGGAAGAAACTGGATAGCAAAACCGATGATGGCAAAAAGCACCCCACCCATCCTTCTGACTTGGAATTAACCTGCGGTGTCTTTGGGTCATTATTCTCAGCAGTGCAGTATCTGTTCTGTTAAGTACACATGATCATTAGACCTCCTTGTTTTCCTTAAATGACTAGTTTAAAAAAAAGGCAAGTAAGTGTTTGTTCTTATGCATATTTAACTTCCCATGGTTTAAGGAATCTCAGTGGTTAATAGCTGACAGGTCTGCTTCCCATACTCTATGGGCATTTAGATCAAATTTCGTGGAAGAAATCTCAAAAGATTTTAAGGATCTAGCTAAATTTTGTCAGCTTTTTCCTCTAGGAATTCATTATTTCATTTCTTAAAAATGATATGAAATCCATAAACGGTATCTAGAGAAAAAGGATGGGAATTTAAAAACCACATTGTTACATGAAAATCAACTCAGCTCTTCTTATAACCCCTATTGGGTTAACATGCAAATTATGATATTTTTACTTGTGAGAACTTTTGAAAGATTCCTTTTATGCAACTGTTGCCAAAAAATCAGCATGAATGGGGAGTTTTCTCTGAGGTCTGTGTACTGTGCTCAGTGTAGCTGAGAACAGCAGGCCAGCCCTGTGGCGCACTGCCTTGTCTATTTTTGTTTCCCTAACTACATTCTAGTAAGGACACGTAATAATGGCAACATAACAGAAAGCTTTATGTTCCAACATAATGATTAAAGAATATCAATAATATAGGCTCCAAGAAAGAGAACAGACTCAGTGCTATTTCCTTTACAGTCTGAAGGAAGCCAAAATGAAGGTTATGATCCATCAGTCTAGAAATCAATAGAAAAACAAGTCAACGCAGAGCACAATTCACTCAACTTGCAAGAGTCTTTATGAAATCTTTAGGAACAGGAATCTATCTTCTTGATTTTAGAACATTCTGAGGGTATCAGACAGCAAAGCTGTACTTTGCTACATTGCCACCATATCAGAACAGCCGCTAAGTTAGGTATTTGGAGTTTATTTTATTAGTACTCAGCAAACCACAAAACAGATAAAACAGTTTTATGGCCCACATCTGGCTGAATAATAAAACACATGGCCCTACAGTTAAGAATGTGCAGCTGTAAGTTACTGTAAATACCCAACTCAAGATACTGCTTGGAGATACCAGCAAGCGGCATAGTTAGGCTTAGTTCTACGTGCACCACGGGGGGGATAGTTATGCTTCCCAGACGTTTGGGTGGGATTTGCTAATTGCCATGGGTTTCCTTTATGTTGTTTCTTTGTTCTGCTATTTTGCTTTATTTATAGTAGAGCTATTGTAGCTTCAGAAAGGGACCCACATGAGTGTGCTTATACTTGGTTTTATGTTCTGTACTTGTGTCATGGCTCTCGACGGCTGGTCTGCAATCCTCCTGCTGGCTTTAGAAGAATATTCTAAAGCAAGAGAAAAATCTAACACCATTTCTTCATACTTTGAAGAGAGTTACTGAGTTGATGAGTAATAAATAAGAAGCTCAAGTTGTTGCAGTGAGAAAGCTGTGAAACTGAAGATATTTGAGAGAGAAATAGTGGAATACAAAATTCATGTCCTCACATCTGGTTCGTTATTTCTTATGTCACTGGCACTGAGCTCCAGTCAATAGCTGGCCGCTAGTCAAACATCTATCAGCAAAACAGGGAGCTCTAAACAAAATTTGTTGTCAGGCCAACAGTATCATAAAAATATTTGTGTATTACAGAATTGTACTGTATCCTGACATGTTATTCTAGAGGAGATCCTTAGCCTGAGACACGGCAAAACATTTTTGTGAGTTACTCTAGATTGTATTTTTTGAAGTGAAGTACCTGGAATAGGTGGTCTCCTTTTTTCTTTTATTTTAACTAAGACTTAATGCTTTAGCACTATTTAGGTTCATACCAAAATTGAGGAGAAGGTAAGGGATTTCTCATATACACCCTGATGCCACACATACAGCCCCCCTCATTATCAGCACCCCCAAGTGGGGTGGCACATTTGTTACAGCTGATGAGCCTGCATTGATACACCATATCACCCAGATTCCATCATTTACATTAGGGGTCAGTCTTGGTGTTGTACATTCCAGGGGTTTGGACAAATGTATAATGACATGTACCCATCATTATAGTATCACACAGAATATTTCCACTGCCCTAAAAGCCCTCTTTCCTCCACCTTTATATCCTTCCCTCCCTCTTAACCCCTGGCAACCACTGATAGTTTTACTGCCTCCATAGTTTGCCTTTTCTAGATTGTCATATAGTTGGAACCATCCCATATGTGACCTTTTCAGACTGGCTTCTCTCACTTGGTAATATGCCTATATGTTTCCTTTATGTCTTTTTATGGCTTGATAGCTCATTTCTTTTTAGGGATGAGTAATATTACATTGTCTGATGGACCACAGTTTATTTCTCCACTTACCTACTGAAGGACATATTGGTTGCTTCCAAGTTTTGGCAATTATGCATAAAGTTCCTATAAATATTGTGTCATGTGAAAACCTGAGATATGGCATACCATTTGTTCATGATCTTTAATGGACTAAAACTTCCTATTTAACTATATTTATTTAAGTGTTTAAAATCAACAAATTTCATTAAATACTTGAATAGCAGTATTAAGACATAGCAAGTACCATAATGTTATTAAGTGAATGGCTGACCTTTGGGAAGTACAGCTCAACTCACACACTTGGTAAGTGATAGAGCTGATGCCATGACTCTACTCCATGGAGTGTCACTACGATATTAGACTCTTGGAAAAGCAAATGCTGTTCAAGCAAACTTTTGGTTTGACTATTGTACAGTGTGAATCTAGAGTCAACTCATTCACAAGCTTGTTGATTTGAAAACAATCTGTTTCACTTGAGAGCAAGTAAGATAATTTTCAGTTATCTTAGTAGGAATGTAAAGAAGGGAGGAAATGGTTTCAGTTCCTTCTGGAATTTTAAGAAAAATGTCTCTAAATGTTTGAAGAAGAGTAAAATTTAAGCTATGTATTTAGAAGAAGGATGAAATTCCTGAGGGCTAAAGTGCATGGAAGTTGCAAGGAAGCAGAGTGAGTCTTAAAAGAAGCAAGCCCATCTCACTGATCAGGGTGTCTGAGAAAGGAGCAGACTTGCCTTGTGAGCAGATAAGCTCCATCACTGGACTGAATCCAGCAGATGTTAGAGGATCTGCAATGAATCATTAAATTTTAGAATGAAAAAGAAACTTATGAACCCAACACAGAAATTCTACTAAAAGAGGAGCTGGAATAGTGAAAGCCACTTATCTTGTCCAACTCCCAGATTCTGTTAATATAAAAGCCCTCAAAATCCACCCACTGCATTGTTCTCCATTTGTGCTATAAACCACATGACTTGGACTCACCATATGCTGAGCATTGATTGTTGCTTGGTTATTTGCCATGTGGTCTCTGCCTGCATTCTTAGGCTTCTGAAAAGTTGAATTGTAAGCTTACAGCGAGTCAGTTATATTTGTTCTCCAACCTGTTGACGCCAGTTTTACTCCCCATTGTAATTACATAACTTCACTAACTATAAGGTAAAACTAATGATGTCTGAATACAAGAAGGGAGTTGTTATTTCTCTGAGATGGAAGGAGACTGCTTTGGAAGATTTCCATAGGAGAATAGTGTGAAACTGCTGTTAAATTTGATGTGGGAAAGAACTCTTAAGACACAGAGAAATATAAAAATCTTGAAGGACTCTACACTCAAATTGTAGTTCTTGATCTATTTTTAAAGCCAATGAAACCGAAAATAAGATGTGGCGTTGTTATGGGCCAAACTGTGTCCCCTTGCAAATTCACATGGTGAAGTCCCAACCCCAATACCACAGGATACAACCATGTTTGGAGACCACCTTTTAAAATGTGACTAAATTAAAATGAGATGGTGAGGGTGGGGGCCTAATCTGATGTGACTGGTGACCTCATGAGAAGAGGAAGAGACATCGAGGACATATGAACATGGAAAAAACATGAGCAGGAAGGGGACAGCCACCTACAAGCCACGGAGAGAGGCCACAGAAGGCACCAAGCCTGGTGACACCTTGATCTTGGATTTGCAGTCTTCAGAATTGTGAGAACATAAATTCCATTTGAGCTACCCAGCCTGTGGTACTTTGTTATGAAGTCTTAATAAACTATCACAAATGTGTTATGGGGAAGTTTATGCAAAGGGACAAACCAGAATACCAATCTGAAGGCCCCAGCCCAAAAGTTTGGTGAATGGATGTTTCAAGTGTCAGCATAAATGCGTATAGCATATGTGTCTATTATTTGCTGTGATTAGTTGCCTGACCTACTGGTTTGTAACAGGTTCTTTGCCTCCATCCTGGAGGGTGTCTGCTGTGTTTGACATCACTCTTCTTTGTCCATAAACACTCTGTCAAGGGCTATTCATCACGCCACTGCTCTGGGCGCTCCGCAGCAGGGCACCATGACAGTCACACAGGATGTGACGCATGTGTGCTGTTCTGGTGAGCAGAAGCTGATGCTAAATGATATGATATAGACACACAAGTCACTCTCCGTCAGGGAAGGACAGTGCCGAGTGACAGCTGAGGAGCACACAGGCCTGTAGACGTCCTCAGGGAGGTGATGATGACAGCTGGGTTCATCTTTGCAGGCTGAAGGTACAATTTACACTGGTGGAAAGAGGCAGCACGGTTGTTCTAAGTAGAAGTGTTCCTGTGAAAAAGCACAGAGCTTGAAGATTCAGGGGACATTTTGGGGACGGCTGCGGTTCTGCTGACTAAGGTGAAGGAGTCGGGGGTAGGGAGTTGGGGGGAAAGGGGGCCACAGTCCCACCTTCCTTGCTGCAGCTCTGCCTTCACCTTTGGCTCTGGGGCCACCTGCTCTACCTCCTGCCGGCCCAGCGTGGCTTAAATCCTCCCCTAGAAACACTCTGCACCAGCACTAACACTTCAGGCAGCTGTGTGAGTTTCCCATCACTCCCCTAACACATAGCACATAGTCGCAGCAGCTCCAGACAACAGATCTATTGCCCGCAGTCCTGTGGCGTAGAAGTCTGGTGTGCAATCACTGGCTTCATGTCAGGGCGTCCACAGGGCTGTATTCCTTTCTGAGACTCTAGGGAAGAACATGTTTTTGCCTTTTCTACCTTCTAGAAGCCACCCCCAGTCTTTGGCCCACAGCCGCTCCCCCACCGTCACCAGCAATGGCAGGCTGGGACCCTCTCAGAAGGCATTGCTCGGACCTCCTTGTCTAACGGCCATTTCCACTCTCAAGGGCCCCTGTGATCACACTGGGCCTCCTTGCGTATTCCAGGATTATCTCCTCACCGGGAAGTCAGCTGATTAGCAAACAATTCCATCTGCAGCCTTAATTCCCCTTTGCCCAGGAACCCAATATATTCACAGATTTGGGGACTTAGGTTGTGGACATCTTAGAGGGGCCATTATTCTGTCTAGCAGAGAAGCTTCCTCACTTTTCCCATCAAGGCCGGGTGGGCCTTTACTCTCACAATACCTTGTATATAGGACATCTCAAGTGTTATACTTGCTGTTAATTAAAAACATAATTTTTGAGGGGAATCTTCAGTACTATTTAATTATCAGTTCATTTGTCATACCTTCCAGGACAACTCTTAGCTTGTTGAGGGCATTTACAGTCTCTTCTGTCTTCGGATTGTGTTAGTGTCCCTAGCACGTGACACATAGTGGCTACACCGCAAAGGTGGGGATCAGGGATGGGGAACTAATTGCTTTAAAAAATGACATGGAATGTGGTCAGTGATGACAACGTTTCTTAAATTGCCTACTTGCAACATTTTGAGAGGAGATGGCTGGGTCCTGGCATGCACGAGGGCACTCTTGGGTTCTCCAGGCAGTGGGGTCTTGGGAACCCTGTGCTCAGCCTGCTGACGTACGGGCAGCAGAGGACGGGGGCGACCACCGCCTTCACAGGTCACCTTTTTGCCTTTTTGTTTTCCTTTCAGCAAGAGAGGAGTGAGAGAGCCAATGAGGAAACCCCCTGTTTCCGTAAAGAGGCTGACTTCTCGGGCGAGCACAGGTGCACGACTTCGCCAAACAGACCCGGGTCGGCAGCCAGGCGGCAGAAAGATAAGGGGCAACGTGTGCTCGAGGGTCGAGTCCCGGCTCTGGTCCGCGCCCACCGCCTTCACTCTCCCTGTCACTCTGTCGTTCCCGCAGCTTAATCCCAAAGCCCTGCCCGAGTGCTGCTCCCCCAGTTAGAAGTCAACCCCTGTTTGTGACTGAAATAACCCCAGGCCGGTGCAGAGGGGGCTGAGCGCCTCCGCGAGCTGACGCTGATGCTGTGCACAGCCCGGATCTCTGAGAGGCTCTGCGGGCAGGCTCCGCGCCCCCTCCGCCAGCCGGCCTGCCCCGGGGTGGACCCCCTCCTCCCTGCCGGGAGTCGCCAGCTGAATAGTAGCCCGGAATATCTGAAACTTGTCTCCCCACAAAAGTTTGAAAGTGGCCCCCGGATCTAAGTGTTCAGAATGGTTCTCTAGTCTAACTGTTCTGTCCCCTCCTCCCCCTTTGCTGATTGCCCTTTTTAGCTCCCATGTCTAACAATAGCAGTCATTTTCTGGGCATTGTGTATTCATTATTTCTACCTCAAAATTCCTGCAGATAAATTGCATTCTGCCAATTTTATAACTAAAGAGAACGTCCCCAGGGGTGGGCGGGTAGCAAATAAGCAACCGAGACAGAGCGTCCTGTCGATCTGACTCCCAAACTGGCCTGACTCCTCTGCTCAAGGCCGCGTGTGCAGCGGTGTGCAGCGGTGTGCAGCTGTGTGCAGAGGTGTGCAGAGGTGTGCCGCGGGCCCAGGCGGCAGGGAGCTGGGCAGTGTGAACAGGCTGCGGTTACGGACTTTGGGAGGATCGCTTGCATGGGTGGCATGAAGCGGACGCTGGAGGCCCCCTTAACATGTTTGCAAGGGTAGTGAGGTAACATCTTCTCCTTTTCCTCCATTTTGGATGATGGCAAGAATTGTTCTATTTAGGCCCAGCTAGCTGGGCTCAGTGTAGATGGTGCCAAAGTGGGTGGCAGTGTGCAAAGCTTGCCAGACAGGAGCCAGGCTAAGGCACCCTTCTCTCCTTCTCTCCACCAGGCCCTGAGGCTGTGTTGACCTCGGTCACGTCCTGCCGCATGGAGCCTCTTCACAGCCCCTTTGATGGGGTGCTGGTCGGCCTCCTGTCCTCAACGAACACTGTGAGGGTTGCCCCGGTCGTTTCCTCCATTGCCTCTGTGGCTGGGGAAGCTGAGGAGGCTGCCGGGAGGAAACTCCGTGGGGGGTCCTTCCAAGGGTATGTGGGGGACTCCCACAGCCAAGAGTCTTGTGCCAGTGCAAAGCGAGTGACCACGCATTTCTGAGGCTGTGGACGCTGTTCTGCTCCAGTGTCTTGACCTTCAAAGGCCGCTTCGGCTTTGATTTTGCAGGGAGGGGTGTGGTGTCAGGGGTTCCCTTTGTGCTTTCAACACCGTCTTCATAAAAAGGCTCTTTCAGTCCCAGATGTTTTATATCTTTTTAGGATCAGTTGCCCCAAACACAATCAACAGAAATGAAGTAAATAAAAAGGTTGACATCACTTTTTGTGATGTCCCAAAGCAGAACAAATTCTTAAGGAGAAAATATATACCTTCAAGATGTAGCAACCTGGGAACACAGCACGATAGCAGGTTGTTTACAAAGAGAGCCACTAGGTAGAATTTGTCCTTGCACTACCCTTCCTGTAGGAGACACGCTGGGTCACTACTCATGAAAGAGTTAGGGATGCAAACTACTCTAATTCCTAGGAAGATGACAGCCTCGGCTTATCAATAACGTCCTACAAAGCCAGGGACACCAATGGAATGCAGATTTGACAAGTCAGCCTTGAGATGACGGCACAGAGGGATCACTTGAGATGGTTTTGCCTCTTGCCCAGATCAAATCCTACTGGGAGCCACTCTCGCCTTTACAGGGTGGGCTCAGAAGAGAAATGCCAGCGACATCACAGAATTCACAGAGTTTGCTTTCGAAGCAGCAGTTTGAAAAATACATTTGTGTGTTAAACATTAAGATGAAGTTTAATACCTACTTATTAGAAACCTTTGAAGAGAGAAAATGAGATACTTTGTTCTGGAGTAGATCACTGGCTTGAATTTGACATTACTTTTGTCACATTTCCTTTGAAAGACCTTTCTGACTTAACACTTCACCTCTTGGAGAAGATAAAAGTCCTGTATCCTATTGACAAAAATGTGTGTTTGTGTAAATTAATTACATTCCACAATCACAAAAATACTGTTCAACGGCTTCATGATTAAGTAGTTTTTAAAACAAGTTTTCAAAACGTAAGCTTGATACTTTACATTTATAACCATGTTTATGAGCATATATGTGACTTGGTATGTGTGCAGTGTCTTTACATAAAGAGTTGTATTGTAATTTCTTTGCCTTCAAATTTTTGGAATAAAATATAAACCAACTTAGTGGATATTCATGTTCTAAGTGCTTGGGGCAAGGGAGCCAGAGAACAAAATCAGCATATTTCTATCATAATTCTTTTATTTGAATGGAACATCAGAGTTGTTCCATTGGAATAAAACTTCAGGGAAGATGTATTTTTGAAAACACTAATTTCTTCCCCCAGAGCTCCTGATGTAAGCTGGTCTGCAGAGGGGTCCCAGACCTCAAGGGGTTTGAAAGCATCCCAGGCGATTCTAATGAGGTGGCAGAGCTGAGAAACAGTGGACTGGAGCTTCATTACACTATCTGCACTGATGTAATGTTTCTCAACATTGGGTAATCATCATGCGCATTTAATTATACTTTACAAGATCTCCTGCACCCGGAGTTCTCAGGCTTCAATGGAGCGCACAACAGCATTTCTGACTCAGTGAGTGGGGTCTGGGGGGCTGGTCCCCTGTGTCTGTAGCTCCCGGGTGCTGTGGGTGCTGCTGCCCTATGACTGTGCTTGGAGAGTCACTGTCTTAACAGCTGATCACAGAATTGCCTGGGCCTTTTAAAAAAATGCTATCATCCTTCTACACAGGAGACCCTGACTTGGAAGTGGGGCATGTTTGCATTTTCAACCAACATCTCCGGTTGTTCTGACACTGGCTAGGTTTAGGAAATACTGCAACAGTGTAATTAAGTCCACACAGTTGGCAAAGGCATGGTATTCTAAGTAGTCTGCAGTCAAATATCAAATAGGTGATTTTATGGACTCAATGTTTGTGTTCCCCCCAAATGCATGCATTGAAACCTTTCCAGCCCCATATGGTGGCACCTGGAGATGGGGGCTTTTGGGGGTGAGTGGGTTCAGATAAGCTCATGAGCGTGGAGCCCCAGGAGGGGACTCACGGCCTTAGAGAGTCATGAAGGAGCCGGTCCCCACCCTCTGCCATGAGAAGATGCCAAAAGAATCTGCAACCTGAAGGGGGCTTTCAGCAGAACCTGACAGTGTTGGCACCCCAACTTCCAGACTCCAGTATAGTGAGAAGTACATTTCTGTTGCTTATAAGCCCTTGAATCTACGGTATTCTGAATAGCAGCCTGAGCTAAGACAAGTGATATTCAAAGGGAAGGTGAGGTATGAATTCTCTCTACCTTCTTTTTGATCACAGGTGTATTATTAGCTTAAGAACTTCTTAAAGGTGTCAGCATTAAGTGAGCCATGATACTGAAGATCCCGGGCGCATGAGCTTGTAAGGAAGAGCTCTCCCGAGGGTGGGCCCTGTACCGATTCCCCTCTTTGTCTCCGGACACTGATGGAGTACCCGAGCTGTAGCAGGGGCTGTGGACATGTCACACACAACAGCGCACTGGCATTTTTATGACGTGCTATATGATACAATAACTTGGTTTGCAAAACACATTTTATTAGCAAACTGCATATATGTTAGTTTAACCAGTTGTCAGATTTGGGACTCAATATTATGTCCTTTTACACGTGAGGAAAGCAGGCTAGCACATTGGTCCGTGGTGGCCAAGAGACAGTGTCCCCACTGGCCGAGGACGTGTGCTGTTCAATGTCCCCACTGTTCTCCCTCTGCCTCAGAATGAGTGTCAGCTCTCCGTGTTCTAAGCTGGGAGGAGCATCTCTTTTTGTGATTCTGAATTATACACATCTGTTGGGGAGAATTTAGATTTTAATGAAGAATGCCTTATATCAATGCTCCATATGCTATGGTAAATTTAGTGTACTCATCCATTAGATTTTTGAAGAGTTTATATATATGAGGAAAAAATGTATAACTAGCATATAAAATCAAGGGTTTTATTGATACTTTTTTATCAATATTGTATCAGTATGTTATCAAGGCCAATATTATTCCTAAGATTGAAGTAGACATTTAGATTTTTAAGAACTGACCCATTTTAAGGAATTAAGAAATAATAATGTAGGTGTTACTCCCATACAACAAAAATTACATAAAGGTTAAAGTTTGGGGAGCACCGTTTGTATGAAAAAGAGTAATATTTTATTTAGATAATATGGTATTTCATACTACTTAGAAGGTGGTGGATTGCCAAATAATTTATGTATGTAGCCAGAAGATATTTACTGAGGAAATCCAGACTTCCCAATATTTTCTTGAATTTCTCCTGTGTGTGTGTGTGTGTAATTTCCCTTTCAATTCTAAAGATTGTTATAAGAAGCTTTATGAAATGGCCATGATTCATTACAAATCTTTTTATAGAAAGGATTTCAGTGAAAACAAAGCAAGTTTTCTGTTCTTTTTTTTCAAGGAAAGATATTTCTTTTTATAATCGAGACAATATATTCTTTTAAAGTGGTATTTCTTGACATTTATAGTGTTGGTGACAAGGTCATAATTTCCATGGTAATGAGATGCCTTTTAATAATGCATAACCCCTAATGCAGAGCGCAGCACAATTTCTCACAGGCCCAGTCATGGTGAGTGTTTCCTGTGAAGGTCTAGGCGGTTCTGAGTGGGTCACATACTGGCTTAGCAGCTCCAGGGGCCTTCAGTCCACGGGTGGACCCCAACCCCAGCCTCTTCAGACTGTGTTGAATAGACCAAGATGCTTTGAGCTGAGAATTCAGGATTTTTCTGCTTTTATTCCAGGAAATGATTAAGTGGGAATAAAGACTCTTAGTGCATTTTCATGAATTTTTAATGGTCCTAGCTGAGAATGGATAGGTGGTGATTGGATTTTGATTTCTGGAAAGATTTTTGGATTTTTTTTCTAGTTTTTGAGTGACGTCCCATGCAGAGGTTTTGCCATTGTTATGGGGGAAGAAAGATTTCATCATAAGGGGTGTGTGTGTGCGTGTGCGTGTGCGTGTGCATGTATGCTGTTAGAAATAATGCATACAAACAGTAAAAATTAAGTGATACAGAACAAGTTTAAGAGGAAGAGTAAACGTAACTCATTCTTCCTGACTGTGTGTCTGACCGTGTGGGGGAGGTACGGGGGGTCTGTCTCTGTGTGTGTGTGTCTGTGTGGGTCTATGTGTGGCCACATCAGTGGTGCCTCTGTAAACATCACTGCCCGCTGCATTTCCACCTAGCAGTGTAGCTCAACAATCATACTATGTGTGGTTTAAATATTTTTTAAAAGAGTTTTAATATTCTGCAGGAAGGAAAAATGAAGCTTTCACATGGATTTTTCTTAAAGTCATTAACACCTCTTCTTGAATTTGCATGGATAAAGCTGCTGAGATACTATTAACCTGGGTTAAACGGAGGCACAAGGTATAAAAAGTGGGACTCAGAGCTCTGTGCACAACATTTGGTAGTTCAACCTATATTTATTAAATATCCAAGAAAAAAATCCTTGTGGTGAACTAGTGGATACGTGTGAACTGTAAAAGCTGTGATGTGTTAGGCGTGTTGCAGACGAGCACCTCCTCGGCGTGAGGGAAGAGGCACGTTGGTGTACGGTGCCCAGAGCAGCCGGAACCGGCCCGCCGCCTCCGTCCGCTCCGGTTGCTCTTACCTGCGTGATCGCGGCCCTACCTGATCGTCACTACTGCTCCGCTCCTCCTTCTTATCTCTGGGACAGATTTGGGCTGTGTCGTAAGTTCTGCAAAAATGCTCTTGTCTCTCCAACCTATTACTTTGCTTTCATGTTTGCTGGCTTTAAAAAATGAATCATGAGGGAAAATCTACGGTACAAGTGTCTGCCTCAGTTAATTCGAGTTGACATTCTTAGTTAATTGCTGATGTCGCCCAGTCAGGACTATATAGTACCAGGAAGTAACACGCATTGGAATAAAACAGTCCTTTAGTGTGTGTTTTCTTGTGGATTTGTTAAATACTTCCAGTCCATCCCACTGGACATAATTTAGTGTGGTCTTTCATATTTGAAGCCTACTCATAGCATTAAGATGTTCAGCACATCTTTTCAATCATCACATTGTGTTTCTCATTTATTCTGTTGAATTTCTAGCTTAGCTCTTGCAGATATTTCTTGCTTTGTATGATTTCCTAGGGAATCCCCCACCCCTTACCAAAGACGGTGGATGAGGTCTGTCTCGGGGAAGTTGTGCCTTCCTGCGCCCCTGCTGGGTGTGGTTTGCACAGCCGCCCCGAGGTCTCTCTGAAGCAGTGATGGTTAACTTGAAAGCTCGCAGCTGCTGAATCTCTTTTGATGTTGCCTGCTTCACAGGATGACTACCTTTCTCATTTTGTTTTGAGAAATTAAGCAAGACCTGCCATTAAAGCAGCAGAGTCTAGCATGATTTATATTTGGGGGCATGGTGAGCACCTATCTGGAAATGACGTCAAATTCTCTTACTCGAATTAGTCACAGACTTCCAGGGAATAACCCGAAGGTCATCATTATTGTTGCAAGCCAAAATCCTGACCGAGGAGGAAAAACAAGTCGATCACTTTATTTTGGGTGTAAGTTAACTTCATTCATACATTGTAAGGAAAAGTGGTATAAAAACTCAAGAAAGCAGTATTTGTTCTTCACATTCTGTGGATTTATATTCTTATTTTTTGAATGGAATATCCTAAGCATTTTTTAAAAATTGGGCCATAGTCCTGAACACGATAAATTGCTGAAGTGCTAATTTTTGGACATTGGCTCAAGTTCCTTTGACCTTGGGTTCACTTTACTCAATTACCGTGTTAACTGTGATTTCATATAAATGTAAGTATATTGTAACTATCTGGAAGAATTATTGTGAGACCACTACGAAACCTAAAAGAACTGTTATGCAAGTATTTGCATTTATCATGATCCTGGTTTTAAGCCCTTGCAAGGAACAAATGTAAACATAAATTTAAGTATTCATTCTAAATGTTCTGAAAAAAGAATTTTAAAATTTCAGAACAGACCCAGTGTTCCTTCTCTTTGATAGTTTGCCATTTGAAACTAACATTGTAAACTTCATTCTGGAAACCCCTCTAGTTAGAGCTGTGCCTGGGTGTTGGCAGGCTGATAACGGAAGGCTTCTTCTCTCTCTCTCTCATCGTACCCAGACCCTGCTTATTTTTCTTGAGTTAGTAAATTTGGTAGAGTGGCCGCTTCTGAAGCCAAGAAGAGAAGGCCATGAATGACAGTGAATCAGGGAAGGCCTAGACTTGAAGGATCAACAGGAAAATTTTTGCTGACTTCACTCCCAAGCTTCACATTTTCTAGACCACTTTGCACAATTCTGCATACCTTTGGGGACACTAATTTCCCAGTACTGGACGTGGGTCACCTAACCATGATGGTTATTCACAGGCAGCTCTTCAACTCATATCTATCTGTATAATAAAATGCTGATAGCCTGAATATATTTCTGTAGGATTAGGTTCTATTACTTCTATTTGCACTACATCAAATTTAAGATATGTTAAAGAGCTCTTGCAAATAATTCCAAGAAATCAATTCCTATGAATACCTCAGAGCTTCTGCTCAGTGGTCCTTCATCTATGGGTGATACTTTTCTAGGGTTCCAAGCTGGTCTCTATGGAGACCAGATCTAGGAATGATTACCTTACCATGATATATTTGTAGAGGCAGATTTTTCCAGCTAAACGCAGTTATTTCATAAATCCAACAATGGAAATGTTCCATGTTGCTGAAATGGTATTTCCAATTAGGCACAGGTATTTTCACTATGAGGTTATTAACCTTGGATCTACCAATATTTGTGCTGTACAGCAGCATCAAAAGAGCTTTCAGTGCAGCAGGAAAAACCATGTCATTAGCAATTTGAGTGAAGATAGGAAAACACAGTGTCTGCGCTTTATCCACGAACAGCAGGTACCCTGTGGCTAGAACTAGAACTCCCCAATAATGACTCCAACACACCGTAAACGTTCTAGTTTCCTTCTCAAATATTCCATTGAGACAACTGAGACTAAAAACATTTGTTTTGTAGCAAAAACAGGGGATAAGAGTGATGTCAACCCATTGGTAATCACAGAGTAAATTTCTCAGATGGCCTGGAGTCTAAAAATTACATTTCTTGGTATTAAAAAGTGAACATGGGTTATAGAATGCTCGGTGGGTTAGATCTCCAAGGACACTGAAATAATGAAAGAGGAGTGATTTTTGTATGGTTTGGAGTAGAGACAAAGGATACAGTAATGCAAGGAGAGTGGAAGAGTTTATAATGTGGGTAAGAAAAAAAAATCTGTCATTTTCTTTCCACCTTTTTCAACGTACTGATTGTACCTTTGTGTGGTTGTTATTTTGGTTGAAGCAGCAGTTTTAGTTGCTTTCTGCCCCCTTCCCCGACTGATGGTCACTCTTCCTTCCCCGGGTCTTCTGGACTCTGTGTGTCACACGGGAGGAGGGGTGGGGGCGGAACCGCACGTAGGGGAACTTGCATTTACCCTGCTCTTGGAAATAATGAAAAGATCCATCTAATTGCCGCTGTGCAATACAGGACTGCCCATCTGGCCTGAAAAATACATGTTTTCATTTTGCCATGTGGCAGGCTCTTGAGAGGAATTAGTTTCCTGATGAAATTGTGGGTTTGAAGAAATGCTGAAGTGAATATACGGCACGAGCTGCTGCGAGAGAGCCTCAGACATCACTGGAATGCGGGCAGATTTCCTAGGCTCATTCTGAATAACCAGTTAAAAAATTGAGATTTGTGGGCCGGGAGAAGTGCTTTTTGTTCATTTCTGCAACTTTCAGAAAAGCCATTTGGTTCACTGTCCTGAATAAAAGCCCACCTCACCTTTGAGCACAGGGGCCAAGCAGGAGCCATGTATTTTCCTCGAAAGAGGAGCACTGATGCTCTACCTAGCTGGTTTTCTTTTCATGAATTGTGTATTGATTTATATTTTAATGAAACTTTGGCCGATCTACTAAATGTAAGTTTCTCAGAGACAGGATGTTAATCTGTATTTAATGCATGTATCATAAGGTTAAATCTGGCATGAAAGGCAATTGAGATGACTACAGCTTTGGTTCAGTGCATTGCAGGAGAGAGCAGTAGCACAAATCTAATTTTACAAGGAAATTGCTGAAAGAATTGATGTAATAGAATGGACATAATAGAGTAAGGTATTTAAAATTTGCATGCGCAGGTGGGTAATAAGCACTTAGAAATTACCTCTGGCCAGTGAAAAAGGCACATTTGTTAAAAAGATACTACTGTTTTTTGATAGCTATGAGTCAGGTTATTAACTTTGTCTTTTCTCAATTGGATTTTTTACTATTAAGGTGACTTTACTTCAAGCATATTTTATTTTGAATGATCCAAACAAAATGTATGTCTACGTGCATGAACTTGAAAATATGTATTCTTTCTCTATGTAATATACAAATGAAATTTAATGACAATTTAATTACATTTGTGCATATGTATATGTTTATTTAGAGGAAAATGAATGTAATACACCATTTTATTATGAAATTAATGAGAAAGGGAGTACATTGCTTTCCTTGGGAATTCTTCTAAAATAAGTTTTTTTTAAAAAAGGGACAAGAGGAGCTGAAAGTAATGTCTAAATTACTTAAAATGCTGTGGCGTCTGGATTCCCGTTGCCAGAGCCCTTCTGCAAGCGTGGTTTGCTGATTAACTGGAGCCAGCCTGGCAACGCCGTATTGCGGAGCAGGGGACCTGCCTGCAGGCTGTGCGCGGTCCGGGGAAGGCCTGTGCTTCTCCCGCTGTTCCGACACCGCCGGCGAGTGGGCCTCTCATTGCGGTGACTTAGATCCTAAACGCGCAGCAGGGTCACTGGGACCCTGGTGACTCGTGAGGATTGCGGGGTAGCACACAGTGAAAGAAGATCGTGACCTAAGGTTCCAACGGAGCAGAGAAGGCCTAAGGTGGCCGGTGGCGGGGGAGGGTGGGATTGTCCTTTAAATTTTCTGGATGAACTGAGAAACAAGAGAGACCAGGTTGATTAACTGTTATGAACAATTATTTAAACATCTACTAAGAGAGACCAGGTTGATTAACTGTTATGAACAATTATTTAAACATCTACTAAGAGAGACCAGGTTGATTAACTATTATGAACAATTATTTAAACATCTACTATTCTCTAACCTAGCAGGCTGGGGTTCGCAGTGAGCAGGAATACTACATTCCTATTTGGGATATCTGAGCGTCATCCTTTAAAAACAACATAAGCTCTAAAGGAACATTTTCAGAAAGATGTGCCATTTTAAAATAGGTTAAATAACACTGGAAGGACAAACGAAGCATTAAGAAACACAATAGGTTCGTTTCTAATACCTTGTAGCCTTCTCAATGGTTAGTGCACAAACAGAAGCTCCCCCACCCCCAAAGTTCACCAGTAAGATGCCTTTTAATAAGGGTATTTCATTTCTGAGAATGATCTTAGTAGATAATACAGGAATTTCTACTAATTTAGTTGGTGACCCTGACATTTTGTACTAACAAGGGAGCAAGTATGATTCTGTTTAGTGGATGGCTCTTCCATTAAGTGTTGAGGCTGGGATTCTGTTTGAGTTCCCGGACACTGTGAGCCTTGAATGTTCTTGGCCTGTCCTTAAAGGGAGTCATTTGAAGATGAAAAATGCCAAGCTGACCAGGTCCCTCACACAGGAGCACAGGGATGTCGGGACTACCTCATGCAGCCAGATTGAAGGGTTGAGCAATACCCAGTGTAGGTGGGCTCTGAGTGAGTAGTCAAAGTGTAGCCTGTTTCAGGAACTGGGGACAACTTGAAAAATGACTGGGAAATAGTGCTGGCAAGAGAGAGGCAGGGCTCACCAGAAGAAGTGGTCAAGCTGGGAAAAGTGGACGCAGGCATGCATTCAAGCCTGAAAGTTGTGCTGAGCTCAGCTGGGGCCTTTGACCTGCAGGTCAGAGGACACCAGGGAGCCCTGCCCCCACCCTTGGCAGCAACTAGATGCTCAGTCTTTGCAGTTAAGGAATCTGGGAGGACATGTTTTACATCTAGGCTGTCTCTATAATTCTCCATCAGCTGTCAGACAGTATAGCTGTGCAGAGCAGGTTTTAACAAGAGGTGCAGGGACCTAGGAGGGCAGGTTTTGTGGAGGGCCTACGGGTGGTGGAGATCACAAGGTTCTAACAACGTTGGGGGTGAAATCGCATTCTCCCTGAAAGTCCCAACGGAAGAGGGAAGGATGCTGCATGTTATGAGTTGAATTGTGTCCCCTCCAAATCCAGATGTTGAGTTCCTCACCCACAGTCCCTCTGAATGGACCTGACTTGGAAATAGGGTCTCTGTGGATGTGATTTGTTAAGACAGGGTTCCCTATAGTAGGTTGGTTCCTAATCCAAAATGAACAGCATCCTTATAAAGAGGGGAAATTTGGACACAGAGATGTGCATTGGGGGAGAGCAGCATGTGAACATCAGATAGAGGCAAGGGTGAGGCTTCCGCATGCCGAGGAGCGCTGCAGATTGCCGGGAAACCGCCGGGGCTGGGGGCGAGGCAGGACAGAGCCTCTTACGGCTTCAGAAGGAGCCTGCCGCTCTCAAATTTGGTACAGTTTGAGCAAGTGACACTTGAATTTCATGAGAGTAGACATGTGTATAAAGGAGAAGGTGTGGCACACGGGTGATTTAAAATCTGAGTTTATAAGTCAA